>NW_006286243.1:2715155-2717067 GCF_000327345.1 Myotis davidii | reverse complement strand
CCTTTCCTAACTTCAGGGAAAAATCCCTACCTGGGGAAACAACCTTTCTCGGAGAGGTGACCTTGGTTAAAACACATAGCGCTAAGGGGAGCAAACATATTAAGAACAGTATGCTATATACGCCAGGTCCCTTGAAACATATGCTGTGCAGATGTTTCTTTCCTGCAGCGACTGTGTCAGGCAGCAAGGATGGACCGGCTTCCGGCAGTGGAGCCCCCCCATTGATCTATGAGGCGATTGTGGGGTAATGGAGAGGTCCCCTGACCAATCACATCGCACCTGCCTTGGCTGGCCTGGTGCCAGTGCATGTCATAGCGTGGTCGTCCAGAAGGTTGTCCGGACAGTCGTTCTGTTGTTCGGTCGTTTGGTTGATTTGCATATTATGTTTTTATTATTATAGATGTTAATAGTAGCTTTCTCTGGTGATAAGATTATGGGTTATTTTTATTCTATTTTTTCCAAATGTTCAGAAATAGTTTATTTTTATATTTTTCTGTTTTCTCCAAATGTCTACATATTCATAAAAAAAATACTTAAAGAAAAATATATCTCTTTATTTCCAAATAAGGGAACGGAAGGCAGGAACATTACATAGGTAGATCATGGTTTAGATTGGAGCCAGGAAACCTGCACTGGCTCAGCCACTTTTTGCTCTAAGGTAAGAACCATGAAAACCACCATGATTCCTCCAGTTCTCATCTGACATAAAGAAACTGAACCACTAAACCATCTCACTTCCTCTTGTTCTTATGTAAAGGTGAAGATTGTTAGAGTTGGGTAAAAGATCACTAAGAATTAATCGTTGGCGCCGAACTCACCTTATGTGGTAAATTGAACTTTTTTTGGAAACTTAGCACATACAGTAGTTAATAATGAAAGATACTGTAAAGTATAGTGATAGTGGACAACTTAGGTAATATGTGAGGATAATATATTTGGCAATGAGTGAAACATCTGAATGTGTAATTGGAAGGTGGATGGCATATACTTGATGTTTCAACATTTCCTATGATTCTGTAGTAGAATTTTTAAAGGAAACTATTTTTTTTAAAAATGTCTGGGTAAAGGCTCCTGTGGTTTTCCAACTCATAGCAAATTAGAAAGAAGAGCTATGCAGCCCAATTTGCTTCAACTAATATTTTTGGATTACTTACTTTGAATCTTTTACTAGACCACAAATAGAAATGCTTTAATTATCTTGGAAAGGGCATTAACTACTTTCAAAGAAAGTTTCTACAATTAGATTTTAACTATTAGATAACTAGTTTACTACACTTTAAATCACTCAAAGGCAGGCAAGGCATCTTAACTCATCTTTAAACTCTAATCCTGGTGCTGACCACATAGTAAATCCTATCTAATAATAGAGAAACATGGTAATTAACCGGAACTTCGCTACCCTTCCCATTGGCTAATCAGCAAGATATGCAAATTAACTGCCAACCAAGATGGCAGCCGGCAGCCAGGCAGCTGAAGCGAACAGGAGGCTTGCTTGCTTCAGTGATGGAGAAGCCAAGGTTCCCCGCCTGCCACTGCTGGCCTCTGAGCTGCAGTCTAAGCAACTATGTTGCAATTATATAAGTTAAACAATCCCCAGAAACCTGCTTTCAGCCGTCAGAGCTGGAGCGAGCAGGACCGCAACAGTGTTACAATTATAGAACCCAAACAAACCCAGATATCTGCTTTCAGCAGCCGTGGTCTCAGAGCTGAAGCCAAGCCTTAGAACTAAAGCCGGCTCTCAGTTCCAGTGATAGCCATAGAAGGTAAATAAATCCCAGAATGAAAAAAAAAAAGAAAAAAAGGAGAGGTTGGGAGCTTCAGTCACCCGCCAGCCTGAAAACGGCCCTCACCCCCTCACCCAGACTGGCCAGGCACCCCAGTGGGGACCCCCACCCTGATCCAGGACACCCTT
>NW_006286243.1:2696533-2715097 GCF_000327345.1 Myotis davidii | reverse complement strand
GGGCCTAAGCCAGCAGGTGGTCATCCCCTGAGGGGTCCCAGACTGTGAGAGGGCACAGGCCGGGCTGAGTGACACCCCCTCTGCCCCCCCAAGTGCACAAATTTTTGTGCACCGGGCCTCTAGTGTATATTATAAAAAGCCTGTGGCTGTAACGCCATAATGACCAACGACTGGACGGGGAACCATGGAGAACTGGGTGAGTGGCAGCAGTGGCTGGAGCGAAGCAGCCCAGGTCACCAGGAGGGGCATGGAGCACCTCTTGGTCCCTCCCCCTGGCCCATGAGCTGCTCACAGTGGTGGGACGGGGCTTGCGGCTCACGTGGTGTGGCCCACAGGCTCTGACCACAGCAAGGCTGGCGGTGGGCAAAACTGTGGCAGGTGGGTAGGTGCTGCAGGGCATGCGTGGGTGGGCGGGGCCACACAATTTCATGCGCTGGGCTTCTAGTGTAATAATAATAATGTCCTTCTCTACTAGTTTATAAGGTTTATGAAAGGAAAATGTTTTCCTTATTTAATTTTTCTAAGATCATCATTACCAAACCTTAGAACACTATGACTCAATGGAGGTGTTTAATAGATTTTTAAATTGATAATAATAGTAGATGACATTTATCAATGTGCCCAACTTTGTGCTGCCACAAAGCAGGAGTGCCTCTGCCCAGAAGGCCTCAGACCATCCTCCATTCTGTCACAGACTGGTGGGCGCCTCCCCACCAAAGGCTGCCACTGCCCTCTTCCTGCGTCTGGGCAGGGCTCCCCACTCCTCACCGCCTGTGCCCTGCCCCTCGCCGGGCACACCGCTTTGCCCCCATGCAGTCACCACCTGCTTCCGCGTGCAGCCCTGTGTTTCCTTCCCTTTTCCACTCCTGCGTCTTTTTCTCGTTCCCTTTCTGTATTTCTGTTTCTGCTCTTGGCCTGTCTGCATGCAGGCCTGCCTTCCTCTCCCTCTCCTTTCTTATCCCCTCCTATCGTATCCTATCCTGCCTCAAGCCTTGCAGCTGCCTGAGCAGAGGGCGGGGACGCAGCCTGCTGACCCGTCATGACGTGATGCTGTAATGGACAATTTGCATATTCCTCTATTATATATATCTATATCTCTATATATAGATATATATCTATATATATAGATATATATAATTGTAGACCCCATTAATTCTTGGTAATATCCCAGTTTTAGAGACATTAAAATTTAGAATAGGTAATATATGTAATGTATTTATACACCTGTTTTCTGTATTGCAGCATGAATTTTTTTCCCCTATACGTTCTGAGGCAATACACTTGTAGCAATTGAGCACTGCAGACTTTTATGCCAGTCGGCCTGGTTTCAAATCTCAGTCTGCCTCTTCTTTGCTTGTAGCCTGGGAAAATTACTTAACTTCTCTGATTTTAGATACTTTATCTATAAAATGGGGTAATAGTATTTTCCCTTAGATCACTCAAAAACACTTCATTAGAACTAACTAGGCATTTATTGTTTGATTTTTAAAGCCTTTGCAAGATAGATTGTATTCTCTGCCTAAAATATCTATCAGCTTTTAGAGGAACTGAGCCTATATTATATTTTCAAGGACTTTTGCTTCAGGATATCTCCAATCCTAAAAACAGCTGTCCTATCAAGTTCTTGACACTAACAACTCACGTAAGAACATGAGACCCGTTTCCATGCATTCACTACTCACTGTAAACCAGTTAATTTCACATAAAGAAAACCTCCAATCCATAATTATAGCCTTTCCTTCTCATCCCAACCATCTAGACACCTGCTTTTTCTATATCTCTTTACAATGGAAATATATATTCATTTGTATTCTCTTGGTCTCTTGCTCTTTCCTCCTCCACCTTATCAGTTAGTCTTTGCACAAATAAGCCTGCTAGCTATACTCAGGTAGCAAATGAACAGAATTCATTTTTGCCAAATGAGACCCATGGGTCCAGTGGATCTATTTGGAATGCATTGGGCTCTTTATTAATGAAGATGAATTTTTGAAGGCAAAAAAAAAGATGTCTTTTGCTCTAAGACTAGGAAATGTTTTCTGAAGTTAAGTTTAGGAACTGTAAGATATGGGATTTTTATTTGATTTTGTTGTAGGCAATTCTGATGGCTAAAAAAGAAAACAGATGTTAAATTAACAAAGGCTAATTTTGGACAGAGGATGTAAGAATGATTATTTCCTTTTTGTATTCTTCTAAACTTAAAACATTTCCCCCTGGGAATGAAACCCAAATTTCTCCTTTTTGAAAATGTCAGAAACCATTTACCTAAAATATGATTTTATCACCTTAGTACAGTGGTTCTCAATCCTGGCTGCTCATTAAATCATCTGAGAACATTCTTTCTAATGCCATGCCTGAAACTAAATACAAAGATTCAAATTTAATTGTTTTGAGGTAAGACTTCAGCATTATTATTCTTTAAAAGTGACCCATGTATTTCTAATTTGAAGCCAGGTGTGAAAGTCAATGAGGTATGTGCTGCTTATCTAAATATCTACCCAATCTCTTAGTAAGTTCCTTGGGAAAGAAACTGATTTCACTGAAACCGGTTTGGCTCAGTGGATAGAGCGTCGGCCTGCGGACTGAAGGGTCCCAGGTTCGATTCCAGGTCAAGGGCATGTACCTGGGTTGTGGGCACACCGATGTTTCTAATTCTCTATCTCTCTCCCTTCCTCTCTGTGAAAAATTGGTGGAATATATTTTTTTAAAAAAAAGAAAAGAAACTGATTTCAATACTTCATTTTATCTCTTATGGAACATTTGATTTATATTTGTTGCTTTATTGAAGTTAAAAAGAAAGATAAGAAGGAAAGAATGGGACCTGTGATCTGAATTTTGTAATTCAATGATGTAATTGTGATTAATCAGAGACGCAATTAGTTTATTTTTTAGTCTCAGTGCCACACATTTACTTTACTTTCAGCCTTAAGCTAAATCTCAATGCCTGTCTCTGCTAGAGTAATTAGACATTTTACATCCATGACCAGAATAATAACAGAATGTGTTCCAAGACTCTTGTCAGTCTGTTTAATGAATGTCTGATGGCCATATGCCAAGGGGATCTGCTGCCCTCTGGAGGGTATAGTGCTATTACAGATGAAAACAGCATTTCCTTATGTATATACTAGAGGCCCGGTACACGACCTGCACCCTCTCGCAGTCTGGGACCCCTCAGGGGATGTCCAACTGCTGGCGTAGGCCTGCTCCCCTAAGCCAGCAATCGGACATCCCCCAAGGGGTCCTTAGCGCTGCCTCAGAGGCAAGAGAGGCTCCTGCCACCACCGCTGTGCTTGCCAGCTGTCAGCTTGGCTTCTGGCTGAGCAGCCCTCCCCCTGTGGGAGCGCACTGACCACCAGGGGGCAGCGCTTGCATTGAGCGTCTGCCCCCGGTGGTCAGTGGGTGTCATAGCAACCACTCATTCCACCGTTCGGTTGAGTGCATATTAGGGTTTTATTATGTAGGATTCCAAAACAGGTGAGAAGTTATGAAATAAAAATATTTCATGGTCAAATTATTTGGAAAATGGAACACTATCTCTGTGTAAAGAAGTCACAATGCAAGTTAGCAAAATAAAAACTGAGCCTGGCCAGCATGGCTCAGTGGTTGAGTGTTGACCTATGAATCAGGAGCTCATGGTTCGATTCCACATGCCTGAGTTGCGGGCTCAATCCCCAGTGTGGGGAGTGTTGGAGGCAACCAATTGATGATTCTCATCATTGATGTTTCTATCTCTCCCTCCCTAACCTTCCTCTCTGAAATCAATAAAAATATATATTAAAAATATATATTAAAAAAACCCTGAGAAGTTCTATAATAAAGAAATTTGTTTCTCAAACAAATTGCACCATTTTCTCCACCACCTAAGTCCTGTTAATATTTGGAAAATTAATATTATACAAATAATATTTTGTATTAATAATATAAAGTAACATTTTGGATTTGGAGAAAATAAAGGAGAAAAACTTACAATGAAAAATTTCAGTAAGCTAGAAAAAGGGAATGGTTTATAAAGTAGATGCATTAAAATGAAAAAGTCCAGCCCTAACCAGTTTGGCTCAGTGGATAGAGCGTCGGTCTGCGGACTCAAGGGTCCCAGGTTCAATTCCAGCCAAGGGGATGTACCTTGGTTGCGGGCACATACCCAGTAGGGAGTTTGCAGGATGCAGCTGATCGATGTTTCTCTCTCTCATCGATGTTTCTAGCTCTCTATCCCTCTCCCTTCCTCTCTGTAAAAAATCAATAAAATATATTTTTTAAAAATGAAAAGGTCCCACATCTGTGCAGTGATATTTTGACTGGAGATGTATAATCAGATGTGGCAGTGTGATGTACCATGCAATAATATTCATGTTTATCATTCTTCTTAGTTTTTATCCCAATGAAGCATTTCAGGTGTTTGTGCTGTTTGGGTAACACATGGAATTGTGACTTGTGCTTTATAACGTATGAAGTTGATTTTGTTTACTGTTAAATGTACCAGGAAGCACATTAGACCAAAAATGTATGGATAGCAAGAGGCCAGGCATAATGGGGTTCCACCAACAAGTTCAGTTAGTGCAGGTGTGGGCCCCTTGTATGCCGTTTACAGCTGTATTTTCCTCAGGCTCAGAAGATAACAAATGTAGTAGGAATAAAATATTTTCAGTCAAAAGGCTTTGTGTCATCAGAGAGAGAAAAAATACCAGCCAAATAGCTGCCTGCTGTGCACCTTGTTCGTCCCAGGGCCAGACTGGAAATACAACTAAATTGGAGAACATTTACCTGGAATTACCAACTGAGGTCCAGCTAAGGAGGAGACTTATACTAAGGAAGGACAGAAAACACCTGAAAACCGATACACACTGGGGATAACAACTTTAATAAAATCAGTAAAATAAAATAAATAAAAAAGAGGCTTTGTATCATTCTGTTGTGTCATTTATTCTGTGATCCTTGCCAATTAAATAGTTATCATGTGTAAAAGAAAGACATACGGAGCTTTTCAATGAACTACTATATGTGAAAATGCTTCACACAGTCTATGACACATAGTAGGTGCTCAACAAATAGAAATTCAAGGTAAAGATGATTGCTGAGCACAGAGTTCACACCAAACTGAAGAGTCATGGGATCAACATGGGAAGAAGCTGAAAATGGAAGGAAGAACTAAAGAGAACAACCAACCCATCACAATTTGCCAGGGACTGTCTCAGTTTTAACACTTAAGAGTCCTACACAGGGCAAACTGGGATGGTTGGTCACCCTAACTCAGAGCTCAGAATACCCCAAGAGAAAACTAGTGATCAGAACACAAGACAGTCTGGGAACAATAGGAAGAATGGCCCTGAGATTGACCAATATTTCTCAGGCAGATGGCAAACCAGTCTCAGAGTGTGAGTTAGAGTAGGCCACAGGTGGAGGTCACTAGATGCACTTGACTCAACTGAGGGAAACTCAAGATGCTTTGCAAGCAGTGTTGTACAAGAGAAACTTTACAACTAATTTCTTGAGTGACCGTGGTGATAAGACTAATGAGGAAGGGACAGTCTCTTCAATGAGTAATGCCAGGACAACTATTAACCACTAGAGGCCCGGTGCACAAAATTCATGGGGGGGGGGGGTCCCTTCAGCCCAGCCTGCACCCTCTCCAATCCAGGACCCCTCGGTGGACATCCCTCTCACAACCTGGGACTGCTGACTCCTAACTGCTCACCTGCCTGCCAGCCTGATCACCCCTAACCGCCTCTGCCTGCTGGCCTGATCGCCCCTAACCGCCCCCCTGCCAGCCTGGTCACTCCCAACTGGCCCCCCCATGCTGGCCTGGTCACCCCCAACTGGCCCTCCTGCCGGCCTGGTCACCCCACACAGCCTGCTGTTCAGTCGTTTGGTCGTCCCTCACTAATCCCCCTGCCGGCATGGTCACCCAGGCAGCCTGCTGGTTGTTACTGTTACTGTGACAGTGTCCTGGACAATTTGCATATTCATCTATTATTAGTATAGATAGGAAAAAATAAAACATTCCCTATCTCATACAATATACAAAAGTTAGCAACATGGAAGCCTAAATATGGAATCAAAACTTTAAACATTTTAGAAGAAAGTAAAGGTGAAAAGTTTAATGAAGAATTTCTTAAATAAACTATAAAAAGGGAAAGATTGATGAAGTTGATTGCATTTAAGTGAAAAGACCCCATTAACAGTGAAGAGTCAAGTTATAAACTGGGGAGCAATATTCGAAATGCATTGAACCTACAAGGTACTTGTATCAAGAACATGTTATAAAAAACAATTCAATCAGGAAAATGCCAGCAATCCAATAGACATTTGAGAGGAGCAGGCAATTCACAGAAGAAACAGGTGGTAAAAAAAACATTTTTAAAAGAAGCTCAGTTTTACTACTAATTAGAGAAATGTGAATTGAATAACAAGATAACATTTGCACCAGGCAGATTGTCAGACATTCAAAAGCCTGACAATACCAATGGTGAGAATGTGAAGCAAAGTAAGTGCTCTTACACTGCTGCTGAGGGTGTAAATTGATACAATCACTTTGGAGAGCAAATTCTCAATATTGTAAATGTTTAAAAAGTATATACCTGAGCACTACTTTCTAGGTGTACAGCCTAGAGAAATTCCCAAACGTGTGCACAGGGGTCATGGACAAGAGTGTTCACTACACCAGGTTTACAAGAGATGGGGAAAAAACCCACAAATGTCCATCAGCTATAAAATAAATAAATTGTGAATAATTCAGCAGATAGATTATTGTCACACCACAGTTAAAATAAATGATGAGAGCTAATGACCAATCTGAATAAATCTGACAACCATAATATTGAATTAGAAAAAATAATTTACAAAGGGATTTATACAGTATGGAATCTATATCAAAAGAAAAAAAAGCAATGTTTTAAATTTTATAGGTACACATATAGGTAATAAAAATATAAAAACAGTCACAGAAATAATAAACCTGATGGTTACTTCTGAGGAGAAAAAGATGGAAAAGAAATCAGGAAAGAGTCCACAGGGCAGCAAATGTGCCTGTTAGGTTTCACTTTTAGACGACCTGAAGCAAATATAGCAAAACATTAAGATTTCCCCAAACTGGGTGATACTTTGAGTGTTACTTTGTTCTCTATACTTCTATATTTAAAGTATAAATTTTTTAAAGAAGGAACAATGTTATTAACATTTACATTCAGGTTATTTCAAAATTACTCTAAAATATTAAAAAATAACAAAGCAAAACAATGCTTCTCAGAGGAGGTCAAACCAAGTTTAACATTATTTCCAAAGAAGTTAAAGCTACCCAGTGTCCTGACACATTTCACTGCCACTTAGCCAACGCTAGATGTCACTGTACTACATCTAGTTGAACTCAGATGAACGAGAGAGCATGTTTTATACTTTTTCCCTCCAGATGACATAGAGAATAAGGAAAAATGAGAGAGCTCTCTGCTATATATCCATCCTGAAGGGTGAAGGGGCATGCCTGTTTAGGTTCATGGTTTTATCCACATCTACTGTATGTAATAGGGTTGCAAAAATATTGTTAGCTGAACAAAGAATACAAGAGACTAACTAAAGAAATGTTTAATATTACCCAAATGTATAAAATTACATTTGGAAAATTTTTTTCTTTCGATTACATTTGGGACATTTTTTTCAATGCATTGCGAATATTGTTCCCTAGTTTATAATTTGAAGAGTTTGCCAGGGGAAGGCTGTGACTCTAATCTCAAAACTCAATTTGTGGTCAACAGGGAGGGGGCAACGTTTCAGTTTCCTTAATCCAAAACTGTATCATTTATTTTTATTGGCACCCTGGGTCTTTCATAAACAAGGACTTGAATCAATAATCGCTACCCTTCCAGGGAATAAACACCTTTGATAATCATGAAAACCATGAACTTTTCTGGACACTTTTATATAAACACATAAGAATCATTTCATGCAGTTTCTGCAAATTTGTAGACCTCCTTAAAGCTCATGCATGGACTCCAGTTTGAGGTCCCCGCCTGAGATAGGTGCTTCCCCCAAGCTTCTTACCGTAAACTCTGCTTTCAATCTGGCAATAACCGGAATGTGCAGCTGAGGCCTGCACATGATTCCGGCCAAGCAATTTAACATGTAAATGAATGGTATGGAAACTAACCCTGAAAATTCAGATATTAGCCAAACGTGGGCAATATCTACTTTGGATATATATGGCTTAGAGATACCAATCAAAGTATTTACGTATTTTTTTTTCTATCAGGATATTTGAGAAAGGAAAAAGTGTAATAACACTTTTTTTTTGCAAAAATATTTATTTGGAAGCTTGTTCTCCTCTGGGGAGCAAACTAAACCCCAGAAATAGCTCCACAAATTAAAAATATTTTCTTCTGCCTATTTGTCTGTCTTAATTTTATACATCCTAACTGTAAAGAACTTCTTAAATTTTATTATTGGTTTTCTTGTATCATAAATATTTAAAACGTAATCTTTAGCCCCAAATAGATGATAGTGGTTGATTTTATGAATACAAGTTAATGAAATTTTACCACATAGTGTAAAGATACTCAAAATCAAATAAGCTTGCCCAGCTGGCATGGCTCAGTGGTTGAGCGTCCACCTATGAACCAGGAGGTCACGGTTCAATACCCTGTCAGGGCACATGCCCGGTTGCACTCCAATGTGGGGTGTGCAGGAGGCAGCCAATCAATGATTCTCTCTTATCATTGATGTTTCTCTCTCTGGCTCTCCCTTCCTCTCTCCATCTCCCTTTCTCTTTAAAAAAATCAAAGAAGCTTGAAACCTCTTTATCTTCTATGTTCCAGAGTCTTTCATTACTCAAAAGACCTCCTTTTCTCAGGGACTCTCAGTTCTTTATAGTTACATCACTAATCTACTGAAATCAGGTGGTAAATGACAAGCAGAATTCTTATCATAACAACCCTTTTATTTAAGCTACTTAGGCCATAGTTACAATAGGTGGGTCAATTTTTAAAAATCGTAGTTTTGCTCTATAGAGATTATGTTAATGCCATGAGAATGGTACCAAATGGTGCCAGAGTTTATTTTTCTCCTACTATGCACTGTACTATACATAATAGGCCATGGTAAAGTAAACCAAGAGTATTTGAGAGTCCTGATCTGGTGCAGTGACCATGTATAGACCTAGCCGGTCATAGAACCCATTGTGAAATTACTTGTGAAAAAATGGAACTTGCTGTAAGAGGACAGAATCTGTCTTGGGTTTTAATTATTTGACCACCCAAAACTTCCACAATCCTTTCTAATAAATATAGAAGAACATAAGGACTTTATCAGAGATTTAAAGGGCTCCATGTAGCTGTTTTATTGGAGCAATTAAAGAAAAACTCAGGGTTCTGTTTCCCTAAAGCAAAGAGCCTGAATACTGATCCTTCTTTGTAACTGACAATGTCCCTAGGATGTTTTCTTAAACATAATGATCAGTATAAACA
The DNA here is from genome assembly GCF_000327345.1 of Myotis davidii. Taxonomy (NCBI): domain Eukaryota; kingdom Metazoa; phylum Chordata; class Mammalia; order Chiroptera; family Vespertilionidae; genus Myotis; species Myotis davidii. Next base: position 2,705,651 of record NW_006286243.1, on the reverse strand, counting down.
TTTTAACTGTATAGAGAAATTTTTATATTTCACAACAAAATATGTAACCACTCATCCAACAAAATCTTTAAATCTTCAGTTATTGATTTAACTATTTCTCTTTGGCCTTGTGAGAATTCAGAAACATCTGACTTCTCTTTATAAAAAACTATTTTGTTAAGTGCTTAATTGATGACCAACTTTTTCCTTAGAGAAAAGTCATCCCATATGAGTCATTGCAGGCTTAATCAATAGACACCTATTTCCAGTTCTATAGCCAAGATTTTACAATAACATTTGATCATCATGCCAACTTATGGTTCTGTAATAAAATATTTTGTTATTATATGCTAATACCACATGCTGAATTTAAGTGTTTATTTTACTTTAACTCTTGACATAGAATTTCTCATCTTGGGGAGAAGTTTAGTGAGGACTGCTGGGAGTTAGCATTAGTCCTGGGGGTTCCTGAAAGCTGGCTCCATTTCCTTATGCTTCTCCTAGAAAAATAGACTTTATAGCTCAAATTATTATTACCTTTTTAAAAATTAAGTTGTAAGCATATTTCAAGGTCGTACGGTCTTTTCTCTTTCTCTGTAACAAAATAAAAGTAATTGGGTCAGATAGAAATCCAATATAGTATTATTTTTTGGCAAAACAAAATATGTTAAACTCCTTCTGATTAAATCCCACCTATATTCCTCAACCCCCAAAGAATGTTAAGTGTCATTAGAGCAGGAACCTGTCTGTTGTTCTCTTTAAAATATATTTTTATTGATTTTAGAGAGGAATGGAGAAGGAGAGGGAAATAGAGAAACATCAATGATGAGAGAACATCATTGATTGGCTGCCTCCTGCACAGCCCCCTACTGTAGATTGAGCCCCCAACCTGGGCATGTGCCCTGACTGGGAATCAAACAGTGACCTCCTGGTTTATAGGTCGACACTCAATCACTGAGCCACTCCTGTCTGTTTAATAATGCACAGAATCCCCGGTGCCTGATACAATGCCTGGCACATAGAGGGAACTCAGTCAATGTTGACTGGATGAATGAGGGAGCAAATCCAATACTTAGTATTATGTGAATCTGGCTTTGGGATTAGAAGCCTACTTCAGTCCTTGCAGCCTCCATTCCTCAAGTAGCATTGTGACTTTTAAAGATTACCAAGAAGAACACTTAGTTATAAACATTCTCCAAATTCACAAAGAAAATTCTACCTCTGAAGTGATCCCATGGCCTTTAGTACTTAGTGTAGTTTAATATTTTATAGCATCCTGAGTCACTAGGTTGTTCAAAGACTTTTACAAGTGAATAGATCAACTACATAATTTTTACATACAGTATCACTAAATTTGTTGAATTAGATTCACATTATATATTTTAAGATAAGTTTTTAAAAACTCATAGACACTACTGGTTTTAATATTAAACAAGTACTAGATAACTATACTTTGTGACTGTTTTAACTCACTATACTCAAATCTTTTCAAGCAGAGAACAACTGAGTTCCACAGTTGTTCTCTGCTTGAAACCTGAATCTTTATGAGGCAATTTATACCACAAATAATGCTGAAATGGAAGAAAAAATTTTAGAAAGTTTTTGATCTCATGTCTAATCATCTGAGCTCGCCAACAGTGGAGAGGCCATCTATCCTGGGAAAGGGTGAACCCCAGGTCAGAGCTTGGACTTGGCAGCCATTGTGTGAGTATCTTGGATCAGCTACTCACCAGCTCTGTGACCTGAGGCAAAGTACTTATCCTCTCCTTACCTCATTCCGTCATCTGTAAAGTGGGGATACCTCTGTCATAGGGTTGTTGTGAAGTCTTTTGAATGGTATCTGGAGCATAATAAGTGTTTTTGCTAAACAAATAAGAAACATAATAGTAGATGTTAAATGCTACCATCCAGAGATGTTATAAAAGAGATTTTTACATGTTCAGGAAGATTACCGCTAAGCTCCCTTCCAGTGTTAAATTCTAGTATTCTACTTACCTCTGTGCGTCCTGCTCCCATAAGACATGCCTTCCTGCTGTATCCAACACTCCTTATTCACTTTCAACCTTCACTCAAGGCTTTGGACAGTATCTTCTCTGCCCCTCTTTAGTATCCAAATCTTATCATTAGCTTTTTCCTCCCCTCCCCCTGCCCCCACCTCCTCCTGGTCTTCCTTCTTCTTCTTGGCACCCCAGTCTCTAGTGTATTATATTGCTTTATATTATTCTTTCATTGCTTTATGTGCAATTGTTGTATTCCCAATAAGATTGTAAACCTTTTGAGAATAGCTTTATGCTTATATTTTCCAGCACATAAGTAAATACTTATTGAATGAATAAATAGTGGTGGTGGTGGTGGGGGCGGGGTTAGAGGGGGAGAGTAAATTTGGAATGAACTCTTTAGTTATAATTAAATGCAAATGGACTATATATTCAATGTTTAGACCATTGATGGGTAGTCTTTATTCCTAAAGAAGTTTTGGTTCATAACCTACTCCCTCCACCCTCACTTTTTTTTTTTTGTCTGATCCACTGTTGGTGAAATATTTGTAGATTAGCTGGTTCCCCTTCATTCCTTCTCTTCTGAAATGTGTGGTAAAGTAAAAATGCCTAGAGCAATAATTTGTGGATAAAAAAAACAGCTGCACATGAAAAATAATTGATGTGGTTTTAAAATTACTTTGAGATAGAAATTAAAATGCCTTTTCAACCTATGTTCTAAAAAGAGAGCTAAAGCTAATTCCTTGTAAATCATGAAATGGAAGCAGAGGAGGAACAAATCTTTGGATAGTCAATTGATTTTTAAATATGTAGAGTTTTTAAAAGTTGTATATATTATTAAAAATATTCAGTTTGATGAGAGGACTTAGCTGTAATTAAATAAAAGTCTTATCTATACCCTTAGTAATGTGAGGGTAATGTTTGCCATAATTATAAATAAGAAAGCTGATCCCTTTGATTTCTTTATAAGTTAATTTTTAATGAGTTTGTAGTTTAGTTACTTTTTTCTATTATGCTTCTGACATTTTCTAAGGAGTGACCCGAATGGCAAACATTGTTTATTCATATTATTTTCTGAGAGGAGATTATCACAGTTATGTTACCCCAATGCCACTTATACTTACCTGGTGTGCAGGTATGTAAATTATATCAGACATTGGGACAAGATTCAAAAATTCACAAAATAGTATTATATCAGCATGACACAGACAATATTTTATTGAATTTTTAAATCTAGATCTACATAGACCCATTGTTTCTAAACTTATAAAAATACTTATATATTATTCACTTGTTCTTTTTTTTTTTAAATATATTTTTATTGATCCTTTACAGAGAGGAAGGGAGAGAAATAGAGAGTTAGAAACATCGATGAGAGAGAGACATCGATCAGCTGCCTCCTGCACATCTCCCACTGGGGATGTGCCCGCAACCCAGGTACCTGCCCTTGACCGGAATCGAACCTGGGACCCTTCAGTCCGCAGGCCGACGCTCTATCCACTGAGCCAAACCGGTTTTGGCATATTCACTTGTTCTTTTACCGAAAAATATTCTTAGCTCTAGAAGATATGTTCGTAAAAGAATTTGAGTTTCCTAGTTTTCTTTATATAGAGAATGTCTGAGTAACGTTAAAAACCCAACATTTTCCTTTGGGTTTAGAAGAAAATTAACCAGGAAATTTTTTTAAAAAGGGCTTAGTCATTATTCTTTAAATTGCAGTATCTCTTAGCTATTCATGCAGGAAGTGGAAAAATTAAGCAGCTTAAATGTCTGCTTGATTTGAGCTTGTTGTTAATTTCAATACTTCATAAGCAGAAGTTAAGCATAAAATAAAAAGTATGTACATGTGTTTTATTTAATCTGAGCCCTAAGACATGACATTTAGCATGTGTGTATAAAAAGATAAAATATTCTAAATATTTATCACATTTTCTATATTCTAACAGTTTGCTTTGTCAAGGGATTTGCTATAAAATTGTATAAACACTAGTGTCCTGGTGCACAGATTCATGCACATTGAAAGGAAATTAATTAGAAGAAATATTTTAATATCGCTATTTGCCCTTTTTCTAAAATAGAAGTGTCAACCAAATTCACGATCGACAATGACATATCGAAATACAGGCATGCAATTGGTGCTAGCGAGAGCTTTATATGTATCGCGCATGTGCGAGTCAACTTAGCCTTTTATAGATATAGAATAAATTTGCTTAATTAGACCTGTTTTCTGATTTAGCTAAACTTTTTCCAGCTCAGTGAAGCACCCCAACTTATCTTTCAGGTAATTGTCAGCAACACAGCAGTAAATATCAACACGAAGCAGATTATTATTGTAGATCACACAGGGAGAACAAAGGGTAAAATTTTTAACCGCAACAGTGTTTGACTATATTCTGTGCAGTGAGAAAACCTGACGTCATTTTCAAGTTCCACCATTTCTTACTTCTTTTCAGTTGGGTCAAATTTCTAAACTTTCTAAATCTTCTTTTTTCAGCTAATGAAAAGAAAATAGGATTCTACCAAGTCTCCTATCTACCTACTCCAGGATTTCTGTGAGGACCAAATGAGATGAGGCACGTGAAAATGCTTGACAGACAATTTGGTTAAACTATAAAATGTTTGTACCTGGCTATTAAGCAAGTTGTGTTCCTAGGACAGTGATGGCGAACCTTTTGATCTCGGCATGTCAGCATTTTGAAAAACCCTAACTTAACTCTGGTGCCGTGTCACATATAGAAATTTTTTGATATTTGCAACCATAGTAAAACAAAGACATATTTTTTTATATTTATTTTATATATTTAAATGCCACTTAACAAAGAAAAATCAACCAAAAAAATGAGTTTGCGTGTCACCTCTGACACACCTTGTCATAGGTTTGCCATCACTGTCCTAGGCTGAAGAAACTCCAAGTAGGCTAGTTGCTAGGGAGAGAAAGCCAGGCGTTGCTACGTGACATCATTACCCAGGGCCCACAGCCACTGTTTCAAAGCTGAGCTGGGCTGTGTGTGGGCTGCATTTTGGGCCAGAGGGTGTTGGTAGCATTGGCTGCAATTTGGTGGGGTGTCATTCTGTGTACCACTTGGGGGAAGCCGAGTGTTGGTTTGTCAGTGCCAGGTCCACAGTGCCATTCCTTTTTAAGTGGCCAGTGTGCATCATGGCAGCTCCTGCATTGAGCGTCTGCCCCCTGGTGGTCAGTGTGTGTCATAACTATCGGTCGGATGGTCAGATGGACACATTTGCCTTTTATATATATGTAGATTGTAATTTAAACCAAGCTTGGATTTTGGAAAAAATAACAGGCTGAGACAAAAAGGCAACTAAGTATCTGAGGATTAAAACAGAATTAAACCAATAATTTGAATGTACTAAAAGTAAGCAGATAGTTTAAAGGCTTGAATTTGAACCACATATTATATATATTTTAGGTATTTAGAGTGGTAAATTTGAATGTTTCCTTATGAATGCTTTACTAATAAATTTTTTAAAAATAAATGGCAAAATATATCTTTTCAACTATATGGAAAAAGTATAAAAGAAATAATGCACATAGATGCATACTGTGTGTGCGACATTATTTGTAATGACTAATTTCATCTCCATAAAAAATCTATGAAACAGCTACTATTACTATCTCAATTTACAGATGAGGAAACTAAGGCAAGCAAAGGGTAGATAATTTGTCCAATGTCACTCTCAGTGAGTAAAAGATCTAGGATTCTAAACTAGAGTTAGAATGCCAGAATCTGAACTTTAACTATTTCACCATCTGCCTTTGCAGCATGATCGACAATCTTTTAATTCACTTTTGTTAAAATGTGAATGTCTGGTTATATGTTATATTTAATTAAACAGGAAATATCCAAATAACTTGTATAGAGTTTTCAAAAATATGAGTAGCGTACATGCCATTGAGGGAGGGAATCCAAATCATATTCTTGGGCTACAGAAACTGAAGACACATCATGATATTGAAATTTTCTTTAAGCTAATTAGCAAAAGAAAGATTTCACTGCATCTGATAGAAAAAAAGATAAATAATGCTTCAGTTTTATTAAGTGCTTATATGCCAAGCATTATTCTAAGTGCTTTCACTTACTTAATTCTATTAAAACTTAGAATGCATGTTATTATTACTGTCATTTATGAATGAGGTTAATTGTGAGGTAATGCTCACTGTTTCCTCTCACCTCTATTCTTTATCCCTGGCGATTTATGAATCTCTCGTGTTTTCTGGTTTTATATGGGTAACTTAGAAACTTTTAGGTGCCTATTTATGGTAAGGAAGGTTAGATCTTTGGTGGAGTTGAAAGATAATTGCTAATTAATGACAGAATGGGGTTGGGGAGGGGGCGGACTTTTAAGACATTTTGCTTTCTACCTGCCATGTAACTATTGCATAATGTAGTTTAGTAGAATGCTAATGGCCCGGAGCTTTGCAGTCCAATTTTTCAAATCCTGGCTCTGGCTCTTAAGTGATTTTGGGCAAGATACTTAACCTCCAAAGACAGTGCTCTTGAATGGATTATAGGAAAACATCCCTGCCCTACAGCGTAGGGGTGGAAAGGGGGTGAGGGCAAAGGGAGGAGAGAACTATGTGAAAGGGAATGAAAGAGGAAGGACGTTATAATAAAGTATCTAAAAATGTTTCCTCTTATTCTCACTCAACATTTTCCATTACATATTTGATGTTTTCTATTTGTTTAAAGATGAAATCTGATTTCTGTCAGCTTCCTCTTAGTCATATGAGAACTTTTTAGAATAAATGTGCTTGGAGGAGAACTGGCCTACCAGGCCCACCCAAACTGTTACAGTGAGATCGCTTTGCAGCACTTATTCTCAGTCTGTTTGCCAAATTTCGTGATGTGTCACCAATGCTGCCTGCGGACCACACCCACAAAAACAACTCAGAAACAGATTTTCCTTAACCACATGTGACATTGGTGTATTGGGGTATTTTTTAACTAGGTCACATAGCAATTTAACTGATCATTCTTCCTCCATTTTTTCCCCCAGAAAAATTTAACAGGTTTATTTATAATTGTTATAAAGTTGAACTGCTGAAACGTGTTCACTGAAACATTTTGACTTGCATGATGCTTTATGTCCCTGCATGATATTAAAAATTTACACATAAATGAAAAGGTAAACACTGCTAACACCTGCTTTCTGGCCCCCACTTTCCACTTGCAATCACGTACTTACGCATGGAATCCAATGTTTGGAACTACGGATAATAGGAAGAAGACACATTTCTTTTACAAGAATGAAATGTTTCCCACCGTAAGCCTGGTCTCCACACGTGTGACGTACTATCTGGATGTCGTTGGGCATAATTATTACACCTTTGGCATGCATCGTCCACAGGTTTGTGTCTTCAAAAAGGCCAACCAGACAGGCCTCACTGGCCTTCTGAAAAGCACCAGTAGTGGCCCTCTGGACGCGCAGATCTGATGTAAAGTCCTGAGCAATTTCTCATACCAGACACTGGAAGGGAAGTTTGCAAATCAGAAGTTCAGTGGACTTCTGATCACTTCTAATTTCACAAAATGCCAAGGTACCAGGCCTGTAACGATGAGGTTGCTTCACCCCTCCAGTAGAGGGCGCACTCTTGTGAGCAGCTTTGGTAGTCAGTTGCTTCCTCGGTGGTCTATTTGCAGGCAGTCAGCTTTGTATGTGCCATGGTATAAAGAGACCTCCTCATTTACCTTCCTTCTCCTTCGACTGGAGCTCAGCAAGCTAGGGGAGGTATGGTGGCGGCTGCAAACACCTCCTCCATTTTCAACAAATAGTTTTTGAGAACTTATTCTGTGCTGGGCACTGGTGATATAAAGATAAATTCATCACAGTTGCAGTCCCTGGCCACCTCATAGTAGCAGCAAACCTAATATGCCTTATACATTGTCAGTGCTCTAGATGTGCCATTACAGGGATGAATTGGCCATCGTCTTTGCCCTATTTAGTTTATAAAGACCTGCCTTTCTAAAACAAACAAACAAACAAACAACAACAACTGTGTGGTTTCAATCAGATAAAATTAATTTTGACCTTGCTTGGGCATGAGATGAGAAGTTACAATTGAAAATGTGGTGTCAGTATATGTTTGGCATTCATCATTAATCGACCTTTTTTAATGAGAAAGTAGCAGCTATGCTATGTGATCCTCTCTTTCTCTAAATAATTTTCTTATGGCAGAAACTAAGCCATAGTACAGCTTAAATTTGGAACTAAGCCAAACAACTTGAATTCATTGTTATCATTGTCACTTAACCATTATCATTATCTCATCACAAATATTATTACTACTAATGAGAGTTGTAACTATTAGTTTTATGCTAATTCTTTCCTCTAGGAATTCCTCCCAACTCTACCCATTTTTTTAACCTCATCCTAATTGTGTTTATATAAACAGAAGTGACAATGTTCTTAATTACATAATACTAAAGTAAAGAACATTGAATCGGTACAGATTTGGTGTAGGAGAACATTACCCTACTAAAGCGATAGTATAGTAACACTAGAGGCCCAGTGCATGGATTTGTGCACAGGTGGGGTCCTTCGGCCTGGCCTGCGGGAAACAGGCCAAAAACAGCTCCCTGACATCCCCCAAGAGGTCCCAGATTGCGGGAGGATGGTTCTTGGGTGACACACCCCAGAATCGGGCTCTCTCCTCTCTGGTTCTGGGTGCGGCACCCAAGAACCACAGCTACTAAGTCACTGCAGCTCGGCAGCTTCTGTGTTGAACGTCTGCCCCCTGGGGGTCATTATGCATCATAGCTACCAGTCAGATGGTTGAATGGTCAGAAGGTCGCTTAGGTTTTTATATGTATACTAGAGGTCGGGTGCATGGATTCATGCACTGGTGAGGTCCCTCAGCCTGGCCTATGGGGATTGGGTTGAAACTGGCTCTCCAACATCCCCCAAGGGGTCCCGGGTTGTGAGAGGGTGTAGGCCAGGCTGAGGGCCCCCACCAATGCACGATCAGGGCTGGGGAGGGACCATGGGAGGGCTCCAGGGCATGTCTGGCTTGTCTTGCCCAGTCCTGATTGGCCAGACCCCAGCAACAAGCTAACCTATTGGTTGGAGTGTCTGCCCCCTGGTGGTCAGTGTGCATCATAGAGATTGGTTGAACAGTCGAATGG
>NW_006286243.1:2679012-2695499 GCF_000327345.1 Myotis davidii | reverse complement strand
CGGAGGCTTAGTTCTGGTCCCCGCTGGCAAGTGGACATCCCCTGAGGGCTCCTGGGCTGCCAGAGGGATGTCTGACTGCCAGCTTAGGCCCAATCCCCCAGGGAGCGGGCCTAAGCCAGCAGGTGGACATCTCCCTAGGAGTCCCAGACTGCGAGAGGGCACAGGCCGGGCTGAGGGACACCCCCGAGTGCACAAATTTTTGTGCACCAGGCCTTTAGTATATAGATAGATAGATAGATAGATAGATAGATAGATAGATAGATGTCTCCACATAATATTTTTCTGCTTGCAGCCAAAGAGTCTTTTGGAAACACTCTTAGGGCTATTTTTGGAGTCAGATACTTGGAGATTATCACTACTTGCTTGAGAGAGACCTCAGAGTCCTAATTAGACAGAAAAGTGAAATACATAGGCCAGCAAATTATGTACCACACAATTCTAATACCTGGTACTCACAAAAACAGTGAGTGATGTTGTGCACATAAAAGCAACCTGTGTGTTTGGAAGTACTGGAAACATTGTAGGAAGAAATAAAGAACACTTCGTTGAAGTGTTAGGTAGACCCATAGTGATCTCATGGCTTTTGAAAGTAATTTATTTTTTAATTTTTTTTCTGGAAACCATGAGTATTAAGAAATAATCTGAATGAAAAGAGAAGCACAATTTCTCTGTAGGGAATTGATTTCATAATCAATAGTAAATTTCACAAAAATACACCATTGGAAATGAAAAAAATGAACTTAAAACATAGACTTAGTGTATAAAGAGCAATTCAACTCGTGGAAAAGGTAAAGCAATGGGAAATGATTAAAGATAGAATGAGTTTAGCAGTAGTTCAGATTGTTCAAATAATACAACACACTTAGTGCTGGGTAAAAAAAAAAAATCTTTTTAAACACTTTGTTTACATCACAAAATAAATCACCAGTCATCCAATATTGTGACTATTCAAAAGGTACTAAATGTTCTAGCTGGTGTACTTGGCAGAGAGAAACAAATAAAAGTTATAAGAATTAAAAAAGAAGAAACAAACTGTATGTATATGCATATGATGTGGTTGTTTATGCAGGAAAAAAAAATCAAAGCTACAAATTATTAAAACAAGAATTTAGTAAGGTTGTTAGACATAACATAACTATACAAAAAAATCAATTGCATTTCAGTATACCAACAAAGACTTAGAAATATTTTTTAAAAGACACCATTAAAAAAAAAATAACCAAAAATAGTGTCTAGGAATAAGTCTAATAAAATATGGCAAGGTTTTTATAAAGAAAATAAAACTTATAAAATACTTTTTAAAAGGCCTGGCTGGTTTGGCTCAGTGGACAGAGCATCGGCCTGCAGACTGAAGGGTCCGGGTTCGATTGATTGCAGTCAAGGGTACATACCCAGGTTGCCGGCTTGATCCCCAGTGGCGGGCATGCAGGAGGCAGCTGATCAATGATTCTCTCTCATCATTGATGTTTCTATCTCTCTCTCCCTCTCCCTTCCTCTCTGAAATCAATAAAAATATATTTAAAAAAATAAAAAATTAAATGGAGAGTTATACCATGTTCATAAAAAATGTAAACTCAATTCCCTAATGATGTAAATACTCCTAAAATCAATGATAAATGTAATACAGTTCCAACTCAACCCAGTGCAGTAGATGTGAGTAGTGGAATAGAATGGAATTCCTGGTATTTGACGTGAATCTGGAATTCTTTAGGAAGCCTAGCATAATAAATGATCCCTGTGATAGAAAAAATAATCTCTGTAAATTCTGTTATCAAAGGATGAATACTCAGATATATACTGCAATTAGAAAAGCTATCTTATTTACCAAGAACTGGAATATTTATGTCAATATTAGGAAATTAAGAATGTGATTTCTTGGCAAAGGAATTGCTGTCTCAGCTGCAAGATGACATTTTTCATCTATGACTCAGAAGGAAGGTCTGGAATACCTGCCCAGCACCTGAGATACAGTCGCTAGGTTTCCAGATCTAGAGAGGAGAATGCTTTAGCAAGTGCACCCTGCCACACATGAGAGCATCCAAAGCATCCAGAGGTATCGGAATGACTATACCTCACCCAAAGGCCTCTTGTTAAACTGTAACAGACATGCCACCTGTTCCTTTGGAGGCCAATAAGTGATCTTTGAACAGGACTGGAGTTAAAAAGTAAACCTATGCTTCACGTTTTTGCATTGTTATAACTAAAATACAACAGCTGACTTGATGTAAGTATGCAGTCAATGTTTACTTGGAAGATTAACTCAGGATTTGCATTTTAAAGGAAGAACACAAAAAATAATAAATAAAGCAAGAACAAATTTGTTATGGAAAAGATTTTCCAAATAGTCTGATTGCTTTGAAGCAGCTCTTGAAACTATAACTCTATTAATCAGCTAAACTTTCTGTAGTACAGTTACCTTTCCAACTCTATAACTATGCGTTTGTGGTGTTTTACAGGGTCAGTTCAAAACACAAGAATATAGATGCTGTTTTCAAGAGTTATATTATTGCCTGGCCAGCGTGGCTCAGTGGTTGAATATCAACCTATGAACCAGGAGGTCACCATTCGATTCCCAATCAGGGCACATGCTGGATTGTGGGCTTGATCCCCAGTGTGGGGCGTGCAGGAGACAGCCGATCAATGATGCTCTCTCATCATTGATGTTTCTATCTCTTTCTCCCTCTCCCTTCCTCTCTGAAATCAATAAAAGTATATATATATTTTTAAAAGAGTTATTTTTTTCATTAAAAATTATGAATTTTCAAGACAGATAAAAATTAAATCCCCATTCAATAAGCTTGTCTTCTTTTTTTCCACAATAGGCACGAAAGCATCATTTAGAATATGGAAACATCTCAGACTAGTGACGTGATTAGTGTTTCCTTTCAACATTTTCTTCTGTGTTTCTGGCTCACCTTCTCACCCAGCTTTTCCTCTCAAACATCCTCCTCATCTAACAAAAGAGGTCCTAGACAAAAACTAAAAACTTACTGGAAAGCATGCATGGAAGTCTGTTTCCTATAATATAAGCTTTAAGCATTATTTAGTTTTTATATACTTTTTTTGTTCGTTGTTTTTTTTTTTCCCACTAGTTGCTAAAAGTGAATATAGTTTGAAAAGAATGAAAACAGTAAGGATATAGTGATAGGTGACTTGAACAGATAATTCAACTTGCTCGAGTGGACATTTATAAAATACTCACCCAACAAAAGAGGATTACACATTCTTCACATGAAATATTCACCAAGACAGACCATATTCTGGGCCATAAAACATATCTTAATATGTTTAAAAGAATAGGAATTATAAGCGGTATGCTCTCAGGCCATAATAAATAAAACTAAAAATAAATAACAGAAATAGCTCTTATTTCCCCAAATATCTGGATGTAAACAACATACATCTGAATAATGCATGTACCAAAGAGAAAATCTCAAGAGAAATTTAAAAATATTCTGAATTAAAGAAAAATAAAAGTACAACTTAACAAAATTTGTGGGATAGATACAACAAGATTAATTTGCTTAGCGAGAAATTTATAGCATTAAATGAGTATGTTAGAAAAGAAGAATCTTATCAAGAGTAAGCACATTAGGATAATTCATTCAGTTCTGCACAGCGAAGTTTTTATTTCAATTTAGGACTCTATTTACTTACCCTTTGGATTATATACATATTCAAGATATTTGTTTACTGATTACAGAATATTTTTAGTCTTGTAAAGGGGCAATTAAATATCCTTTTATATAGTGCCAAAAAGAGGGGGTGGGGATACTAGGAAGCCGTAAGTGTGTTTGACTCTCTGTGTATTTAAAAGTGCTGTATCCGGGACCACACCAGTGAGACTGAGAAAAGAATTCAAAGCTATGGCCTTTAGCTATTCACGTATCTCAAGTCTGCAGGTTTTGGGTTTTTGTTTTTGTTTTCAGAGTAAGAAATAGTAACCTGTACCTCCTCTTTTCCCCTATTGGCTGGGTGGGAAGTCAGAGAATATGATAATTCCACAGAGTAAACTTCCTATAGGGTCATTAGTAGGTTGAAAAATCTCTTGATGCTTCAGAATTCTTCTTAATATACGTTTTAATATTGCTTTAAAAGTGTTAATATAGTTCTATATGTTTTCATAACCAAAGAGAGTTTTGTCCATAAAGATTATCATTTATTCTAACAATAATTCATCATTTTTAAAGGAGATTCCTTCTTCTCAGTTTACAATAAACCTTGCATTCATTCAAACATTCCTGAAGGAGGGGCGAGAGTGGGGTAATGGTGTACTATTCCTTTATGATGAGGAATCTTCTACAGTTATGTTAAAGAAACTTATTGCATGCATAAAAAAGGGCTTAGACTTTACCAAAAAGTGCCTAGACTTCTTTGTATTCACTTTTGTATTAACTTTGGCTTTAAGGTTTTTATTCCTCAAGTTTAGTAGGGAATATTTCTGTGAGCAAATAGCATTTATAAGTAGAGAAGGTTTAAGGTAGAACATTGGAGGTATTATTTTGAATTTTGCAGGAACATAAATGAACTTATTTTGGTTGTAACCTTGCATGGCTATGGCCTTCCAATTTCTTTTATCATTCATTTATAGTTTTCAAAATGTATTAATATTCTGAAACTGTAACCTTGAGCTCTGATAATGGTGTTATGGTTGGACATTGCTTAATGAGGTTCTTTTGATGTTCCTGGTAACTGAATCTCTCTTCTACAATGAGCTCCATTATACTGAATTTAGGGTTAAAGAAAATTGTGCCAGAGATTTGCACTCTAAATTGCATTGAAATCTTGTGAGATTTGAAATAAAGATGCTCAGAAAAGTGCTTGTGTTTGAAATTGCAGCACAAATTTAGGATTAGATAACATCCAGTGAATTAAGACCTATAGGTAACATCAAACTAGAAGCCTATCTAGCTTAATTAGCAGCTCAAATATTGTCCTATATTATTTATCTTGAAATCCAACTTATAGCAAAAGTGTTTTTTTAAAAAAAAATCAAATTGCTGCTTTATAAGAAGAATATGGGCTTTAAAAAATTGGTCTTATAATTTTTGGAGAATAGTTTCTTTGATTTTAAGCTAAAGAGCTAAACAATTTAGTAGAACCCCAGTGCTCTCAATTGCTGACCTGAGTGTCTTACTAGGCACAGAGAAGGTTCAATCCCAACTCGGTCACTAAACTAACTAGCTATAGAATCTTGAACAGACCGGGGCCTATGGGATAATAGGTTTCAAGTGTATAATCTCAGTGAACCTCAATTTTCTTATGTCAGAAAAGGAGGTTGGTTTAAATAACTTCAAAGCCTTTTCCTCTGCCTTTCCTATGCATAATAAAAATGTTTTATCATGATTATTACAAATTAGGTAAAGTTATAACATTGATGATAAATGTTCTTAAAATCATTCACTTCTCTTGGAGATTTCATTTCTGCTTATTATTTCAACCGTACTTTATGTAAGTGATTCTTAAACCTGTGTCTGGAGACCTGACTGCTCTGCTAAGCTCTAAACCCAGATTAACTGTCTGCTACACCTTCCATTCCTATCGCTGGCCTTCCATTCCCTCTGACCAACCTGTTCAAAATGGAATCGGCCACCTCCTAACAACCCACCTCACAAACCAACTAAATTTCCTGATTTTCCTATTCATTAAAAAAGAAATTATTTCTTTCAACTAACCAGATTCAGAGCTGCCAAGTAATTCCTAACTTCTTCCTATTTTCTGTCAATTCCCATGATCAATTATCAAGTTCTGTCAATTCCTTGTTTATTTGTTTTTTTTCTTCAATCCCTCTCTCTGTTTCCATTTTCCTATTGTCACCTTGGTTTAGACCCAGATCTTATAGAATAACTCTTAACCCTCCCCTCCTTCTAAATCCTCTCTTTTTAATCTATCTTATGCTATTTCTAGATAATGATGGCTGTAATCATGTAATTGTCCAACACAAATCAGGCATACTCACCAGAGGCTTTAACTTTTTGATCCTAATCTACTTTTTACTCTCCATTTCCCCTTGATCCCACAAATTCACTCTTCCCAGAGGCACTTTGTGTGCTCACAGCTGAGCACTCATGTGACCATGACCAGCAAGGCTCACCCACACTGGCCACCACATCCCTTCACACCAATCCAATTGTTAGGGCCCAGCTAAGTCCATACCCTCCATGTAGCATTTAAAAAAATATTTACTTTTATTGATTTCAGAGAGAAAGGGAGAGGGAGAGAGAGATAGAAATATCAATGATGAGAGAGAAGCATTGATCGGCTGCCTCCTGCATGCCCCACACTGGGGATGGAGCCTGAAACCAGAGCATGTGCCCTGACCAGGAATCGAACTGTGACCTCCTGGTTCATAGGTCGACGCACAACCACTGAGCCACGCTGGCTGGGCCCATGTAGCATTTTTAACCTCCTGAGCCACAGTGTTCTACCTGTCACTAATCACTTACTTCAAGTACTGCTTTTTCATATTCTACCATAAGTTGTTTTATTTTAAAAATAAAAATGTAAACATAAATAAATAAATAAAAATGTAATCATAATAATTATATAGTATTGCTGAATGTTTAGAAGGCAGAAAAACAACCACCTTTAATATTTCATATAGGCCATGCATTTTTTCAAATGTATGTTTCCCATAGTTATAATTAAAGCATAAACATAATTTTGCTTATTGTTTTTCCCCTCACTCAATACATAAGAAAAAAAACTGTAACTGAAGACAATGAAGTAATCCATGGGAGGATAGAGGAGAACTAACCCTGTTGGTAGAAGAGTGAGTAAGAAAGAAAGGTGTCATAGCAGTGATTGTCTGAGCTAAATTTCCAAGTACCTGCCAGAGTTAGCTGGGAGGAGGAGAGAAGAGGAGGCAAAGGGAGAGAGTGTGCAGAAGCAAGAGGCATGAAGCGCTGTTACACATCTCAGAGACTGCAGGTCTCAGAGGCTGTGGGTGGAGCTAGAGAGCCCGTGGAGGGAACTAGTATATCACAGAAGGTTTGGGTGCCAAGCCAAGCAGAATGACTTCCATCCGTCATGACAGGAAACAGCAGAATGTTCACAGAATGCGCTTGGGCCAGATACATTGGTGAAATTGCTAACTTTTGATGACGTACACAGTTAGTTTCTAAACATTAACCTCCTTTTTCTTTCTTAATAGAATCCTGATTATTAAAAGGCAGCAATGTGCCCAGTTAAAATAATCACCTCCTAAGGCTTCCTCATGATCTGGAGTGGCTATGTAACCAGTTCTGGATCATTAGATAGAAGCATGTGGGTGAGGCAGCTGGAAAAGCTTGTTAAGACTTAGCTGGCATTTATCCTCTTTCTGTCTCTCTTTTTCCATTTCTCTTGCCTAGAATGGGGACACAAACCCTGGAGGTGGAGCAGGCATCTTGTGACCGTGAGGAAGAAAACCACAGAAGTCATGATGCCATCACTGAGAGGCTGCAGATGTACTGGACTATACCTCCCGACTTCCTATCATGTGAAGAAATCAATCTCATTTGATTAACCTACAGAGTTGGGTTCCTGCAATTGAATGCAACCCTATTTAATGCAAAGTTATGTCCATTTCTTAGAGATTTGTAATGAACTTAGCATAGTTAAGACCTGAGAAATCCTATTTAACCTAATCTTAAGGCTATTTGAATACAGAACTCTTTTCCCTCAGAAGACAGTATATCTCACTAAACAGGAGTGTTTTTGCAGAAATTTGGAAAACGCTGCTCTCTTTGTATTGATCCAGTAGATGGACAGTAGTCACATTCTGCAGGATAGAAGATAGAGGAGGAGGAATGTGTTAGGAAAGAAAGATAATATGTTGAATTTGAAGCTTTCAAATTGGATATACAGTTGACAATTGGATATACAGTCCTGAATTTCCCAAGTGAGGTTTGGAGGTAAGTGAGGTAGGTGGTGGTTAAACCCATGGCTCCATGGGTTACACTGCGATTGTGAAGCTGGACAACATTCCAGGAGTATTTTTATCCATGAGAAAATTGGCAGTGGAGTTTTGAATGCTTCCTTTAACTGCCTTGCTATGCCACCTCTCTGTAAAGAGGAGATGGGAAGACTATTCCACTTAAAAGACAGTAGAGTTCAAATCATGACTCATCCATTCACTTAGCTGTGTGACCATGGCTCAGATGTCTAACTTCTCTGAGCTCCTGTTCAAGGGCTTGACAACCTAACCTTAAAGAGTTGTGAGAATTACAAAGTACTCAATATTGTGCCTGTTGGATGATAGCTGATCCATCAGTGGCAATTCCCCTCTCCCTCTAGCTAGAGAAGATTTGTTGTGCTGCTTCATACTTTCATCTCCTGTGTAGTGCCTTTTATAGATGTACAGCAGCACTTAAAATTAAGCCAGGATAACGATTTAGCATCTATCTATTAAATATCTACATATAACTGAAGATGAAATTCCAGGGCAGACAAAGATGATTTTACTTACATATGGAATATAAAATCAAAACAAATAAACAAACAAAACAAAACAGAAATAGACTCATAGATACAGAGAACAAACTGCTGATGCCAAAGGGGAGGAGAATGGGGGATTGGCGAAAAAAGTGAAGGGGATTAAGAGGTATAAACTTCCAGTTATAAAATAAATGATGAGGATATAGTCAATAATATCATAATAATTTTTTACAGTGGCAGATGATTAAGTATATACATACTTATAATATCCATAACCATATATATACACTTATCATAGTATATACATGTTAGACTCCATAAGGTATGTAAATGTTGTATCAGTATGTTTTATACATGAAACTAATATAATATTTTATGTCAACTATAATTTTAAAAGAAATAAACAAAATTTAAAAAAAAATAAAATTAGAAAACATTACACATACAAAATATCCCAGGGCAGGTCAAAAGAGATTGTATGTATATGACAGATTTTTATTTTACTATTTTATGTATTTAACAAAACTTAAAGTGCTTCCTGTTTGTCTTCTCTTTTCTACCACTTCATAAATGTTAACTATTTAATATTCATAATAACATTACTAATTAGGTACTGTTATTATTCCTATATGGCAGATGAGACAATGGCTGCACCAAGAGGTTAAACAATATGCCCACAGACACACATAGTTAGTAGGTGGCAGAGCCAGAATTCAAACCTGGGGAGTCAGACCTCATAGTCCTCCTAAACACTATGCTACTAATAAAATGTATCTATACTAATAAAAGGGTAAGACTGGATAGACTGGACATCTTCCAGATGTCCTTCTGGACAAAGCCAAGTCAGAGGCAGTTAGGGGCAAACAGGCTGACAGGGGAGAGCAGTTAGGGGCATCAGGCAGGCAGGGGAGCAGTTAAGGGCATCAGGCAGGCAGGCAGAGTGGTTAGGGGTGATCAGGCAGGCAGAGTGGTTAGGGGCAATCAGGCAGGCAGGCAGGTGAGCAGTTAGGAGCCAGCGGTCCCAGATTGCAAGAGGGCAGTTGGACATCCCCCGAAGGGTCCCAGATTGGAGAGGGTGCGGGCTGGGGTGAGGACCCCACCTCCATGCACAAATTTCATACACCAGGCCTCTAGTAAATAAATAAAAGGAATCACCCATATTGCTTACTGTTCTTTCATCCTCATGAGGCCTCTGGTAATTGTTTATCTATTGCCCTACACTTTAAAGAAGTGGTAATTTGACTCCAAGCATCTTTTCTTACATGTCAAAAATAGCAATATATATAGAAAGTTTTAGCTAAGAGCTATTTAGAGGTGTTTAAAATTTGTGCCAATACAGTGCTGTCCAGAGTAGCTATCTCTGTAATAACCACAGAATCATCTTGTTTTTTTGAACTTTCTAGTCTCCATATAATTAATCTAAACATGAGAGAGCATGTGTGCAATTTTTTTTTTAAAAGAAAACTACTGCTTACCTTTCTGAAAGGGCACACGTATTTTCAAAAGCTCTGACTCCCTAGGAACGAGCAGCTGTAGCCAGGAAGCACATGAAATAAGAAACAGTGCCAGTGGCAGAAGACTTAAGTTAAAGCTTAAGGAAATTCCCAAGATGCTTCTAAAGGGCATTTGAAGGACATACACCAGATAGAAAACAATATATAGGATTATTTCAAAAGAAACAAATCTCTGTTTCATTTTCTCCCAATAGTCTTCTAGTTCAAAGAGAGATGACTGTATTCATGGGAAATTGATGGATAAGCAATGGTTTTGTTGTTGTTATTGTTGTTTTTAATCTGGAAACCCATGTCCTATCTCCAATGTAAACTTATTGGATGATATAAGTTTGGCACTTACATCTTTCACATAATTTTCTTCCTCTTTAAATGAGCACAACTATTTCTGTCCCTTCTCATACATTGATGCTGTGAGGATAAATGAGATAGTTTATAATTCCATGGAAGAGAGATACTACGTATATTAAAAAAACACTATTTCAAAGTCCTTCCTTTTCTTGGAAATGTATAGTAATACTTTGTGTATACAGTATTGTTGAAGAGTCAAATTTTCTACAAAAGTGATTTTTTTTTTTTGTTCTCCAAAAAATTGATTCTTATCCCATTCAGGACTAACAATTTCTTTTTTAAATTTAACCATTTTTTTTAAAAAAACTTTACACTTTGATTTTGTTGATTTTTCTCCTTTAATTTTATATTTGTTGAATGCTTACTACCTGAAATGTATTTTATAGAACTCTTTTCTTCTGGTTCAACAAAGTATATTTTGTCTTTTCTTAATGATCGTTAAGACATCAACATGTTAAAAGGGAATTTTTGTTTGCTTCATCACAAAGCTGCCAGTGCATTTTACGGCTACAGCAATAGAAGTCCTAGACTTAAGGGAACTAATATTCCTGTTTTATTCTACATGGAGCCAGACAAATATGAAGTTGAGTATTCCAGATGCACAGTATAAAAGCAACATTGACAAACTGTATATATCTGAAAGAGATGATTAAGATGGTGAAAGGTTTGGAAATCATGCCATATGGATGATTAAACAAACACTTGGAAAAGAGACTAATTAAGAGGAGCGGGACTTCAGCCCTGGCTGGGTGGCACGGTTGGAGCATTGTCCCATACGCCAAAAGGCTGTGGTTTTGATTCCTAGTCAGGGCACATTCCTAGGTTGCAGGTTTGATTCCCAGTTGGAGCCCATATAGGAGGCAACTGATCAATGCTTCTTTTCACATTGATGTTTCTCTCTCTCTCTCTCCCCATATTCCTTCCTCTCCCTCTAAAATCAATAAAACCTGTGGCCCTTATCGAAGCTGCAGCTGCTTCCACGTAGCTGCTGCAGTCAAAAAGGAGCCCAGAGTGACAGTTTTCCTTGACGGTCGCTGTTCTGTTTGCTGTAACCGATCTGCAACATTTCAGGAAAAGACAGTTCAAAAACTACATAAATAATAAAATCAATAAAAACTTATCCTCAACGAGAATTAAAAAACTAACAACAACAAAACTTGACCTCAAAATTTTAAAAACATACAGCATTATACATGGTAACCAAGACATGGAAACAACTTCAGTGTCCTTCATTGGATAATGGGATAAAGAAGATATACTATGTAGCCCTAGCTGGTTTGGCTCAGTGGATAGAGCCTCAGCCTGCAGACTGAAGGGTCCCCAGTTTAATTCTGGTCAAGGGCACATGTCTGGGTTGCAGGCTTGATCCTCTGAAGAGGGTGTGCAGGAGGCAGCTGATCGATGATTCTCTCTCATCATTGCTGTTTCTCTCTCTCTCTCCCTCTCCCTTCCTCTCTAAAATCAATAAAAATATATTTAAAAGTAGAAGATATATACATACAATGGAATATTACTTATCCACAAAAAAGGGTAAAAAGTTGCCATTTGTGACAACTTTTTCTGAGAATATCTAGCTAAGTGAAATGTCAGATGGAAAAGGACAGGAACCATATGATTTCTCCCATATCCTATATAATAAAGAGGTAACATGCAAATTGACCATCACACCCTCTCACAAGATGGTTGCCCCCTGTGGTCAAAGATGGCCGCCCCCATGTGTAACAAGGTGGCTGGCAGGGGAGGGCAGTTGTGGGTGATCAGGCCAGCAGGAGAGGGAGGGCAGTTGGGGGGGACCAGGCCTGCAGGGGAGGGCAGTTGGCGGCAATTGGGCCAGCAGGGGAGCAGTTAGGCGTCGATCAGGCTGGCAGGGGAGTGGTTAGGGGGCAATCAGGCTGGCAGGCAGAAGTGGTTAGGGGCAATCAGGCAGGCAGGCGAGCTGTTGGGAGCCAGCAGTCCTGGATTGTGAGAGGGATGTCTGACTGCCGGTTTTAGACATCCTCTGAGGGGTCCCAGATTGGAGAGGGTGCAGGCTGGGCTGAGGGACACCCCGCCCAGTGCACAAATTTTGTGCACTGGGCCTCTAGTGTGGGATATAAAACAGAAAGTAACAAATGAATAAACAAAACAAACTCAAAAACACAGACAACAGAAGGGTGCTTACCAGAGGGGCAGGGTTAGGGAGAGTAAAGGGAGTCAAATATATTGGTGATGAAGGGAGACTAGACTTTGGATGGCAATCACACAATACAATATACAGATGACATATTACAGAACTGTACACATAAAACTTACATAATGTTATTAACCAATGCCACCCCAATAAATTTAATTTTTAAAACTATCTTTGAATACCTATTAAGAAAGAAATTGTACCTATTCTGTGTAGTTGCAAACAACTAAACTGTAAACAAAGGTCGAATTTTAAGAAGAGAGATGTCACAGTTGAATAAGAACAGTACCAAAATGAATAGGGCTGCTTTTGAGGCTTTCATTTACTGAAATTTCTAGAACAGAAACAGCATGATCACTGGACAGAGATTTTGGGCAGAGAGTTCCTGATAGGGTAAGAAGTTGGGCTCAAGGATCCCTAATATCACTTCTGATGCTGAACAGCCTATTATCCATTAGGAGCCTCACACAGTGGACCAAGTTATAATAGAGCGATACCTTTACAGCCTTTTGTGCTGAGCCTCTGCACTAAAAGGCCTCAGACTGCTGTGGGGTTTTGTTTTTATTTTTTTTTTGTCCTTATGACTATTTTTTATAGTTCTCCCATTCTCCTTAATACCAGGTTATTTCAACTCATTCCTTGTTTTAATGACATCCCACTCCATTCTAATTTGTTATTTCTAACTAGGCCCGGTGCACGAATTCATGCACAAGTGGGGGCCCTTGGCCTGGCTGGCGATCAGGTCGATTGGGGCCGCAGGAGGTTGACCAATGGGGGGAGGGGCAGTGGGAGGTTGGCCAGCTGAGGGCAGCGGCCAAGGGGAGGGTCTGGGGGAGGTTGGCTAGCTGCAGGAGGTTGGCTGTGGGAGCACACTGACCACCAGGGGGCAGCTCCTGCATTGAGCATCTGCCTCCTGGTGGACAGTGTGCATCATAGTGACTGGCCGACTGCTCATTCCAGTCGTTCCAGTTGTTTGGTTGTAACAGTCACGTTGGCTTTTATGTATATAGATATGTTGTGGCCTAGGAAAACAGCATAACCAAACTTATTAACATTGTAAGAATAATTTAAGTGGCCGAAACCGGTTTGGCTCAGTGGATAGAGCGTCGGCCTGCGGACTGAAAGGTCCCAGGTTCGATTCCGGTCAAGGGCATGTACCTGGGTTGCGGGCACTTCCCCACTGGGGGATGTGCAGGAGGCAGCTGATCGATGTTTCTCTCTCATCAATGTTTCTAACTCTCTATCCCTCTCCCTTCCTCTCTGTAAAAAATCAATAAAATATATTTAAAAAAAAAAGAATAATTTAAGTGAAGTCCTAAAGAGCTCTCCCATGAATAAGATTTTTGCTACATCAACATTTTACCATCTATTTTAGTTCTTAAAGGCCCTTTTAGCTTTCTTCCAAGTTCTCAGGAGTATTCGAGGTTAATTTGATAATTATGCAACATTCTAAAACTTGATATTGAACTTCCACAGGTATGCTAAGCTTCCTACTAATTCATAAATTACTGAAATTTTCAAAAACACAATAATAGGCATTGATATACTTATCACTGAGTAAAGTTTTTCTTATGTAGGTAAAACTTTCCTAGATAGCTCTTTCAAAATTAAAAGAAAATTTATCTAAGTTAGAATTAAATTTGAATTTAGAACTAAATTAGACTACCTAACCAAATAAAATTAATTAGAAATTGGTTAGAATGCTAATCACTTGTATATAATGTTTTATATATAAAGTATTGTTGTAAAGGTACAGATTAGTTTAGAATATGGAGCATCATTCTCATTTCACTGTTTTTTCTTAATCCCTGTTCTTAGCATTCAGCAATAATTTTAACATAATGCAGTCAAAAACATTTAATAAAACTTATTATATACCCAGCAGGTGTTCTCCATTAATAACAATGAAGAATATAAGAAAAACAATGTTTTGTTTAGACTAAGTGTAAAAGACTGGCTTACTATTAAGGAACTTACTGTCTTGTTTAAGGAAACAAGAACCAGTTATAGTGTTATCAGGTGGCATACAGAGGGGTGGGCAAATGTAGGTTTGCAGTTGTGATTACATGAAACAGGTTATTCTTGTATTATTATTATTGTATTATTTATTTGTATTATCTTATTTCATACCCTTAATCATAACCTGCATGTCTTTTTCCATATGAATAACTCTAAACCTACTTTTGCCCACCCTTGTATTATCAAGGCAGGATTGATGCAGATAGTAAATGCTTTTGAAACTTGCAGTGAGAGGTAGAGTGGTTTTGCTTTAATATACTACTATATATTATTAATTCACAAATTAATAAGTGTGCACTTTCTTTTTTAAAAAAATTTGCTTTGGATATTAGGTAATATTGGTGCTAAGAGCTTTTGACTGTAATAATTTCCTATCATTTATTTGGTAAAAAGAATAATTTGGAGAGGTGTTTTAG
The DNA here is from genome assembly GCF_000327345.1 of Myotis davidii. Classification (NCBI taxonomy): domain Eukaryota; kingdom Metazoa; phylum Chordata; class Mammalia; order Chiroptera; family Vespertilionidae; genus Myotis; species Myotis davidii. The sequence continues at coordinate 2,680,614 of NW_006286243.1, read as the reverse complement.
TAGCTTCATTGGGAGCATATTTATAAAAGATGAAGAAAGCCCCAACATTGCCAATATTTGAAAACTCAAAGGTTTTATGTTCTAAAGTGTTATACGAATTGCTGTCTCATACTGTTTGCCACTTTCCAGTGTTGTCCATAAGATTATATTAAAATCTCCCAAATGGGTGATGCTGATCTCAACCCAGATCCTGCTGGGAAGTATCTTCGCATATAGTCCCGGCTGAGTCATAAATAATATCTACATGTGCCCCAAAGCTCTGAATTGTCCTCATCAGTAACACACAGAACTGAATGGTATCTGTAAAGTAGTTAATTCTCTGGAAAATATTCAAAGGCACAAAATGAACACTGCAATAAAACTGCTTTCTACTTAACGTTGTCAATTTCCCCAGAAGTGTACGGTACACAGAACAACGTTTTCATAGAACTTGCAAAAGTCGTAGACTCAAGTGCTATTTATTCTCCTCCCATAAACAGCAGCCTTGAGCAATTCTATCCACAATTAGTTACTTGTGGTTGCTACTAAAATGTTCCCCATAACATTCCACATCGTTATTGTTTCATAGCACAACGCACTCTATAGAGGGAAAGTGCTTGCAAGGACCAAGGACGCGCTCTTTGTCATGCCCCTGTCTCTAGACAACGAAGTTCTTGAACGGCCCAGAGGTATTCCTGTGGCCCTTTTATTTCCAGGACCGTGAGTCTGAATTAGGGAATAACTTTTCCATCAAAATGGATACACCTAGCATAAGGTAAGTATTGATTGTTCAGCCGAGACGTCCTCCCCGCCCCCCAAAGGCGGCAGAGAAGCAGGGAACGCCACTTAGCAGTTCGTGCGCTCTCGGACGCCCGTGACCCTGGCTGGGCTGGGGGTGGGGGGTGGGGAGTCCTTTCCTGGGACCTCAGACTCCCAGAGAAGGGGCGGCGGGGATGCGGGAAGAGAGGGAGGGCTTGTTTTGCCCGGGGATGTGGGAAGTAGGCGCTAGCCTGTTTCGCGGTTTTTTAAGCCCCTTGGCATGCCCTGACCTGATCAAGAGAGTCAACTGCTCTCTGGAATGTTCCGGGAGAAGGTGGGAGATTGCTTCCCAGAGGAGGCCTGTGGGTGCTAGAGGGCATCCGGGGGGTCACGCAGGGAGATGAAGGGCAAGCGCCGGGGAGGGACACGAAGGAAGCGGGGGGCCGAGATGAGGAGCGCGCGTGGGGGCTGAGGCGGGCGGGACAAGCTGGCAGCGAGGCAAGGAGGGTGGCTGGTTGCAGGCTGCCCCCTGTGACTTGTCAGCACAGAACTGTAACATGAGCGAGGAATACACTTTTTTTTTTTGCAAAGCCACTGAGATTTCAGGCCTGTGTGTTACAGAAGTTAACCTACTCTGATTAACACAGCAGAGGAACAAGGTAGGTGATTAGTAAGGGGGTGTTTCCAGCAGAGAAAACAGCCTGGAAGAAAGCTCAAAGCTGAGATTAATCATCATCAGCATCGCCATCATCATTGTCACTGTCATCTTCAAACTAACAATCACAATAGCGATTGTTTATTAGGCACTTGCTGTGCTAAGGACATTACCTGTATAATTTCCATTTAATCATCACCATTTATGAA
>NW_006286243.1:2676471-2678833 GCF_000327345.1 Myotis davidii | reverse complement strand
TCCCGCACCCGGTCTCCCCGGCTCCTCCCGGACATGGGGAGCTGCGCGCGGCTGCTGCTGCTCTGGGGCTGCTCCGCGGTGGCCGCAGGTGGGTGGTGACGCGCCTGACCCCCCACCCCTCTTCCCTCGCTCTTAGGTACTCCGCTCAGGACTCGGGGTGCAGGGGAGTGCGCTTCGGGAGCGCCGAGCTCAGCTCCCGGGGATGAAATGAGTGGCCATGTTCCGCCTCCTTTCCCCGGTCTCCGCAGTTTAAAATACTATTGATTTTTTTTTTTTTTTTTTTTTGCAACTGCGCTACACATGCCCTTGGATAACCCGATATCATGGGTGCGCCCTGCCGGAGATACATGACCTTGGTTTCTTTCTGGGTTTGGGTTAGTGAAAAACTGCCTTTCCACTTTGTGAGGGAACAAAGGACCAAGCTCGCCATCCCCCGGCACTTCATGGCCTGAGGAATGATGGGGAGGGGTGGCCCGGCGACCCTGGGCGCGCGTGGGCCAGGGCTGCTCTCTCGTCGGGAGAGATGCCTTCGTGCCCGACCTCCTGCGGGGTACTCGGGAGCCAGGTAGGGACACCGGGGCGAGGTGAGTGCCCTCTTGCCGGGCGATGGCTGGAACGGAGTGAGACCCGGGTTGGGACGGTGAGTGGTGATCGCTCTGGGTTGCAAGGCGCGGGTTGACCGCGCCTGGGGAATTGGTACCCTGGCCGAGGCTCCGCGGGAGGTCGGAGGCGGGTCTGCTCCCTGTCTGGGGAACTGGAAGACCGGCAGGGGAGTCGTCAGATGCGCTCTCCCTCCCACTCCCATCCCGGCTTTCTTGGGCTACTCTTGGCCACCCGTTCCTAGCTCGTCCTTTCTAAGTTTGGGAGCTCCTTCTGCTCCTCTCCCTCCCTCTTGAGGGTCGCCTGGTTTCCAATTAGGCATAAGTGTACCTCAGTGTGTTAGGGGGAAAGAAAGTGAGGGACTCGTCAGCTGTTGGGTCTCTCAAACACATCTCGCTTGCTCCAGAAGGGAGAGTGTGGGCTGGAGGGACCGACTGGTGGCTAGCGAGCATCGTTTCCCCTTCCCTTTGGCTTCTTGCACTTTGCCCCCAGAGATGCTGGCTCGCAGTAAAAGCCAGGTTCTAGTTCTAGCATCTGCATTCCAAACCAGCCAGACTCATAGGAGCATCCTCGCCATACTTGACTGGTCACTTTCTTAGCGATGATTTCCAAGTGTCTTGTCCACCCACTATTTATCTGGTTTCTATTTTTTCCAGACTTCTTGTTAGTTTAGGTGCATTGAAAATTATCCAGTACTTTACCCAAGGAGCCTTAAAGGTCCGAGATTTTACTTTATTTCTTCCTATTTATGCACCCCCTGTGTGGACTTATCCATGCTCCCCGAACCACAAAGTGAACGTTAACAAACCTGTCCCTTTCCAAATCATGTTACAGCAAAAACATGCAAGCAATCAAGAGGTTGTAAATAAATATCACAAGCCAAGTGTTTAAAGTCAAAAATACTTGTACGGGCAGTATATGATTTTCCCTGAAATGCTTTACAGGTGAGTCATAGCACATTGTGTGTTTGGGTGATCCTGGCCACAAGCAACTGTTGCCCCAGCTAACCAGAGTCCAGGCATGATGCACACTTGGATGTGACGTGTAAAGAATATGCCTCAGGAATCCCTTTCTTTTGGTTGCAAAGGCCATGCGGGGCTGTTGATCCTCCGTGTGTGAAATATCTCTGTTTTAATCTAAGCTGTCATTTCAACAGTGCTGTGATAACAGTTCAGAGGTGCTCCCTCCTTCAGAAGCACAAACGTTCAATTAGCCAGAATTTGGGGTTTCACTTCCTCTTCTTTCTTTCCCTGTCTGTTTTAATGTTTAAAATAGATGATCTTACTTACAGTATTCATAATTAAAACAAGAAACGCAAATTAAAGGATTATAATATGTAGTCGGGGTGTTAATAAGTGGATAATGCTTATCATTTTAAGTAAATTTGAAACATTAAAGTCTGTTGGATCTTTGTTTGGCTGGAATCGCATGTTTCTTTAAGAAGGTGCTTCAGTTCACAGATAATGTTTAAAGGTACTATTGGTGGCAGCCAGTCTGTAAGCATTCTCCTGTTAAGCAAACAGGTAACTACTATATAACCTGTCCTAGTTCTCAAGAGGCAGAGAGCATGTCAAATAAGCTTCTCTGCCATTTGGCAGTTTAGAGGGTTTTTTTCTTGGTTATATTAACTTAATATTAAAAATAGCTATTGCACATCTGAGTGCCCATAGTTTCTAGCTTTGCCTCCCAAATGTGATCCCATTGCCTATTGATTAAATATTTCACATTGCTTTTCCTAGCGAATTTGTCCTTTCATATTTTT
>NW_006286243.1:2622959-2676409 GCF_000327345.1 Myotis davidii | reverse complement strand
ATCCACTGAGCCAAACTGGTTAGGGCTGTCCCTTCATATTTTTGGTTTAAAAATGTAATAGATTCAACATTTCCTCCTAACATATTTATAATCCTTATAAATATGTTAGATAATGCTAATGACTGAAATTATACATAAAAGACTAAGTTGGATGACCTTAAACACATTATTGTTTGGGGTATTATTTAAGTCATGATATCAAAAACAAATAAGTATATTTCAAATATAGAGAATGTTCAGAAAGCAAAGTACTTGAAAAGGGTTAGGCCTGTTATCTTTATCCCGGTGTTCCCACTTTCCTTCCTTTTGCCCTTTCCCTAAGGTGATTTTATTTGCCTTCATGTGAATTTTGCATCTGAGCATGAAATGCACACTCACACACTTGCATACACAAATGAGGTATAAATACAGAGTAGTATTCATGCTCAAATTTGGTAGGATTTCCTCTTTACTGAAAGTCTCAAGCTCTTCAGAGATAACTTGACTGTTGAAGATGGACTAGGTGGACAGAAGAGCTTTCCAGATGGGTTTGTCTTGAATAACATATGCTTTCCCTTCCCCAGGGCTGAGTGGAGTAGCTGGAATGAGTTCCCGCTGTGAGAAAGCCTGTAACCCTCAGATGGGAAATTTGGCTCTAGGGAGAAAACTCTGGGCAGACACCACCTGTGGTCAGAACGCCACTGAACTGTACTGCTTCTATAGTGAGAACGCTGATCTGACTTGTCGGCAGCCCAAATGCGACAAATGCAATGCTGCTCAGCCTCACCTGGCTCACCTGCCAGCTGCCATGGCAGACTCGTCCTTCAAGTTTCCTCGCACGTGGTGGCAGTCTGCTGAGGATGTGCACAGAGAAAAGATCCAGTTAGACCTGGAAGCCGAATTCTACTTCACTCATCTAATTATGGTGTTCAAGTCCCCCAGGCCGGCAGCCATGGTGCTGGACCGGTCCCAGGACTTTGGGAAGACATGGAAGCCTTACAAGTACTTTGCAACTAACTGCTCGGCTACTTTTGGCCTGGAAGATGATGTTGTCAAGAAGGGAGCTATTTGCACTTCTAGATACTCCAGTCCCTTCCCGTGCACTGGAGGAGAGGTAAGGGCACACATTTAAGTCTACACTGTACATAAGGTAGAAAAATGTTACCAGCCCACATTTTTTTAAAAGTATGAAGGTATACTTGTAGCAACATGAATGAAATTAGAATTTTTCATGAGCTTTATTTGTCATAAATTATTTCTCGCCCTTAGACATGGAGGTGTAGTCATTTTCAAGCAGGTTGCCCACTGACTGGGTTTAAGTTGGAATTCTAAGACTTTAATTTTTCTTTTTCTTTTTTTTTTCAATATCATCATTCTGCTTACGAGGTTTGAAAGGCTAGTAATTTAATCAGTTAGAAGGACTACTTACTGTGCTTCTAAGTGGGCAGGAGTTACTGAGACAGCCTGTTCCTGGAGCCCATGCTGGTATCTTCCTGAAACTGTTAACATAAATAGGAAGTAAATAAAAATAAAGCCAAGGGAGGAAAAAAAAATCTGTCAGAAGGATATGTTGTATAACAGTGGAGTTTTATTGTTAAGATTACAAGAGTGCATGGCAAACAAAAGAAGGTAGTTTTGATTTTGTTTTTAATGATACAAAAGTTATTTTCATACTCACAGATACATCAACCAATTCAGGGTCTTGGGTCTATCCTGGGCCCAAGACCATCTCAATTTCATGCTGCAAAACAGCCTCCTTAGCTATTAGTCCCTTTTCTATATAGGGTGATTTCTCTTTGTTTCATATTTCCGTTCTCCTAAGGGGGAAACAGATCTTTTAAACTTATATAGATGTACCTAATATATCTCCAGATATATGAAAAATTTCAGAGAAAATTGGGTGAAAGCAGATTAAGAGAATAAAATACCTTCAGAAATATTGATTTATAAAAAAGAGCAGAGAGGAAGTATGAAATTTCTAATTTTGGTACATGTCATAAACACAGATTAAATAAGTGGTTAACTTAGGGGTGATTTTGCCACCATCCCCCTTCTCAGGGGACATTTGGCAGTGTCTGGAGACATTTTTGCTGGGGAGAGAGACACTACTGGCATCTAGTAGGTGAAATCCAGGATGCTGCTAAATTTCCTACTGTGCACATGACAGCACCTCTCCCATTCCCAATAAAGAACTATTAGCCGTAATGTCAATAGCATAAAGGTTAAGAAAGCCCAGACAAGTTGTTAGGCATACATCTAATGCAATAGTACAATGGCTACAGAAACTAAGAGAGGCACTCTTTTAGCAGTCATCTATATTTCTATTTGCAGTTTTCCCTGGTGATAGTATTTAGTAACATTTATTGAGCCCCTACTATCCCAGGCACTGTACTCAGTGCTAATAATTGTGCCTTTGGTTTGGGTAGGGGGGTGGGGGTGGGGATTCTTGCCTGGGGCCTTGTGAAAAGTGGGTTTAGGAAACTCCCCCCCGCCCCACTGCCAAAGGCACATATGGACTTAGCCATGTGATCCAGCTATTTCTTCTGTGTGCACTTTGCAGACCAGGAATAGTGCCACTGGCACCAGAACGAAAGGATGTGGCACACACAGTACACAGACTATTTTCCACTTTTCTTCACGGTCCCTAAAGTTGGCTTAATATTGTAAATCCATGTGCACCCTACCATGATAGGCATTTTTAAAGATACCAGGAAAAAAAAGAGACAAGTTAGACTCTTTGTTTTCTTATGTGGAGAACACTTGCTTGGTGTTGCAAACAAATGAATGGCTTGAACTCTCAAATTGCTTTGGAATTGATTCACAGGCTGATATCAGCTTCCTACAGCTCAGTGCTACTGGGCCATGTGTATCTACGAAGCAGCAAAAATACAGTTTCAGTAACCAGATGGCAGGCATGCTTGCTTAGCAAACATTATATTGAATGTATTACAGTGGCCCAGCAATCACTTAGAGATGACTAAGGTAACATTTAGTTAACCTATAGTAAAAACAAAGATCTTATCGTTTTAAAACACAAACTACTATTGTCATCAATGTTTACATCAAAATTTAAAGCAGATAAAGACTAAAATCTGTTAGTTATTCCAATGTACAGTCGCATTTTAAATCTAGTTTTTACATTTTTTTTCATTGCAGTTATTTCAACAGACATATTTCAATGGCAAACAACAAACAAACAAACAAACAAAAAACATCAAATGCCACCTAATTTCCTCGAGAGCAAGATTTTTAAGTGTACATTAAACCATCTGGAATTCCCTCCCTTTAGAGGGCAGGTTAGGGAAGGAGTATTGCCCTCCTGAATTAGAGAGTAGAAGAAAGTCTTCCTCAAAGGAAAAACCAGGGCAAGCCTTCCCAGAAAATATTATTAACCCACCTCTTCTATGTTGCTCTGGAGTATCAATTCGTTTTAAGCTATGAATTAATTTCACAGTACACCTCTGTATCATCAATCTACACCTTTGGAAATGGAGTGATGAGAAAACTAAGCCAATGAATCTAGTATCAAATAAGTAGTTTCAAATTTCATTTATTGCTTATCTATAATATTATAGACCTATAACTCCCTCCATTCTATATAAGACTTAAGACTTCTCAAGATATTATCCTACTACTTAGGCTAAGATAAATATATCTCATACTTAATTTATTTCCATTGTTTATTCCAAAATACTTCTTTGGGCTTTTCAGGCCTTAGAGAGCCTGTAGTTTCATGTCTAACACACCAGATACCTACATTTACAGAACTGAAGGCACCAGTCATCCGAAAGAGGACTTTAAAATTGTAGGCCTAAAAATCCACCCAGAAGAATACTTTTAATTTTTAAATAATATGTATCTTTTTTAAAATATATTTTATTGATTTTTTACAGAGAGGAAGGGAGATGGATAGAGAGTTAGAAACATCAATGAGAGAGAAACATCGATCAGCTGCCTCCTGCATACCCCCTACTGGGGATTTGCCTGCAACCAAGGTACATGCCCTTGGCCGGAATTGAACCTGGGACCCTTGAGTCCGCAGGCCGACGCTCTATCCACTGAGCCAAACCGGTTAGGGCAATAATATGTATCTTTATTGATTTCAGAGGGGAAGGAGAGGGAGAGAGAGATAGAAACATCAATGATGAAAGAGAATAATTGATCAGCTGCCTCCTGCATGTCCCCCACTGGGGATGGAGCCCACAACCTGGGTATGTGCCCTGACCAGGAATTGAACCATGACCTCCTGGTTCACAGGTCAGTGCTCAATCACTGAGACATGCCAGATGGGCCAGAAGAATACTTTTAAAATCAAAGTTAAGTCTGCTATAAAGAAACTTCCTAAACTGCCTGGCTGGCTGGTGTGGCTCAGTGGTTGAGTGTCGACCTATGAACCAGGAGATCACGGTTCTATTCCTGGTCAGGGCATTTGCCTGGGTTGCGGGCTTGATCCCCAGTAGCGGGTGTGCAGGAGGCAGCAGACCAATGAGCCTCTCTCATCATTGATATTTCTATCTCCCTCTCCCTTCCTCTCTGAAATCAATAAAAAAAATATATTAAAAAAAACACAACACTTCCTAAACTGACCAGCAGTTTCAAAGAATGGGGTAGGGCTATCCTAAAATGTGTCTCCTTTATAGGAGGGCAGATTGAGATTCGGAGGTAAAAGTTAGTTATGTCAGAGAGCAAGGACTAAATCATAAGTCTTCTGGCTTTAAGTCTATTATTTGTTCCATAAAAACTATATTCTTCTCCACTATCGACCCCCAAGAACTGCTCACAGAGAGATTATATGCATATCTCTCTCCTTGCTCACTCTCATAACAATTTGTTATTCATTTGTATATGACAGGAAGGTAAGAAAGAATTCGCCCAACAACATTCCTCAGAACAGGAATGTCCTCTGAGATGTCACTGGTGTTCTAGGAATAGAGGTTCCATTCCAAACCAGGTTGGGAAACACTGACTGGGCTTAACAAAATTAAACATTTATAAATACATACATATTCACATTATTTATCCTGTATCCCCAAGTGGGAAATATAGGCTGAAACACTTCCAAACTCATTTATCCATGGGACCCTCTTTTTTTAGAACTGCAGTTGCTCTCTCTCAGAACTCCAGAGATCCCCAGAGCCCAACTTGGGAAATGCTTGGGTGAAGGTATAAAGTGCTCCCCACAATCCTGGCAAAAAGCACAGCCAGGGGAGACGTTGTTCAAAGGGTACAACATTTCAGTTATACAAGATGAATCAGTTCTGGAGATCTAATGAACAGCAAACATGACTATTGTTAACAAGACTTTATTGTATACTAGAGGCCCGGTGCATGAATTTATGCACGGGTGGGTTCCCTCCGCCTGGCCGGAGATCGAGGCCGATCGGAACCTATCTTGCCCAAGTCCAGATGGGGCCTACTGGGGCCAGGAGGTTGGCTGGCTGGCCCCCATCGGGGCCCCTCAGGGCCGCTGGCCTGGGGGAGGGACCACGGGAGGTTGGCTGGCCACAGGAGGTTGGCTGTGGGAGCACACTGACCATCAGGGGGCAGCTCCTGTGTTGAGCATCTGTCCCCTGGTGGTCAGTGCGCATCATAGCGACCGGTCATTCAGTCAACCGGTCGTAATGGTCTCTTAGGCTTTTATATAGAGAGATTTGAAATTTACTAAGAGGATAGATCGTAGTGTTCTCACTAAACACATGCAAAAAAGTAATGATCTGAGGTGATGGATATGTTAATTAGCTTGAAAATGGTGATTATTTCACAATGTACTAGTATATGTATATCCAATGATCAAATTGCACACTGTAAATAAATAATTCTTAATTTTCAAATATACCTCAATAATTTTTTTAAAAGACCCAGACAGGCTTGGTGCTTGGCATGGTTAGACATCAAGGCCCTCTGTCAGTTGGGGACTTAGTCTCCTATTTAGTTGGAGCAATAAATAATAATCACCTTGAAGCTAAAGATGATAGGTTAATTAGGCTTTTTCAGGATGAAAAGAAGCACCTCAGATTAGCTCTGGGTACAGAAAACAAGTAAGTGGGGAGATGTCGCAAGCTGTTTTAGGGCCCACACAGTCAGGCCTCATGGAACTGAAATTTCAATTATCACTATTTAGGAAACAGCATCGTTTCAGTGACTCCAAAGCAACTCTAAAGGGATATAGTTGTCATCTCCTTAGAAGTTACCACCACTTGCTCCCTGTTCTATTAACTTATTATTAGAAGAACTCTATTCAGAATTGGATAGCAACCAACCAAACGGCATGGATATTTTTTTCCAGGGCATTATAAATATGGAATATTTTATGGGAGGCAGCAGCACAGAGAAGCTAAGAACAGAGGGGGTTGGGGTCTCATATGAAGCACTAGGCAAGGATTGTTAAATAGGGTAAGGATTGCATCAGTCTTATTTACCCCTTTATCCCCAGCATTTGCTTGGGCCACAGTAGGCAATTAGTAAATCTGTAACTGAATGAATGAACACAAGAATGGCATAAAAGCAGGGGTGGGTAGGAGAATATCTTTACATGATACAGATGGAGGAATGAAGTGCTTGGGTAGGGGATATGATTCAGAAACCCTGATCTACATGGAGAAGCTGAGTTGGTAATAATAGGGCATAAGCTGTGGTTGAGGAAAGGCGATTAATGAAAGATCTTAAATAATATTTATTCATCCATTTATTCATCAAGTAATCTTTGAGTTTCTGTGTCTGATCCCATTCCAGATGCTGGGGATAGAGCAGGGAACCAAAGAGAAAAAAATTCCTGTCCCCATGAAGTTTAGGTTTCAGTGGAGGGAAGGGGAAGATAGAGAACAAATAATTAAGTAAAATATACAGTATGTCAGAGTGCGATGGTAAATCAGAACTAAGGAGAAAATAAAACAGGGTAAGGGATGGCAGGGAAGGGCTTGCTGTTTTGAAAGTGATTAAAAGATTTGATAGAATAAACCATGATAAGAACTTTGAGCTCCTGGCAAGTTTTCAGGAGCGAACAAAATCTGCAATTAAGGGTTTCATTTCTTCCCATCTATAGATATGGGAAAATGAAGTTGTGTGTTAAAATGACAAACATTGGTCAAAATCCCTCTGACTAGTGTTTCTTAGAATGAGAAAAGGAAGCTAAATGTCATCGATGGAAAAGCATATGACTGATGAGTAATCTGAAGCCTAAAGAAAGTTAAGTGACTGATTTGTGTACAATTACTCAGCTGAAAGCTGTACTTCCTGATGTCAAGCCCAGTGCTATCTGCGCTAGGTTAAACTTCCTTTGTGCCATGCCAGGTAGTGTGAAAGATACAAAACCTATATGCATTCCTTTCCTTCACAGTTCTTATAATCTACTGGGGAAGAGAGTAAATATTGCAATTTATAGACTGATTTATTAAATAACATGATATAGTACATGCTTAATTTCCCCAATATGTTGTACAGATAATATGCCTTTCAAGATTCAAGTATTTATTTGTCTATTTAGGCCAGGGGTGGGGAACATCCGGCCTACGGGCCATATAAGGCCCGTGAAATCATTGGTTTGGCCCTGCCAAGGCATTAGGGGTGAGTTAATTAAGTGTGTGACCAAATATAGCAGGCTAATTTTTTTAAGTTGATAATTTTGTATGGCCCAAGAATGATGTTATAAATATCCAAATGGCTGTTGGCAGAAAAAAGGTTCCCCACCCCTGCTTTAGGCCATTGGAAAGATTATGTTTCAATACCTCATGATAAAGTCAGTATGGCACAAGTGTGCAGAAAATGATAAATGACTTACTCAGGTTTATACAGGTATTTACAGTTATAATGTGCTAAGCAATATTTCGGATTTTTAAACTTAAAAGATAAAGCAAAGTAGTACATGAGTAGGACTATTTTCTAATTGGTCATCTATTTCTTCGGTCACTGAAATCTGCGCATGCCTCTTTCTGCAGCATCAATGGTCAGGAATCCTAGTGGCAGCTAATATCAGTTGAAGCCTTTCATGTGCCAGGCGCCCTATAAAGTGCACTGTACCCCTTATTCTCACAAGAATTAGTATTAGATCCATTTTACAGACAAAGACACTGAGACTTAGTGAGTCTAAGTAACCTGTTCAGAATCAAATAAATAATAGCTAACCTGAGCCAGAGCTGGGATTATTAGCTTGCCTTGAAATCATTTATATGATTAAGCTTTATTATAAATCCAAAATATAAAAAAGCACCAAATCCTATACTAAAATTAAATTGCTATAGCAATTATTAGGTATTATATACCACTTACTGTTTAACTGATAATTTGTAAATGGTTGCATGAACTTTGCATAAAAAAGTAGATGTTTTTACATTGATAGGAAAATTATCTACAACAAATAAAGATTGTTTGCACTTAGAGCATTTAAAATGAGCTAAATGTGAATGAGTATCAAAGTTCTTCTATACTACTTTGCATAGTTTTATTTGATTGGTTTGTTTTAGGGGGGAGGGGAGTACAATAGTTTTTATCAAGACAGCAACTGCTTTAAGCACTTTTTCTAACTTAGTCATCCTATGTATTAATGTTTTACTTTGAAGTATATTCTCTGCTACAATTTTGTTGAACTTCCTTGAAAAATAGAATATTGTGTATATTTGTTTAGAGTGCTTCAATTATCCACTCCCTGGGGCTGTATACCTTTCCTATAGGGGTGAGGCTAGAGATTTATAACAGCGCATTTCCCAAAAATACCTTTAGTTTAAAGAAAACCCACAGGGTGGTTATCAATTAAAAGTGTTTAAAGATGTGACATAAAAATTAGAATAACCCCAGAGATCAAATCAATAAACTTTGATTTATTGATTTCAAAAGAGGATTTTTTTCCTCCAAAAATGCCTTCTTTATAGCTATTTTTAAAAATCTATTTAGCATCTTTTTGCTTAGTATTTGTCTGATTCAATGGTTTAACTTTGCCAATATTTGGTTAAAATAGTCTTGAAACTTTGAGATAGAGGATTTTAAATGCTGGGTTAGTAATTAATGAATTACATTGAAAAATTAAGGCTGGACAATGAAGAACAGTTGAGGAGTACGCACCTGGAAGTCGGGTATATCTGGGCATACATGTAATGGAGAACCCTACATATTATAATGGGGTTATTAGAAGTTGGGGCTCTGGAAGATGAGGGAAATGAATCATGCCAAAGAATATATAAGTTACTACAGTGTCTGAAAAGTTGGTAAATGTAATCTCTCCCTCCTCTGCACTGCCATGCACTTTGTGTCACTCACATGTAGCTGAAACATCATGTCCCCTATCTCTTCTACTCCTGTAGGTTTGTTTCTTGAGCAACTTTGTCCCTTCTATCATTGTATATGTCCCTTCCAACCTCTGCACCTAGCACACTTCCCCTACAAGGCAAAAATGTCCAAAATATGTTTGTTGAATTGAATTACATGAAAAGAACTAACTATACAATCATAACACTGTTTATTAACTGTGTGGGGTGATATACATCTAAGTATTAATCTTTTCAAAGTAGTCATGATTCATTCATCCTTTCTACAAATATTTGTAAAGTATCTACTATGTGCGAGACACTATTTCAGGAGTTGGGGATACAGAGAAGTTAAAATTTTCTGCTCTTGAGCTTATATTCTAAATGTAAGGTGCTAAAGAATGTAAAATATATAGAATGTTAGGTAGTGATAGGTGTAAATAAAAATATAAAGCAGGGAAGGGAGCTAGAAAGTGGGGAGGGCTGTTTTGTTGGTTTTTTTTTTAATGTTTAGATAGAGCTCTCAGGGAATGCCTCACTGAGACTTTTGAATAGGACCTGAAAGAAAGAGAAGTGAGCAGTGAGCACATCCAGGGAAAGAACAAAGGCCCTGAGGAAGTCTGCCTGGTGCCCTTAGAACTGTGCGGATGCTAGTGTGGAGTCAGAAGGGTCAAAGTACAGTGTAGTAGGTGAGGTCAGGGGTCAGAGATTATGGGGTACTGTAAGTAAGGAGATACCCAGGATGACCCAAATTTATACCTAGATCAGTTAAAGCCTGTTAATTATTTTTAACATCCCCTTTCATTTTTAAATTGGTCCCAATTTGAACCATAAGTGATTATTTGAAGGCCATTGCTTTTACTCTGAATGACACTGGAGACCATTTGAGGTTTTAAGTAGAGGGGTGATATAATCAATATATTTTGAATAAGATCACTCTGATTTGTATGTTAAGAAAAGATCAAAGTGGGAAGGAGGGAGACTAGTTAGAATGATATTGAAATAATTTAGGCTAGATTTAATGGTGCATGGACAGAGGGGAGCCGTGGAAATGGTGAAGAGTGGTTGAGTTCTGGATCTATTTTATGGAGAGAGTCAATAGTATTTGCTGAAAGGTTGAATGTGGAGTGTGAGAGAAAGAGAGTAGTAAGGATGTTTTTAGCCTGAGCACCTGGAAGAGTAGAACAGCCATTTCTGAGATGGAGAAGATTCTAGGGGGAGCAGACTTGGAGAGAGATGCCAAGAGCTCATTTTTTGGACACATTAAGTATGAGTTGCCTATGAGATATCCAAGTGGAGACACTCAGTAGGTAGTTGGATCTGTGCGTTTAAAGCTCAGAGGAGAGATCTGAACTAAATATATAAATTTAGGAGTCATCAGTTTAGAGATGATATTTAAAGCTGTGAAACTGGATGAGATCATCAAGGGAGTGGGTGTGGATAGGAAAGAGGAAACTCCAAGTGCTGAGCCTAGGGCAGGATCAAACTGCCATTACCAAAAACACTTCTGAAATGGCCAAGGTTTACACGCAAGCCAGTCTCACCAATCTATTTGCCCAACAGTTGTTTAATTAAGCAGCAATATGAATTGAATAACATTGAATTACCACAGTCAGAACAGTAGGTGTGCATTCTAAAATGACAAGTGAGAGAGAATGCATAAGAGCTGCAACGTGAAGCTTTCAAAAGACAAACCAAAACAAAGAGGGGAAAGGGAAAGCACTGATTGGATAACAGATGATGACGGAAGAGAGGAAACAGGATAGATGGAGAAAGATATCTTTGAAAATACCATGCTGAAAGAGAAATGTTGACTCTAGGGGGCCTTCAAAAATCTCTTCAGGTTTAAGGGCCTTGTATTCATTTTAACTCATCCAACTTGTTTTTTCTTTCTTTTTAGACTCAGAATTCAAACTATAGGAGCAATTTAATTTTGGAATGCCCCTGGGTCATCACAGTACTGAAAATGAAATTAAAAGATAGCATTGTACACATTTCCTCTGCTTAGTATGTTGTAAACTTTGATTTGCAGAATGTGGTGGAGAGTGTCTACCTAAGGCATGAGAGCTATGTAATAATCTCATTTAAGTGTTTAAAATGTCAAGATATGTCTTATTAATGTTTTAATTAGTGTTTACTATATTAATGGTTAATTGTTCTGTTAAGAGAGAGAAGAGAAAGCCAACATTTAGAGATCACAGTACACAGTAGAACGGGCAGTTACTGTGCTGGGCCTTTCACACACATCTCACTTAATCGCTATAGAACACACTAATTTCTTGGATAGTTTGTCTTGTTAACAAACAAAAGAACAAAAACAAACAAACAAAAACACAAAACACCAACCCTCTCTCTGTGTCATATTTATCTTCTTTTCCTAACTGTCTTGCAACTGACAGAGGAACAGAAGTCTTTCCAAGTATCGCTAAGTTTGCTGATGTCACTTTATACTTTATAACCACAATTCCTAAAACAAACAAAAAAGTATGAAAAATATTCAGATGGTTTCTGCATGACATCATGTTTATTTGAGCTAACACTGTATCTTTCAGCTGCTATTGAAAAAGACTTTGTTTTAAAATTGAAGATAGAAAATGTAGTCACTTTGTTATACCGTTTAACCTTCATGAAGAATTATTTTTTATTTCAGCCAATCTAACCCTTCTGAGGTCTTTGGGGTTTTCCATTAATTCCTTTTGTAATCAATGCCTGGATTTCTCTCATATTCCATGTCCCAATAAATAACCTCTGACCGCCTCCTCCCACCCCACCCCCTCCCCCGGCAAAAAAAAAATATAACCTCTGACCCCTTCCCCACCTCCAAAAAAAAACCCCACAAAAACAAAATAAAAGTCAATGGAGAACACATCCAGTGATCTATTAGAAGAACTAGGCAGCTCACTCTCCAGGAATCCTCCTCCTTGTTATTTCCCATTCCAATATACCCAAAGGGATGCACACCCTTTTGTAACAATAGCTACCTCTCTGATGATTATCAAAGTTTAGAACAATGGTTCTCAACCTTCCTAATGCCTCGACCCTTTAATACAGTTCCTCATGTTGTGGTGACCCCCAATTTCATTGTTACAAATTGAACATAATTAAAGCATAGTGATTAATCACAAAAACAATATGTAATTATATATGTGGTTTCTGATGGTCTTAGGCGACCCCTGTGAAAGGGTCGTTCGACCCCCAAAGGGGTCGCGACCCACAGGTTGAGAACCGCTGGTTTAGACGAATATAAGGCCACTGGGGGATTTTCTCTGCGGGAGGGGTATAGTGAAGAGGTATAGTTTGCAAAAACAAAGAACAAGATGATTGTCAACTCCTGTTCTCCAACTCCCAACTCCCTCCCTTCCCATGTACCCTGTCTTTTTCTATTTATTTCTTCTGGCCATTCCTTACCCCCCCGCACCCCCCCAATTTTCATTTGTTTCCTCCAAGCATTTATTTATGTCACATTAGACCACTTCTTTTATCTCTTCTCTGGTCCCAAAATACCTATTTGTCTCCAAAAATGAGCACGATACCTAGCCTGTTCCCATGATCTTCTCTCTGGAATCTTCTATCAGTTCTCTCAACTCCATTGCCCCTGTCTTTCCATCACACCCCAATTCTAGATCAATCCTACTGTTCACCTTCTTGTTCTTCAGCCAGACAGCTGAACTCTAATACGAAAAATAATAACACTTATACTGAGAAATGCTCTACAAATTTAGGCTTTCCAACCTCCAATTTGGCCCTCAAACTTCCCTGGAAATCATTTTTTCTTCAGCTCTCTTTCATTCCTTCAGCGACTCAGTGTCTCTCTTTTCCCTAAGACCCCTTCTCACACCCATTGTTTGCTCTCAGTTAAAGTGCTTGCTTCTTATCTCACTGAGAAAATAAAAATAAAAACCTAACACAGAGAGGCCCATCAAAGTGAAAAGCAGAGATCCATTCTCAGTTTCTTTCTCTCCTCAGCCAAATTCAGTCACTCACCAAGTCCTACCCCATTTTGCTACTGGAGTCTCCCTTGAATAGGTATACTTCTCTCCACCCCTTCAGCTACCCTGGCACAAACCACCATTGTTTTTTATCTGTATACATTATTGCACTAATGTTCTCCTAAATGGTCTCTCCAGCCTGTTTTGCTTGAGTCCCAATATATTTTCTGTTCACCTTCTATATCACACTCTGAAGGATCTTTTTAAAATCCAAAATAGCACTTTCCTGCTTAAAACTCATCAGTGACTCTCCGGTTCCCTCATAACATAGTCCACATTCTTTAATGAGGCATGCTAGGCCCTTTCTGAATGCCCCTTGGCTTTATTTCCCATTACTGCCTCTTATACCCTCACCTCCAGCGGTATTTATTGAACTATTTGTATTACTCCAAGGTGCCAGGCTCGTTCTTACCTTCTGACCCTTGCACACATGATTTCTTTTCCCAATGCTCTTCTCTTATACTGCCCTCTCATTCACTTAGCTAAATTATGTGGAAAGACACAAACCTATCACTGCCTATTGGAGAACAGTGGAAAGTACATGTAAAAGTTACCTTGGGGATTTTATTTTTCATCAGATTATTGGAAATGATTAGATAAGGGCCCTCATGCTTCTGCTTCTTTGGTGTTCCCAGTTGGGCTTCTTTTCACAATGCTGTGCTGGGTGGAAGGTGATTGTTTTGTGATTCTGCAAAACAACTGTCTTGTGACAGTGCCTCTGGACACTATGGATTCACTTGGATAAACCACCAAGCTTGTCACTCCCTCTCCCTAACTAAGAACTGCTATTTCAAGTAAGACAAATCCAAATTACCTGCATTTCTAGAGTTGGGAGGAGAAACTAGCTTTGAAGAGAGAGGTTTCAATATTATTTTCTTTGACAAAACAAACCCCCCCTCAAAAAAACTTTAAAAAAACAACCACCAAAAATCTTGTAAGCTATGTCCCTTTCCTGTTACTTGAACTTCACTGTGGTATAATCCTGCCTTCAAGGAGTTCACAGTCTGAACAAGACTTTTAAATTGTTGTCTCTTAAGTAAAGGATGAATAATAATCAAAAGGTAGGGAAGGGAATTCCATGGGAAAGTGCACATGTATAAGGAAAGTCAACTCTTAGAATGGCTGGAGAGTACAGTATGGAAGGGTAGTGGGGAAGAGAGAGGGATGGGGGAAATGAAGCTGGCTCTGGAGGCTCAGGTCAGATTATGCAAGGTCAAGTGAACCAAGTATTTTGGACTTGATCCTGTGGGTAGTGGAAATCCATCAACATTTCTTCTGGTAGGGACAACATAATCAGAAAGACAACTCAGGGAGCAGTATGAAAGATTCTTGAGCAAAACTTATGAGATTAAATTTAATAGCTGTAAACATAAATTCCTCTTTTAAAAAATCAACTGTACTATCACTAGAGAGGTGTGACTTATCAGCCATTCATGTGAAAAAGACCTGAGGGTTTCAGTTGATTGTAATTTCAATGTGAGTCAACAATATATCAAGACTACCAAAAAAGCTAATGCAATCTTAGGCTACGCTGAAGAAGAATGTTCCAAACAAAGGAGAGAATAGTCCTTCTGTTGTGTTCTCCAGTTGAAGCATAGCTAGAATATTATGTTCAGGCCAAGGATATTTCTATTTAGAGAAAGCTGAATAGGACTGGTGAGATCAATTAGAAACCTCATTGCATAATGAACAATTAACTTGGGATATTTCTCCTATGAGAGAGGATTTATGGATGCTCAGGCATTGCTGACATTCTTCAGATATTCGGAGAGGGATTAAATGGACTTTGATACTGGCAGAAGGCAAGAGTATGACCAAAGAAAGACTTTCTTAAAAACTGGATGTATCCAAAAGACAAAGTGAGCTCCCTTTAGTTTTCCATCCAGGAAATGTTTTGGTAAAGTCTGAATGATCACCAGTGAGTGATATTACAGACAGGACTCATGTACAGATTTAAAGGTTTGTGTCAGGACTCTATAATGTCCCATCCACCTCTGGGTACATAGATTATACCAAAGGGTGAGTAAATGACTGAAGAAAATCCTTTACATCCAAACAACTCCAATAGCAGAGGTCATGGATTGGGCACTGCTCAGCTAGTCATGACAGTCTTTCTGCTAGGTAGACAGAAACCCTCAATTTTGGTGTAAGAAGAGTGGTCCTTTATAACCATTACACATATGTAAGTAGCTTCACTGACAAAGAAAGGGAAGGCAGGGAAAAGACAAATAAGTCCCTCTTCTCTCAGTCTCTATCTTGTTTTTTTTAAAATATATTTTTTATTGGTTTCAGAGAGTAAGGAAGAGGGAGAGAAAGATAGAAACATCAATGATGAGAATAATTGATCTGCTGCCCCCTGCATGCCCCACACTAGCCTAAATGACTTTAATTTAGAGAACTTAGATTCTTCATATGTAAATTGAATCAATGTCAGAAAGAATAAGATAAGGCATACATCTGTGTCATAAGTGGCTCCTATATAAGTGCTAATTATTATTATTTGATTACATTATCAGTGAAGTTGTTCATCAGTCATTCAACAAGTATTTGAGTGCATACTATGAGTCTTGCACTATCTCAGGCTCTAGGGGTACAGTAATAAACAAAAGCAGACATAAAAATGCACTCTAAAGCCCAGGCAACTGGGCTTTTTTAGAACACAAACCATTTATCAGTTAGTGGCTTCTCATACTAACATAGGTTAACTGTCAATGTTTATATTACCACTAGAGGCAGAATTCGTGCACAGGTGGGGTCCCTCTGGGTGGCCTGCAGGGATCCAGCCGAAAGCCACAGTCCAATGCTGCCTGAAGCTCCCACCTGCCACTCCTGCTCATCCTGGCCCCACTGTGCCTGCCACGGGCTCGTGCCCGATCAGTCCTGATTGGGAGAGGCTCGTGCTGCTGCAGCAGCGCTCACCAGCCATGAGCCCTGCATCTGGTGCCCTCCCAAGGGGAGTGACCTGCGGGATCCCTCCCAAGGGGTCCCGGATTGCGAGAGGGCACAGGCCAGGCTGAGGGACCCCACCAGTGCACAATCAGGCCAGGGAGGGACCGCGGGAGGGCTCCAGGGCATGTCTGGCCCATCTTGCTCAGTCCTGATTCTCCAGACCCCCACAGCAAGCTAACTTACCAGTCAGAGCATCTGCTCCCTAGTGGTCAGTGCATGTCATAGCTACTGGTTGACCAGTTGACTATCTGCCCCCTGGTGGTCAGTGCATGTCATAGGAAGCGGTTGAGCAGCCTTAGCATATCATTAGCATATTACATGTTGATTGGTTGTTTGGTTGTTTTGCCCTTTGGTCTATTTGCATATTACCCTTTTATTATATAGGATATAATGCTATGCATTACTATACAGGGACATGAAAGTTGGGCAGTAAAGATGGCTGATAGGGGGAAAAAATGATTCATTTGAATACAGTGTTGGAGGAGACATCTATGGATAACCTGGACCACCAGAAAGATGAACACGTGGGGCCTAGAGCAAATTAAGCCTCAAATATTACTGGAAGCAAAAATGACAAAACTGAAGCTATCCTACTTCAGGCACATCCTAAGAAGGCAGGGTTCTTAAGAAAAGACAATAATGCTCGGGAAAATAGAAAGCAGCAGGAAAAGAGGAAGGATCAATATGAAATGGATTGACTCCATGAAAGAAGCCACAGGCATGTGCCTATAGGAGCTGAACAGGCTGGAGAGGACAGGACAATGCAGACATCCTAGGTCTCCAAGAGTCAGAGCTGACAACGACATGTAACACACACATGTTTCTAGGAGCATCAGGGGGTCTACATTCTTGCTTAGTGCTTTTGGACAGATATTTAGTTAGGGAACATCAGTTTGAGTCATTTAATAGTTGATAAAGTTAATATAAGAAATTACATAGCTTTTATTAAAATAGTAGCCCAGTCATCTTCATAGGTAGTAAAAAATAAACTGGAGGGAGTCAGATTTAGAGAAAATGAACAAATAGATGTACAAAGGACAATTTATGTCTCTCCATTCCATATTTTAGACCTACGTATCTACTGTGACACTACAAATTCTTTTAAAACTATACTATGAATGTCAAGTACTAGATAAGGAAATAAGTTTTTAAAGATATTTTTAGATGGCAATGTTATGATAAGATACAAGAATGAGCCTAAAGTAAAATTTCTTATCAAAACTGAAAAAAATGTAGCCACCTACACTTTGTTGGTATTTCAGACTCAAAGAGGAATTTCCAAGTGATTTTCTTAAGAGGTTGCTCTGTAGTGAAATTAGAATGAGCAAGCTGAGTTCAGGTTCTGTCCCTCACCTGGATTCCCTATTCTTTTGTTAAGAATAGATATTTTGTGATTTTGTATGGCAGGTTTGTTGTTAAGATTAATGGTTCTTTTAAAGTAATATGCTTGAAAAAGTCTTTCTTGAGGTCCTGTTCAAGTCAGTTAGGGAACCATAACATATTTACAAGATTATTAATTTGAAATATTGTAATCATAACTCACAAGCACCTGTTTATCAAGCACTTGCACCAGGCACAGTGGAAATTCAAGGCTGGATATTCAGTGATGTGCCATTTCTGCTCCTTTTGTAGCTTTCCTTCTTTAAAAACCCACTTGATAAGGCATTAACTACTTCACACGGTCTAGCAGGTGCTGTGTAACCCGGAAGATAGGTTGCCTATGGAACTGTCCCCTGGTAGTTATCCTTAAAGGCCACCCTATATAATAAACCCCTAATATGCAAATCGACCAAACAGCGGAATGACTGGTCGCTATGACTCACGCTTACCACCAGGGGGCAGATGCTCAATTCAGAAGCTGCCCCCTGGTGGTCAGTGCACTCCCACAGGAGGAGTGCTGCTCAGCCAGAAGCCAGGCTCATGACTGACAAGTACAGCGGTGGTGGCAGGAACCTCTCCTGCCTCCGCAGCAGTGCTAAGGACCCCTCAGGGGATGTCCAACTGCCAGCTTAGGCCCGCTCCCCATGGACATCCCCCAGGGGTCCCGGACTGCAAGAGGACTCAGGCCAGACTGAGGGACCCCCTCCCCCCAGTGCATGAATGTCATGCACTGGGCCTCTAGTTTAAAATATT
Source organism: Myotis davidii (assembly GCF_000327345.1). Taxonomy (NCBI): domain Eukaryota; kingdom Metazoa; phylum Chordata; class Mammalia; order Chiroptera; family Vespertilionidae; genus Myotis; species Myotis davidii. The sequence continues at coordinate 2,658,123 of NW_006286243.1, read as the reverse complement.
CTGGTTAATTTCTAGCCAGTTACCTTCATCACTTCATTGGTAGGAAGAGGGGAAACTGATTTGTTTCATAGGTGGCTGCTGAATATTTAGGCTGCTGCCACCTCCCCAGAGCTTTCTTCCCCTCTGTTACCTCAGCCTTTCCTGTCAGTTTGCCTGTCAGTTTAGTTGGCATGGAACCAGAAATATTATTTTCTCATGGACTAAATAATACAATGACAGATGTTATGGAAATATGCAGATAATATCGCAACATTCTATTCAATTGGAGAAGTAACTTTTTCATCCCCTCTCCATTTCCCAAAATAATGACATTAGAACTGTAGTCATGCCTCCATGATTATTGGAGATGAGTGCTCAAAAGGCTACAAAAATGAAATTCTCTTAGAGGACTAATTTTTTTCTTCTCAGTTCTCTGTCTCCACTCAGCTCCATTTCTTCCCAAATGGCTGCATTGAAAATACTATAGGTCTTTTACAGTCTGAATATTCCTTATGTTACAAAAAAACCTTTCAAATATATTTGGATTAAAAAATAAAATTGGGAAAAGGGATGCTCAGAAATAGAGGTTAGAGTTTGTTTGACATCTTAGAGGGGAAAATGTCTGGAAAATAATGTCATCAGTAACTTGTGCATGTACATGAAACAGAGGTCATTTGCTACTCAGCCAAAGTGGTAGTTGGTCTAGAAAGTGTGTGAAGTGAGACATGGTGGATATTTTACCTGGAGAATGAAAGGTAAGTTGATGGCTGCCCTTAAATATTTAGACTTAAATAAGCACTTCCTTATTTAAGTTAAAATAAACCTACTTTGTATAGCTCCAAGTCAAGTTTACAAGTTGCATAGGACAGATTCCAGCTTTACACAAAGGAACATTTTATGTTTTTTTGTTGATTTTTAGAGAAAGAGGAAGGGACAGGGAAAAACATTGACCTGAGAGTGTAACATTGACTGAGTACCTTCTGTATGCCACCCCCACCCTCCCTGGGGATCAAACCTACAACTCTTAGCATGTGCCCTGAACAGGAATCAAACTACCGGCAACCTTTTGGTGCATGGGACGCCACCCAACCAACTGAGCAACACCAGCCAGGGTAAAACGGAAGAACTCTTTGATGATTAGAACCATCACAAAATGAAATATGCTCCCTGATGAGGTGTGGAATCTAGTCAAGACTAAATGGATGTCAAGTATTCTAGTGGGACTTCCTGCATTGAGAAATTTGGGTTAAGTAGCCTTATGTTTTCCTCTGATATTTAAGATTATTTTGAGCTGTTTTCTAACATCACTTTGACAGAGCTTAATTTTCAAGAATTAGGGGAAAACTGAAATCTATGCGTGTTATTGTTTGTTTTTCTTATTCAGTTTTGTATCCAGAGGACCTACCATATGGAATATTTCCTCAATAAGTAATGATTGAATTAATAAATAAATGACATAGTAAATGATAATAATTCCTTTATTAAAAGGCTTAATGTCACACAGACCCAGAATTTTATCTTACTTAATCACAGCTTTGTCATCATTTAGGAGAAAAAAAATGACAATGATGATGGGAGATACAATTAGAATTTATATTAGCCAAGTTTGCAATCTATTCAGACTGGAGATGTCTTTTTCTCATCCAAAGTATAAGAAAGTGCCCTGGCTGGGTGGCTCAGTTGGTTAGAGTGTTGTCTCAATACGCCAAGGTTGCAGATTTGAACCCTGGTCAAGAATCAACCAATGAGTGCATAAATAAGTGAAACAGCAAATTGATGTTTCTCTCTAACAATAAATAAATAAAAATTTTAAGTATAAAAAAGAAATATTTTTAGAAACTGAATGAGATTTAATTTGTTTCTCTTTGGAAGTCAGAATTTCTATTGTGGGCTTCCTTGCTCTGTAAGCCCAGTGATTTAAATATTCTAAAAAAAATTCTCTACTACCAACTCTTCTCTATATAACCTCTACTCTGGAGCAGAAGGAAACATAAATAAATTTTTATGGTATTTACTATTTTCTGTCATTATGAATACTATAAATTAGTTTACTAGTCATATATATATAAGCATCAAGCAGTTTTCTAAAGAGGCTGTATCATGTTTTGTTTTTCTTTAAATATATTTTATTGATTTTTTACAGAGAGGAAGGGAGAAGGATAGAGTTAGAAACATCGATGAGAGAGAAGCATCAATCAGCTGCCTCCTGCACACCCCCTACTGGGGATGTGCCCGCAACCCAGGTACATGTCCTTGACCGGAATCGAACCTGGGACCCTTGAGTCCGCAGGCTGATGCTCTATCCACTGAGCGAAACCAGTTACGGCATGGTCTACCAGTCTTTTAGTTGTATTAATTGTAATTCATTAAATGTAGGTCAAAATAGAGAAAACAATATCTACTTTTTACTTTTTAAGCCAGTTACTGGCTTTTATTTCTGCAAGTCCTTCCTTCTAATTCAGCTTTTGCTTTTCACCTTTAATTCATCTCTTGCAATTAATCCTTATATTCCAGACTGGAATTGAATGGGAAAAGGTAAATGAGATCCATCTCTAGTGGTAAAACTTTGCATGATGGTGATAAATAACTATCTTCAAGGTCTCCTACAAATGAAGGACAAAGCGGCCCTATGCTACCTAGTACAACAGTAACAGCAAATATTTGTCTGTAGTTTAGGGAAAGTCGGGAGGTCCCTTTGAAGTTTATTTGTGTGATAGCCAGGATGTTCTCACCAGGGCAACAGTGTTTAAAGTGTGATATTTTTTTAAAACTTTAATCAGGACATTTTGGTTGTTTCTGATTAAGGCTCCTAAATGAAAAGATGAAAGCACATTTTACTCTAGGTTTGCATTATGAAAAACCCTCAATAGGCACACATATCTTCAATTAAAAAAAGTTAGTTTTAAAGTCAAACTACAGTGGTCTCCTGCTTATCCCCAAAGGATATGTTGTTCTAAGGCCTCCAGAGGATGCCTGAACCTGCAGATGGTACTGAACTCTACATATACTCCCATTTTCCCTATACATACATACCTATGATAAAGTTTAAACTACTCTTGCACTTTGGGGCCATTATTAAGTAAAATAAGGATTACTTGAACACAAGTACTACAATATCAGCCATTGATCTGATAGCCTAGATGGCTACTAAGTGGCTAATGGACAGGAAGCATATGCAGTGTAGATATGCTGCACCCCAGGAAGGGACCAAGAGGGATGAGTAAGACTTCATTAGACTTATCAGAATGGCACGCAATTTAAAGCTTATGGATTGTTTATTTCTGGAATATTCTATTTTCAGACTACGGTTGACCAAGGGTAACTTAAACCAAGGGGAAAAAAAGGATAAGGGGGGGCTGCTGTCATTGCCAACTATGGTTCTCTATGGCACGCAGTCAGGGAAAGTGTTTTATGTACATACTAGGGGCCCAGTGCACAAATTTGTGTACCTTGAAAGGAACTGTGGGCCGCAAGATTGCAGTGGGCATGGGGCGGGTCTCGGCCCATCCTCCGCGTGGCTCCTGGTCCCTGTCTGCTGGCAGCCTCACTCCCAGTGCTGCTCCCACACACTGATGGTGCCCGCCCCACTTGCACCTGCTGGCATCTGCCCCCTGGTGGTCAGTGCACATCATAGCATATCATTAGCATATTACACTTTGATTGGTTGAATGGCCGACTGGATACTTAGCATATTAGGCTTTTATTATATAGGACTGTTTCCTTCACTGTGAGAAAATTATTTAGTTTGATGAACAGATACTTCCTCAAAGAAGATGCATGTCAAATAAATACATAAAAAGGTGCTAACCAGTATTAGTCAACAGGAAAATGCACATTAGAAGCACAGTGAGATACTGCTCACATTCTACTATCAAGGCTAAAATTATGAAGACTGACAATACCAAGTATGGATGAGGATGTGTAATAACTAAAACTTTCATCATACATTGCTAGTAGAGATGCAAAAACAGTACAATCACCTTAGAAAACAGTCTTGCATGCAGTTCTTTATAAAGTTAAACATGCTCTTACCATACTACCTAGCAATTTTTCTCCTAAGTACCCATGAATAATAACTTGTGTTCTCACAATGACTTTTATCTGAATGTCCATAGCACTTACATTCTTAATAGCCAAAATCTGTAAATGACCCAAATGTCTATCAACTGATGAATGATTAAACAAATGGCCAAAATTCTTCAATCACTTATTTCTTGCTTTAATTTGCTTGTTCTCTATTCTTTCTTGAAACTGTTATAAATTGTCCCTTATTCTATTTAGGCTCTCAAAAGTCTTCTGTGAGCCAGCCAAACTCCCAGACCTTTTCTTTTCTTTCTTGCCTCCTGAATTGCATTTGCCATTATTAATTATATTTCCTTTCTTTGCATTCCCACTTCCTTTGACTTCTATGATGATGAATTTTTATTATTTTTCTACACTGCTCAAATGATTCTTTTTTTGGCATTATTTCTGGCTCATTTGCTTCCTTCTGACCTCTAACCATGAGTGCCTCCTAAAACTTAGCCCTTTGTTCTTAGTTTTTGTTTTGATATTCATTTTTTGGCCTCTAACAAATGACTCTTCTGCCCACTCTGCCCCCACTGCCTACACCATGGTTCAGGCTCTTCTTTGCCAGATTTATTCTCCTGAAAGGAAGTTCTGATCATTTAATTCCCCTGAAGATGTGCTTAAGACTTCAATTAGTCTATAATCAACCAAGGTTAGCTGTAATGTAATGATAATAACACTGAACTTGGCCTCTACTAACCTGGGTTCAAATACTAGCTCAGCTACTCACTAGCTAGGTGACCTTACACAAGTCAATTAACATCATTTCAGAGTTTCTATATCTGAAAAATGAGAGAGAATAAAACCATACCATAGGTTTACTGTAAGAATGAAGTCAAATTTAAAAAATTGTGAAATTGGAAATCATTAAGCATGAGTATGATCTTCCAACAAATATGTATTTATTCTTTTTATGTGTTTATTCTTATATGTGCCAAGAATTAGCAATACACCAGTAGGCAAGCAGACCAGGCCCTCTGCCCTCATAGTGCTCAAAGTGTAGAGAGGAACATAAGCAATTAAAATAGACATTGTAAGTTCTAGGTCTGGAGGAAATGACAGGTGCTTGGAGTAGCACATAGGAATAACATCTCATCTAAGCTAGCATTGTAGAGGAATGACGAAGAAAGCTTTCTGAATAAAAGAACATTTAAGATAACACCTAAAAGATAGGTGGAGTTGGCCAAATAAAGGTGTGGAGTAGTGGGTGGGCACAGCAACTAGATGTGAAAAGTATTCCAGGCAGTGGAAACAGCATCGGCAAAGGCCAGAAAAGGAGGGAGAGACCACGGGGCTTTCCAGGAACAGAATGGAGTTCAGTATGACTAGAGTATAAAGTTCAGTACAAAGAGAAGGAGCAAGAGTTGGAAGGAATGGGCAGTGATCGCAGAGAGATAATGCATGTAATTTCCAGCATAGGTAAAGCAACCCAAAGGTATCAATGATCCAAACTGTGTGCCCAGCATGGTGATAAGAAACAGAGGTGATCAATATTGGGAAGTTGGCCCGGTAGACAGTCAACATCTGGCTCCTAGCCACTGGGCTACATTCACTGATAGGGCTCAGTCCCAAAGATGGGAGATGGGCAAAAACAAGGCAGGTCCTCAGGAAAAGCTACTCACAAACCAAATTTACTTATAAAGAACATTGTTTTTCAAGGCATTTCTACATCCGATATTAAAAAAAAAATCTTCATTGCATCCTTGTAAATCAACCAGGAATCATTACTTTTATCAAGGGTACAATTAGTCACACCCATTAACAGAATAAAGGTGGCACAGTTAATCCTATCCATTATTAGGATGACAAGTGGAAGTGGGATAAATGATATAATTTTTTTGACCCTACATTTTAAATTTAACTTTAATCCAGGAATGGCTAGCTGCGAAACACATATAAAATGGGATACAGTGGAAAAATTATTACATTGGAGATCAGGAAACTGGATTCTAGTTTTAGCTCTGTCACAAACCTGTTGGTTGAGCTTTGGCAGGTCACTTTAAGCACCTGTGCCTCAGTTTTCTCTAGCCCAACAAGATCATCGATTGCTAAGGACTCTTCTGACACTCAAATCCTATGGTTGCAACTACTGAGGGTGAAGGAAAGCTAGAATTCCACATGTATTGGAGGATTTTTAACATTTACTTTCAGCCCCCATCTTAATTTTTATTCTGGTCTTCTGTCTTGTTTCTCATTCCTCCTTGCAGTTTTATTATTGCCCACCCCACTGAAGATATTTAAGAAGCTGCCTTTTCATCGCTTTAAAACTGTAAATATGCCCTTGAAACATGCAAAGAGGCTTTTGTGTACTTACAAATCGAGGTTATTATCGTACAAGTAAGTCACTTGAGTGCACTGCATTCCTCAGCTCGCTCCATTGAGAGCTTTATTAGGTTATATTGTCCTATCTTAGAAGGACTAGTTGAGTAGATAAGACTCTCCCACTTTAAAAGGTGGACTATCTGATGAAGCAGGGTGCCTAATGCTCTAGAGTGTAAGCAAAAGGATTTTGGTGCTGCCCAAAAGACAGACACACTTCTCTAAGACAAGTAGGTGCTCCACTTAAAGTGACACAGTCAAGGACAAATGTTCTAAAATTAAACCAACCAGCTGCTTTCCCGCAGATGCCCACCTGTCACTTATGCTATCTTCTCCTTGTCAAGTCTTCTCTCTTCGTGAAACCAGAACTCCCACTCACTGAAGCCCTTTTAAAGCTGAAACTTGCATACTTTCCAAAAGGTTACCTCTCCAGGGAGGCAGAAAGCCTGTTTCAAGAACATATTAATATTAGGGTACCTGTAGTCACTTAAGGAATCTATGCTCTTTGAGCTTTTCATCTCAAATACCTAAAACTTTAACTTAAATGGTGCCAGTAACTGGCTTCAGAAGTCAATTGACATAAAACCTTCCTTGTTAGTGAGGTGACAGTACAAAACTAAAGTGTGGATCTCCTTTTCTGGCCTTTGCCAATGCTATTTTATGAACATAAAAATAGGTGAGTTTTCAGTTTGGGGATAGCTTGATGAACAGTAGAAATGGAGACAAAAATATCAGTTTCTACATGTAGGTCTTAGGTATGTCATCAACCTAACAATGAACAATTATTGATGTGTAGTAACAAACTTCCACTGAATTAACCAGATGCTGTTTGTAAACCACTAGTAAACAACCACATAAAACAAATAATGTCTTTATAACACATTTGAAAATGTTTCTTGATCTAGATGTTATTCTAATTAGACTTAAATAGAGTAGGGAAGAAATGTAACTATTTTTCTTATGTAGAAGTAGTTTTTACTGTGAGGTGATTTACCTTTTTATTAGATTACTAGAGGCCTGATGTACAAAATTTGTGCAAGAGTAGGCCTCCTTCCCCCGCCTGCCAGCACCGGCTTCCTCTGGCACCCAGGGCCTGGGCTTCCCTCACAGCCCCAGCTTTGTCCCAAAGGTCATCCAGAAGGATGTCCAGAAGGATGTCCGGTCTAATTAGCATATTACACTCTTATTATAGATGTTAGGCAAAAGTTCCAGGGATTCCTCTCTAAATGTGTTGTCATTCTTGCAGTTGATGTAAATTAATTATATAACTGTTCAAATTTGGCACTCAAAGAGTCTTTTAATATTAATAAATATTTAATCCATTTTTTTAAGAAGTAAAATTTTATTAGTCATGTGGGGTGTAGTATAAGATTAGCATACAACTAATATATTTTGTAAGATAAAATTTATTATGAAATACTATGTACCTAGCATAGTCTCTTTAGAACAAAATGCATAACATATAAATAAAATTATATTATATTTATATTACCATGATTCTATATTGATTCACTCCTTCAATATGGTATTTTTGAGAATCTATAAGACAAGGTTTTAGATGGGAACACAAAGATGCATCAAAGCATAAAATAAATAAAATTATAATAGGTATAATAAATTATAGAGTTATAGTGAGGGCTTACCTATCTATTAAAAGATACAAATTACTAAAAAAGAATTATTGAGCCCAGCCGGTTTTGCACAGTGGTTAGCATCGAGCCATGAACCAGGAGGTCACAGTTCGATTCCCACTTAGGGCACATGCCAGTAGGGGGCATGCAGGAGGCCACTGAGCTATGACTCTCTGAAATCAGTAATAAAAGAATTATTTATTAAACTTACAAAGTTGAAATGCTTATAGTTTAAATTATTTTTAATGTTTCTTTGTTTGATGTGCCCAATAAGAAAACTCATTTGTTTTCAAGACTTTTTATCTATTAAATGTATCCACACCTCTAAACTTATAAAACTTCCAGTTTGTAGTTTTATAAGTTGTATTTCATAAAAGTTAAGCTGACTTGGTTTTGTAGACTTCAGTTCTCAGCCAACATGCAGTAACAAGAACCAGACTAACACTGCTGCCTGAAACAACTCAAAATTGGACAAAATATATGAAACAACTGTTTGGGGGTATTAGACGTTAGCAGCAGATGACAGTGATCCCTGAGAGAAGTAAATGAAGTGAGCCCTATGATTGCCTCGGCTTGCTTCCTAGAGAGAATTTCCAGGCTGGGGTGCAAGGAGTAGGAACCAAGGAAAAGCCTAATGGATTTTCTGAATTAAGCAGCTGAGAGTCTGGATAGAATTTGCAGGGCAGAGTACCAGAGAGGAGAGAGTTGCTTAGGAAAGATTTCCAGAGATTTCGTTTTTAGCTGAGTACCGATCAATACATGACTGTAAGAAAACTACGTGAGGGCAGAGAAAGAAAAAACAGAGCAAATTTTCAGAGATCACTTAGGACCAGGACAAGAGTGGAAAGCCTTGTAATTTAACTTTGTAAGGTATCAATAGAGTAATTAGAAGAGTATTGCCTCAGTAGAAGAACAGAATTAGCCCTATACCAAAGGATGCATTGGTCCTAACTAGCAAAACTTTAAAGGAAGCCTCAAAAGGATTAAGCTATTTTCAAGAAACTTAACTGCATCTCAGAAAAAAAGCTCAAGAATACAAAAATATCCAGCACTCAACAAGGTAAAATTCACAATGTTTTGCTGTCAACCAAGCTATGCAAAAAGCAGAAAAACACAATCCCTGATGAGTAGAAAAATAAATCAATAGAAACAGATTTAGAAATGACACAAATGGCCCTGGCTGGAATGGCTCAGTGGATAGAGCATCGGCCTGTGGACTGAAGGGTCCCAAGTTTGATTCCAGCCAAGGGCACATGCCTGGGTTGCGGGTTCGATCCCCAGTAGGGGACGTGTAGGAGGCAGCCAATCAATGATTCTCTCTCATCATTGTCTCTCTCTCCGGATTGTAGGCTTGAGCGCCAGTGTGGGGTGTGCAGGTGGCAGCCAATTAATTATTCTCTCTCATCATTGATGTTTCTATCTTACCTCTCTGAAATCAATAAAAAGATATATTTAAAAAAAAAGAAATGACACAAATGATAGAATTAGTAACCAAGAACATTAAAACAGTTTCTATATCTATTTCTATATTCAAGAATGTAGAGGAAAGATTCACCACATTAAGCATAGCATGGAAAATATGGCAAAAATCTAAACTGAACTTCTACTGTTGGAAAATGCAATGTTGAGATGAAAAATAAATTGAATGGTATTGGTAGATAACATATTACAAGGGAGATGATTTGTGAAGTTCAATACATAGCAATAGAAATGATTCAATATGAAATGGGGAAAAAGAGAAAAACAGATAAATCAGTATTTAAATAAATAAATAAGTGAGCTGTGGAAAACTTCAAGCAATCTAATATATGTGTAGTTGGAGTCCACAAGGAGAGAAGTGAGAAGAGTGGAACAGAAAAAAAATAAGAAATAATGGCTGAATTTGGGACAACATGATGGGCCTTGAGAATATTATGCTAAGTGAAATAAGTCAGAAAAAGTTAAGAACCATGTGACTTCACTCATATATGGGATATAAAACTGAAACTCATGAACAAAGACAATAGTGTGGTGGTTACCAGAGGGAAGGGGGTAGTAAGATGTTAGAAGTTGGAGAGGGGCCTAATATATTGTGATGGAAGATGATTTGAGTGGGTGGTGGGCACATGATGTAAAATACAGATTTTGTATACTAGAAATGTACACTTGAAACTTATACAATCCTATCAACCAATATTACTCCAATAAGTTTAATTAAAAATTAAATAATTTTGCTAATGGAAAAAATATAATAGCTGAAAAAACATTTTAATTTTGATTATAACAAAAAATCCACAGATCCAAGAAGTTCAACAAAACTTAAAAACAATAAACAAGAAGAAAACTATCCCAAGGCACATTATACTCATATTGTTTAGCAATCAATAATAAAAAGAAAATCTTAAAAACAGCCAGAGGGAAAAGAACACAGTGTCCAGAAGAACAAATGTAAAGCTGACAGTTTTATGACAGGAACAATGCAAGCTATCAGACAGTGGGGCAGAATCCTGAAAGCACTGACAGGAAAAAAATTGTCAATCTGAATTCTTTACCTAGCAAAAATATTTTTCAAAAATGAAGATGACATAGACTTTTGCAATCACGGGGGGGCTCCCCAAAATAATCCTCCAGACTACAATAAAGAGTTCGTCACCAGTAGTCCTGCATTACAGAAAATGTTAAAAGAAGTCACTCAGGTGAAGAAAAATGATACCAGATGGATATCTGGATCTACACAAAGAAATGAGGATCATCAAAAAGGGAAAATAGGTGGAGACGTAAATTTTTTTTTCCTTATTTTAAAAACCTCTCTAAAAGATAATTGACTTTTCAGAGCAAAAGTATTAATAATGTGTTGTGAAGTTTATAATATATGTAGTAGCCAAATGCATGAAAATAGTAGTGCAAAGGCTGAGAGGAGGAAATGGAAGAATACTGTTGTAAGTTTCTTATATGTGAAGTGTAAATATTACCTAAAGATAGACTGCGTAAGTTAAAGGTGTATACTATAAACCCCAAAGCAACTGCTATTTTCAAAAAAGAGTTAAAGTAATAAACAAAAAAGAAAACAAAAAGGCCCTTAAAATATTCATTCCAACAGAAGAAAAATATACTTATAATCCTATATAATAAAAACCTAGTATGCTAAGTGTCTGGTTGTCTGGTTGGCCATTCAACCAATCAAAGTGTAAAATGCTAATGATACGCTAAGGCCACTCAAGCACTTGCTGTGATGCGCACTGACCACCAGGGGGCAGACATTCCAACCAGTAGGTTAGCTTGCTGCTGGGGTCTGGGCAATTGGACCACTCAGCCAGAAGCTGGGCTCAGCCAGAAGCACAGTGGCAGTGGCAGAAGCCTCTCCCACCTCTGCGGCAGCACTAAGGATGTCCGACAAACAGCTTAAGCCCATTCCTGACTGAGAGTGGACCTAAGCTGTCAGTTGGACATCCCCGAAGGGCTCCTGGACTGTGAGAGGGTGCGGGCCTGGCGGAGGGACCCCCTAGCCCCCCAAGTGGACGAATTTCGTGCACCAGGCCTCTAGTAGAATATCTTATATAATAAAAACCTAATATGCTAAGTGTTTGACCGCTCATTTAACCGTTAGACCAGTTGCTATGAGGTGTACTGACCATCAGGGGGCAGACGCTCTGACCAGTAGGTTAGCTTGCTGCTGGGGTCTGGCCGATTGAGACTGGGCAAGACGGGCCGGACACACTCTAGATCCCTCCTGTGGCCACTCCTCGGCCCCAATATTGCACCAGTGGGGTCCCTCAGCCTGGCCTGCACCCTCTCACAACCCGGGACCCCATAGGGGATGTCCGCAGGCCAGGCTGAGGGACCCTACCGGTGCACAAATCTGTGTACTGGGCCTCTAGTATATATATATTTCAAAAAGTCAGATGGTAGATTTAAACACAACCATATCAACAATCACATTAAGTATAAAAAGTCTAAATACTCCAAATATTTTTAAAAATGTAACTATTCTGCCTATAAGAAATTTACTTTAAATGTAAAGACATGACTAAAGTAAAAGAATGTTAAAAGATATACCATGCTAACAGTAATCAAAAGATAAGTTTTTATAATGGCTATATTATTATCTACATAAAGTAGATTTCAGATCAAAGAATATTACCAGAAATGAAGAGGGATATTTCAGCCCTGACCAGTTTGGCTCAGTGGATAGAGCGTCAGCCTACAGACTCAAGGGTCCCAGGTTCGATTCCGGTCAAGGGCATGTACCTTGGTTGCGGGCACATCCCCAGTGGGGAATGTGCAGGAGTCGGCTGATCGATGTTTCTCTCTCATCGATGTTTCTGACTCTCTGTCCCTCTCCCTTCCTCTCTGTAAAATATCAATAAAATATTTTTTTTAAAAAAAGAAGGACATTTCATACTGATAAAAGAGCCAATTCATCAAGGGTATATAACCATCCTAAGTGTCTATGTACCTAATAACAAGACTTCAAAATACATAAAGCAAAAATTGCAAGAAATATGTAAGTTGATAATTATAATTGGAGATTTCAACACCTTTCTGTCCATATTTGATAGAATAAGTACAGAAAATCAGTAAGGATGCAGATTTGAATAGCATGTCAACCAACTCGATTTAATTAACATTTATATAATGCTCCAACAACAGTAGAATACACAACTTTTCAGTGGTACAAGAAGCATTTATCAAGATAGTCTATAAAAATAGTGCCAATAAATGTAAAAATTCAAATTATACAAAGTATGTTCTCTCACCTCAAAGGAATTAAATTAGAAAACAATAACAGGAAGGTATCTGGGAATATCCCCAAATATTTTGAAATTCAATAACATACTTTTGAATAACCCATGTGTCAAAGAAAAAATCAAAAGGGAAATTAGAAATCATTTTGAACTGAATTAAAAATGAAAACACAACATCAAAATTTGTGGGAGGCCACTAAATAAGCACTTACAGAGAAAAAAAAAGTCAATCATTTATGGCTCCATTTTAAGAAACTAGTAAAAGAAAAGAAAATTAAACCCAAAGTAAGCAGAAGAAAGTTAATAAAACCAAAAGCAAAAATGAAATAGAAAACAGTAAGAAAGCCATTGAAAGCAAAAGCTGTTTTTTGTTGTTGTTGTTTTTGAGAACATGAGGATGTCTAGGATTTCAAAAATCATTAAAGAGCAACTGCAGTTATGATCCTGAAGCTTCCATTTTTGGTATATTAAAAAAGCTAGACCAGAAACCATAGAAAAGACCTAATATTTATAGATGTTTATTAATATCTATATGAAAAATCTTGTGTGCTACTGAAGAAAAAGAATCCATAAAGCCATTTGAAATTATATATTTTACATAGGTATTTATACATATGTGTATGTGTTCACATGCTTCTCATCAAGAGTGTGGCAAAACATCTTGCTCCCTTTATTTTTCTAAACCCTATTCCATATTTGGCTTCTCCTTTTTTAAAATGCTATTTAGAGAGATAGTTCATTCATTTATTCATTCAACATAATAATGAAATGCTACAATATGCCACAGATTGTGGGACATGCTGGGGGACACAGCTGTTAACCAGACAAACAAGATCCCTGCCCACTGAGCAGAATCTAATGTGAGATACAGACTAGAAAATAGGCAATAACAACGTATTCTTGTAAAAGTACCATCATGGAAAGAACAGGTGCCATGGGAGTCCACAGGATGGGTAATCAACTTGGACTGAAATAGTCCTCAAGTTAGCATCTAAAGAGACATTTCTAAAAATGTGATAACTAAGTTTAATTATTATGATTCAACATAGGCAATAAAATTTTAGGTATGGAATAATATGTAAGGTATGAGTTTGATACTAAACTAATTCCTTGACTATCACGTAGCTAATAGTTACTCTACTTAAATCTGTTTACACTATTAATACTCTGTTGAAATTTCTCATAGTATAAACAAGACATATAGAATACTGTTTTTACTAATTTTCAGTATTATTGAGAGTGTTTGTAGGTGTACTAGATTAACATACAGGTGATTCAAATCTGTTCAGAACTTTTTAAGGATCTCTTTGCTAGGGCATAAGAAATGGCATTTAACCAAGAATCTAAATCTCTAGCCAAAATTTGAAGGCAGTCCAGGTTTAAAGAAGTGAGGCAAGTCCAGAGAAATGTGAAGATTCCAAAGATTAGTTAGGAAAGGGCCCATGATTCCTTCAGAAGCTCAGACAGGTTTTAAAATTACTCATTTCTTTAACCATTGATTTCACATTTGGAAATGTATCTTCAAGATATAAACTTCCACTTTTTAGCCCCAAGATTGTTATTGGTTATACTGAGAAGTTGGAAACAACCCAGATGCCTAACACAGCAGCCTGGCTAAATAAATTATGTCATAGACACACAGTGGAATTCTCACCAGGTTTTTAAATAATGTAGCAGTGTTTCTCAAACTTTATTGGGCGTCGGAATCACTAGGAAAAGCTTGTGGAAACCACAAGTTGCTGGGCCCTACTTCCAGAGTCTCTGCTTCAGTCATCTTGCTATAGCGCCCAAGAGTTTGCATTTCTAACAAGTTGCCAGGTTGATACTGATGCCATGGGTGGGGATGGGGAGCTGGGGCTGAAGGGCTCACTTTGAGAACCACTGATATAGAATTCTTCTTATTGACTAGAATTGTTAAGTTGAAAGAAAGCTGTTTCTTTTTACTTTTTTAAAATCCTCACCTAAGGATATATTCTCCATTGATTTTTAGAGAGAGTGGAAGGGAGGGGAAGAGACACAGAGAGAGAAACATTGATGTGAGAGAGACACATCGATTGGTTGCCCTTTGCAAGCACCCTGACTGGAGCCGGGGATTGAGTCTGCAACTGAGGTATATGCCCTTGACCAAAATCAAACCCGGGACACTTCAGTCTGAGGACTGACACTCCATCCACTGAGCCAAACTGGCTAGAGCCAAAGCTGTTTATATTATATTCTTTGTGTATACACACAGAAGTTTAGATGGAAAGTTTAGATGTCTTTGGGGTGGATCACATTGTAGATTTGCCTTATTGTCTTTTACATTTTTCAGTGACAGATTTTTCTGTAATGAGCATAGTATTAATCATTAAAACATAATCAAATTTCTTAAATAATAACATCATGAAGTGCTGGCCAATAGCATTAACACACTGGAAACATCAAAGTAGGCTTGATCCTACTCCCCCTCTGACTTTTTAACTATGTCTTGTTAGGAATATATCTTCAGAAGCAATCACAGACAGAGAAACAGTGGTGAGTCCATAAATACAGCCTATTTCTGATGGGCACAAAAATAGAAGAGGCTGACATTATATGGAGTGTTTCTACATTTTTTCTTATTTCATTTTAGTTGTGCCATGCAGGCTTCTTCTGGGGATGTTTGAAGAAAAACTGGGTGGGACCCAAAGGGCGACCTGCCAGAAGTTTGAAGCATCTGGATTGGCGCACTCTTTGTTTCCTGATGCAGGATAGATCCATTTCCCAGGGTATCAGATTAAGGCGTCTCCTTTCTGGTAAAAAGATTTCATGGTTTAAATTCCCGTTCACTTTTGTGTCTGTGGCACTCTGCTGTCTCCTTTCCAGCATGCAGCCTCAGGGGTCATGCTGTCCCTTCCCTGCTGATATCAGCGTGCCAACTGTGGTGTCATGCACACCAAGCACAGAGCTGCCATTCAGCTTCCAGTCTGGGTTCAGGAAGCAAAAGAGCTTCTAAGTTCCTACAAACCTTGACAGATCTTCCTCTAGCCTTGCATGTGAACAGTTTCCAGGGGGAAGCGGGGGAGGGGAAGGGAGCTGTGGAGAACAGGGTAAATGTCAAGGGTGAATATGTGACAGGAACAGAGAGAGCCAACAGTTGTCACCAATGTTCAGAAGAAAGAAGGGTGGGCGACAATATAGAGAAATAATCCTTAGACTTTTCAATGGGATACTTATTTGGTTAGCACTGGTTACCCTATTCCATGTCCTTGCATTACTGTGATTGGTAAACTAGGAGGTAGTCACATCATTTCTCTTATTTAAAACAAGCGTTTTTCATGAGTGTCTAACAGAATGCCAGTAATTGGGATGTCATAGTGAAAACAAATCCCATATAAAACTCATGATGGATTCCATGTTTTTTTTTAATGATTCAAAATATAAAATCATGTTCTGACTTAGGCTATTGTTAAAAGAGAGATATGTTACTTCTATATTTATTTTCAAATAAGTGACATATTGTTGGAAAATTTTATTCCATAATATGTTGCTTCCCACCACTTGACATGTGAATAAATGGAGCAGAATATTGTTTGAGTTGAAGGTATACTTACTAAGTGTAAGTTCAAAAATAGTTAGAAATGTAGATACTGGTTAATTACGTAGTTATTTATAACTGTTTATAATACAACTTCTTGCCTCTCACCTTCAGGTGCTATAACATTAATTTAATATGTCAATCTGTTTGAGACCCTATAAAAGGAAGTTAAGTTATTTGGACCTCTCACCTATTACTTGAATGCCAAGTACAGTGTTATAATTATGTTATAATTAATCAATTAATTTACCAAAAATGTACTGAATACCTACTCTGTGCCAGACATTGTTCTGGGGTACATCAATGATTCCTCTATAGAAGTTTCTATCCAAGACTGGGAAGACAGTGAATCATTAAACAACTACAAAGCTAATGTGTCAGGCAGTAATAAGCACCAAGAACAAAAATAAGGCGGGGAAATTATAAGAACTTTACATTTTATTGAGAAATCTTTGGATGGGAATGGATTTAAGCAAGGGAATATTATGATCCAACTTCTGTTTATAGAGAATTGCTCTGGCCGCTGGATGGAGAATTGGCTGTGGAAGGCCAAGTGTCCATTGAATTATCATACCCCTCTCCCCCAAGGTAATATTTCACTGAGGACGATTCTGTATCAATAGATCTAGAGATGTGATCCTACACAGTTGGTTCTGACCTTTTCATACTTAGTGTAAAACTGGTTTCTATTTTTGTTGTTAATCCTCACCAGAGGACATTTTTCCACTGATTTTTAGAGGGAGTGGAAGGAAGGGAGACACAGAGAGAGAAACATCGATGTGAGAGAGGCACATCAATTGGTGGCCTCTGGCATACATGTGGGATCAAGCCTGCAACTGAGGTATGTGCCCTTGATCGGAATTGAACACAGGACTCTTCAGTCTGCGAGCGGACACTCTATCCACTGAGTCAAACCAGCTAGGGCTAAAACTGGTTTCTAAAATGAAATTTTTATGTCCAAATTATTCCTTAAATAATTCTTTTTGGAAAGTTACTTTTAGATATTTTTTTTTCAAAATGGGAGTTTATCTAAACCCTATTTTTTAATACTAGGGACATGCCTTTCTCCCTCTGGTTTTCTCCTCAGAACTAAAGTTTTAAATTGCCTTTAGAGTCCATCTATAACCTACACAATAAAAACAGTCTCATTACTTAATTAGACTTTGCATGTAATCAAAAGTGCCATTAAATATTTTGATCAGTCGCATATTTCACCACATCTGGGTTTATGTGACTTTTGATTAATCTCAGAAATCAAACCCACCCTCAAACAATTGTATGTTTACTACCAGTAAGGATATTTCAAAAAATCCTGCCACAAGCTTGGAAGGCAGATATAGTAAAAGAGAACAGAAAATATTGGTAGTGACAGGGACCCCAATTAATAACTGATTAGTCTTTGAAAGGGTTATACCTCATTTAGAAATGTAAGTGATTTTGAATCATGATTTTGCAATCGCTTCCTAACTGGTCTTCCTGCTTCTGTTCTTCAATCTTTATAATACACTAGAGGCCTGGTGCACGAAAATTCATGCACTCGGGGGGGTCCCTCAGCCCAGCCTGCACCCTCTAACAGTCCGGGAGCCCTCAGGGGATGTCTGACTGACAACTTTGGCCCACCCCCCCTAATCCACAGTCCAGCCTCCCTTTGCAGGAGGCGAACAAGTGGGCCTATCAGGGGACAGCACCAGCCAGCAAGTAAGCCGCTGGCCCTGCACGCCCTCGCCCTCCCCCCGCCCCCCCGCCATTGCTCCTCCGTCAGCTGCTGCTGGTCACCACTGCCCTCCAATTGCCATCCACTCCCTCTGCCCACTAGCACGTGCCCTGTCTAGCTGGCACCGCCTGCTTGCCAGCCCCGACCCCTGCTGACCCGTCGTTCCTCCGTTCAGCCAATTTGCATATTATGCTTTTATTATATAGGATTCTCCTCACAGAAGCAAGAGTTATCGTTTTTTAAAGATGTAAATCAAATCATAATCACTTCTCTGCCTACAGATTTGTAGTGGCTTCCACAGAATAACTTTGCTTTGGCCTTCAAAGGGCTGCATTCATGGTCTGCCATGCACCACCCCTGTCCTCCTCTCCAAACACCGTCCCCTTGTCCCCTGGGCTCCAGTCACACCGGCCTGGTTGTTCCTCCTTGAAGAAGCCACATCTGATTCCACGTCAAGGCCTTTAAACATACTGTTCCTTCTGCCTGGAATGCTCTTCCCCTGAGATCTTTGCATGGCTGCCTTCACCTCAAGAGTCAGTTCTCTGCTGGCTACTCAGTTTATACTTTTGCATCCAAACAGGCAGCACAGCTCTTCCTTGGAATAACAGGGAGCTCTTCCCCAGGTGTGATCAGAAACCTCTTGTGATTGTATCACTTACAGATAGCACAAGGTACAAATCAAATGAGAACGCTATGGAGCGAACAACCCGGGGTTTGCACACAGCCTTATATACTCATGGTATTTTTTTTTCTTTACAGGTTATTTTCAGAGCTTTGTCACCACCATATGATATGGAGAACCCTTACAGTGCCAAAGCTCAGGAGCAGCTGAAGATCACCAACCTTCGTGTGCAGCTGCTAAAACAACAGCTTTGTCCCTGTCAGAGAAATGACCTGAATGCAAAGCCTCAACATTTTACACACTACGCGATCTATGATTTCATCGTCAAGGGCAGCTGCTTCTGTAATGGCCATGCTGATCAATGTGTACCTGTTGATGGCTTCAGACCTGTCAAGGCCCCAGGAGTATTCCACGTGGTATGTAACACAAGTTCTCACCAGTGAAAAACAAATCATAAGTTACCTTCAGCTTTGGGCACGGGTAGTCTCAGTTCCCTGAGAGCTGGTGTGTGTTTGCATAGTGCTTCTTGTTTCTTCCTCTGCTGATTCACTTCTCCAACTCCATATCCTTCCTGTAAAGTGCCTATTAACTTGTTTTTTAATCTTCAATTTTAGAATTATAAATAGTCAAGCATGATAACAAGATTCCTTGGAAAGCATCCATGCCAGTTTTTAGTACCATGACCTTCAGATATAAAGTGTAAGGTGAGCAGTAGGAGAGGTTGGCATAATCATATTGGTGGCATTATCACACAGAAGCCAGCTTTGACAATAAATGGGGACCATTGTTGAATAGATTTTTATAGTGGAAAAAATAAGAACCTCCGTTTAATGCCTGGTATCTTTTGCTGTTCAGCCAATAGAATGAATAATAGTTCTCCTCTGTGAAGAGTGGCCTGACCCCCTCTCTCCCTAGGCAGAGTTAAACTCTCTCTCCTCTAGGTTCACACATCTCCTGTGCTTTCTTCTGAACTTTTACCTCTCTTCATCTCCTAGACAGTGGTCGGCAAACTGGCCCCTTGAGTGTGGCTCTTCCACAAAATACCACATGCGGGCGCACATGTACAGTGTGATTGAAACTTTGTGGCCTGTGCCACGGGGCCAAAGAGCCGTGTGTGGCTCGTGAGCCGTGGTTTGACAACCACTGTCCTAGGAGATCCTGAACTCCCTGAGGACAGAGACTGTGTGTGATCTTTGTGTCCTCAGAACCGAGTGCATTACTTGAGCCAGAAGTAGACCTTCAGTAGGTTTTGTATGATAGCAACATAGGAATAAAGAGATGATGAAAAATTATGGTCATTGTTTATTCTCACCTTCTCCAACCTACTAGTTTCTAGATACTAATAGATCTTTGAACTAATATAGCTTCAAATAAAGGATTAGGTAATTCATTATATCTAAGTTAATTGAGTTGTGTATGATTCAAATAGAAAATAACCCAGATATTCTAGAGACATGTCAACCTACTCTCCATAGTTTGTATGAGATTAGAGTGCTAGAAATTTCTGCCATTATATTTAAGTGAATTAGTGAAAGGAGAGGCTATAGGCTACAGTGAGTGAATGTTTGTATCCCTCCAAAATTCATATGTTGAAACCCTAAACCAAAGGGATTGTATGTGGAAGTGAGACCTATGGGAGGTAATTAGGTCATGAGAGTGGAGTCCTCATAAGTGGGGTAGGTGTACTTTAAGAAGAGGCCAGATAGCTAGCTAGCTCTGCTTTTGCCATGTGAGGACACAGTGAGAAGTTGGCAGTCTGCTACCTGGAAGAGATCCTCACCAGAACCTGACCATGCCGGCACCCTGACCTTAGGCGTTCAGCCTCCAGGACTGTGAGAAATAAATTTCTGTTGTGTATAAGCTACCCAGTTTATGGTATAGCAGCCTGAATTGACTAAGATGCTGGCCTTTGTTTCCTCAGCTGTCTCCTATAATCCAAACCTTAAATGATCACTTCAGGGTAGAGTCCTGAGCAAAGGGATAGACAAAAGCAGCTGTCATGACATGGCCCAGAGTAGGTCATATCTCTGGAGAGAATGACCCATGAGACAATCTGAATGGCTCTGATCAACCAAACTAAATTACCAGAGTTTTCAAGAACCTTACAAAACTCCCATGCATATGCATTTAAAAGCAATAGTTTCTTTTTGTGGTTTGTTTTTTTTTAGTAAGTCCTCTGAATGTAAACTCTAAAGAGAAAATTCTAGACCTTTCTATTATATTCTGTGGGCCTGTGCAAATACAATGTCCAGGATGAGAACCACTCACAGTAGGTATCTTGTGTCTGCTTCTCATCCAAGATAAACAATCCCATTATCGCCTCCTGTGGCTGGGATAAGCTGGGCAAGGTATGGAACCTGCCAAAACTGCAAGCTGAACACAAACCACATCAGCCACCAGGGCTCACTAAACACTGTGACCATCTCTCCAGATGGATCCCTCTATGCTTCAGGAAGCAAGGATGGCCAGGCCATGCTGTGGGATCTCAACAAAGGCAAGCACCTTTATATGCTAGATATTGGTGACATCATCATCACCCTGTGCTTCCGCCCCAACCACTATTGGCTCTGTGCTGTCATGGGCCCCAGCATTAAGATCTGGGACTTGAAGGGCAAGATCATTGTAGATGAACTGAAGCAAGAAGATATCAGTCCCAGCAATAAAGCAGAAGCACCCAGTGCACCTCTTTGGCCTGGTCTGCTAATGGCCAGACTCTGTTTTCTATATGAACAAACTCATAGAGATATGGCAGGTGACCAGCAGCAAACAATATATTACAGAGCTTTAGAAATAAAAAAAACTGACTTTCTGACTAAAAAAGAAAATAAATTCTATTAATTCTGCTAAATTTAACAGGGGATAATTATGCAGAGTTATCAGAGATTTTTTGCAAAAGTCTTAAAATACAAGTATTATATACAGTCTTCTGCCAGAACAAAAACTGTCATCATGAGCCCACACCCCGGTGTCTGTGCCTGCTGGCTCTCTGCTCCATCCTGTCACTACCCCCCTGCTCTTTTACTGCCTACCATAGCTCTGATATATTCCAGCTGCATCCTGTCTGGGGTCACTGCCACCTCCCACCCAGGCCTTGCTGTCTTGCCTCTGCCACAGCCAATTCCTGGTAGGCTCATGTAGAGATGGGGGCTGCAGGTCCCATCCTGGGGGTCACAGAAGCCTATAAGAGAGATACCAACATCAAGAAGATGAGTCTGGAAGGTGGTGCCTACCAGGATGATAATGGAAAGCTGTATATGCACCCTAGTGTCCAGATTGCTGCAAAAAACCTGGACAAAGAATACCTGCATGTTGCTGAAATGGTTGGATTTTGCAAGACATCTGAAGAACTAGCCTTGGATAAGAATAGCAAAATCTTGAGGAGTGGCCAATATGTCACTATGCAGATCGTTTCTGGAACTGGGTCTTAAGGATTGGAGCCAGATATCTGCAAAGGGTTTTTAAGTTCAGCTGGGACGTATTTCTGCCCAAACCATCCTGGGGGACATTACACATGCATCTTCGGGGACACTGCATGCAGCTACATGGCTATCTATACTATGACCCCAAGACTTGTGGCTTTGATTTCACAGGCACTAAGAAGGGCATTTCAAAAATACCAGAGCAAAGCATTCTCCTGCATACCTGTGCCTACAATCTCATGGGAGAGGACACCTCGTCTTGAGCAATGGAAGGAAAAGCAACAGTAATGAGGAACAAGAATCTCTCTGTGTTCTTTGACATGACCTACCAAGGATTTGCCACGTGCGATGTTAACAAGGATGCCGTCAGAGAGCGCATTACCAGTTCTCACTGCCAATCCTATGCCCAAAACATGGGCGTATGTGGCAGCCTTCAGTGCAGTCTGCAGAGATGCTGATGAAGCCCAAAGAGTTAAATTACAGTTGAAGATATTGATCCGTCCAATGTGTTCCAAACCTCCTCTCAGTAGGACCCAGATTGCTCAACCATTCTGACTACCCTGGATTTTCAAAAACAGTAGTTGCAAGAAGTTTAAGTCATGGCCAACCTTATCGTTGGCCTGTGGGCTCAGCTGATCTCCAACCTCAAGAAGGAAGACTTCTCCCACCATTGGCAGCACATTCCTGACCAGACTGGCATGTTTTGTTTCATGGAGCGAAAGGCTGAACAGATGGAGTGGCTGACCAAAGAGTTCTCCATCTACAAGACAAAGGTCAGCTACATCTCTGTGTCAGGGGTCACCTCAGACAACTGGGCTACCTAGCTCATTTACAAAGATACGAACCGATTTCTCTGGTGAGAGGGAACAGAGTCAACCTTCTTGTCATCAGCCTCTGCTATTGTGAGATTCACATGGAGGATGAGGGAGAGTGGATGGTGGTGAACGGATCATTTCTTTTAACCACAGTGCTTAACACTCAGCGATTAAATGTGTTTCTCAGAGGAGAACATGCAGTGAAATGGGGCAGAGGCATCCATCCAAGGCTGATGTCTGAAACTTTTTGGCTCTAAACCAAACTCTTCCCCATCCTTTTATCTCCAGGTTGTCCAAAAGAGTTTACACGTGCAAGAAAATCACAGCCCCCCACGAACCTGCCAATCGCACCATTGCAATATTGCAGGAGCTTTATCTGAGGCACCTTATGGTGTTTGGGGTTTCCTCTGTGGATCCAGCATGAGAAATAGCCCATATTTGAGGCTTTGTGAGAAGACCTGTTCTAACAATAACAGTTCACCTGTTATATCTTCTCGTGATTGAGCAATTTTATCAATGGACAATAATATACTAGTAGAAATCGTATTTTATGAAAAGTGGCAAATCTGCAGCCACTGCAGCAAGGAAAACACAAGATGCTGTTTCCTGTCTTATTTGAGAAAAAAAGAAATAAGGCTCTCCTTTTTAATAGTTGCCGGCATTTTAATGTTCTTCTCTACTTACTAGCACTGCTGTTCTTTTCTTTAGGCACAAAGGTTTATAACTAGCCTAGATTTTCATACTGTTCTATTTCACTGACCATCAACCCCATTCTCTTATTTGAAGAATAAAGAAACCTAACTTACCGCTCATCCCATACCCTCACCTTTCTTGGCAAAGAATAGCGGAGAGTAGGCAACTGAATTTTATTTTAGCACCCTCTCCTGTGATTGGTTGTTTCCTGTTGGGTTTTTGCCTCTGCCCAGTTGGACCTTGTACTTCGATTCAGTGTGTTTGTGCTGTCACTCATGAGTCGAGCAATGCAGGATAGTGTCAGGAAAGAGGTTATTCTGGGCTTTGGTTTTAACTGTGTGTGCTGCCAGCTGGGCTCAGGCCTCACCCTTTGGAAAGATGGCCATCTGCTCTAATCATGTAGCCTGCCTGCAGCCAGGTTTCTCAGTTACAATAAAGTTACTGTAGGAGCCCCCTCCTTTAAAAGAGAGAGAGAGAGAGAGAGAGAGAGAGAGAGAGAGAGAGAGAGAGAGAGAACTATCAATCTATAAAGAAGATCTAGATAGCCAAGGAAAGGGGATTACTAGTACATAGCAAATGTGTTTGTTTTTTTGTGTTTGTTTTTTTTTTTTTTTTTTCATTTCAAAAGGAGGTTAAATAAGGAGTCTCCATTCTAGAAGACTTTATGGGACAGGAACTGCATTTCCTTAATAATCTCGGGCTACTTTGGAATCAAAAGCAATTTAAAATACAGTGATACTAGTTTTGTGGCTTCCTGCTCCCCAGCTTTCATATTTATTTCAACTTGTGCAGTGTGGTGGTAGCCCCTATTGCTGTAACTATAGCATGCGCTAAAACCAGGAAAGACCAAGTCCAACCTGGAGCTAGAGCCAGGTAGAGGTAAGAAACAGACTATGTGGTCAAGGGCATGTTGGGTTCCAGGGATCCGGTTCCATGAGAATCCCTGCTGTATCTATTCTACGAAGGAAGGAAAGAAGGAAGGAAGGAAGGAAGAGAGGAAGAGTGGGAGGGAGGAAGAAGGAGGGAGGGGAGGAGAAGAGTGGGAGGGAGCCATAGCAATTGGACCAGCAAAGACCTGTGGTTAGTTGGAAATGTGAATCGTTCTGATTTCAGATCTTTCCCACCACTGAGCTTAGATGAATTTTATTTTTAATCCTCACCTGAGGATATTTTTCCATTGACTTTTAGAGAGAGTGGAAGAGAGGGAGAAAGACAGAGAGAAATACCAATGTGGGAGAAACACATCCATTGGTTGCCTCCTGCATGAGCCCTGATCAAGGCCAGGGCCAGGTAGGAGCCTACAACCAAGGTACATGCCCTTGACTGGACTCGAACCTGGGGCCCTTTGGTCCGCAGGCCAACACTCTATCCACTGAGCCAAACCTGCTAGGGCTGAATTTTATTTTTATGTATTTTTTTCTGGATTATTAAGAGCTGGATTAAATTTGGGTATAGGTGCCTCTTTTGAACGCAATGTTTTTATTCCTATGATTGCTTAGCTAAACAAATTGCACAATGAAAGCACAGTCTTTTGCCTCAGGAAGAACACGGTCATAGGGTCAATTGTCCTCCCACATTTGTGTTATCTGTGAACATCATTCATTATAGGTATGTGGAAATAAATAACTGGATTTGTAAATTGTGCATGCAGAATGGAAGGTAGCCTCTTAAGAAATGCTCTCTTTTACCAGCCAGCTTGCCCCCTAGGCAGTGTGTGCAAATCTAACTTACTTTAGTTTTTCTTTATAGCAGTCATTTTCAAAGAGTTGGTCCCTGAACCAGCAGCAGCAGCATTACTGGGAACTTGTTAGAATTATGAATCTCAGGCCCTAGCCCAGACCTACTGAATCAGAAACTCTAGTGATGGGGCCCAGAAATCCGTGTTTAACAGACCCTCTGGGTGATT
Organism: Myotis davidii; assembly: GCF_000327345.1. NCBI lineage: Eukaryota > Metazoa > Chordata > Mammalia > Chiroptera > Vespertilionidae > Myotis > Myotis davidii. The sequence goes on along the minus strand of NW_006286243.1, from coordinate 2,632,677 downwards.
ACAATACTTGCTAAATTAAGTTTGCAAGCTGCTGCTCCATAGACAGCTACAACTAATATTGTTGTGAGGGCGACTAAGTAGGATCTGATTTTATGTGCCATAATTTTCGATGGCTGATGATAGAGAATTAAGGAAGTTAATGGAAATGATACTTTGTCTGTTTCTTAAGCTATATAAGATGTTAGGGTCATTTTCTTTCTTTGGGAGTAGGAAGTAGGAAAAGATACGAAGTAAAATACAAGTTGGTAGGTTCATTTATCTTAAAATACTCCTGTGTCTTTTATTGGTTGGTTGGTTGGTTGATTGTTTTGAGAGAGAGAGAGATGGATCAGTTGCCTCCTACATGTACCCCAACCAGGGATCGAACCCACAACCTACGTATGTGCCCTGACTGGGAATCAAGCCCGCCACCTTCTGGTATACAGAACAATGCTCCAACCAACTTCTGTGTCCTTTTCCAAGTTTGTCCTTCTTCTATCTTTTTCCAGTTCAATTTGTTGCTCCTTTTACTAGAAGGCAGAGCAATGATTGATATCCTAACATTGGAGTCAAATAGACCTTGATTTGAATCACCACATTTACTAAGTTGGTCTCACTGCATCTCAGTTTCCTAAGAAAATGAGGATGACATCTATCTTATATAGTTAGTGTAAGGATTAAAAAATATGGTAGCCAATGCCTAGGACATGATAGGCACTACCTACAGTTATTGCTGTTATTATATTGTATTATTTTAGCTACTTCCATATACTCTTCTACCCCAATAATGACAAAAATAAATTACAGCATATGTGCTGTTGGACATGTATACAGGGCTAGAGGTCTTGCGGCAAAGAACACTGTACTTTAATTCCAGCCTCCTGGGATCCCAGAAATAATGTGAAGAGGAGATCTTAAGATTTTTTTTCTTTGCAGCCAGAGAGGACTAATGTAGTTCCTTTTTCCCCTAGCAGCTGATTGATTTTACAGCTATTGATGGATGATACTATGAAGGAACATGGAAAATTCATTGTTTTACTGAAGTATTATCCACTAGATAACATAGAAGTCTTAGAGTACCAGGAACAATTGTTTAAACCTCTTGAGTTACACTTGTTATGGTGGTGGGATTTTTTTTTTTAACTGATGTGTTCAAACCTAAAAGTAGCATTGAGACAGTGTGGTTTGAGGAAAATGTTACTTAGCCACCTACCTTTGGGAGTCAGGATTTAGAATCATTCATACAGTTTCATGGCAGAACCTGAATACAATTATTCATGTATTTATGTTTGCATAACTTACATGCCATGTTTTGTCAATTCAGAACAGGTTTAAGACCACTGTTCATATCTTCTTTTAAAAAATTATTTACTGTGAATAGCAAAAAGTAATAATGAGAATGCTCTTGACTCTTCAAGGTGTTAAGGGAAAGGTCAAAAGGCTTAAAAACAATCAAGTTATTAAATGAGAACATTATATCAGAATTTAAAAATATTTTTATGTAATAAAACATATACTCATGTTTGAAATTTAACACCTACAAATTGGACATGTAAAACTTCCAATTAATCTAGCCCTAATTTTTTTTTGTCTCAGCAGAGAAAAAAAAAGATCATAGATTATAAATACTACTATTAATAGTTATCACTTATCAAATGCATTGTTGTGTACCAAATCTTATGCTGTCGTGCTATAAATGTTATTAAATCTAATATTCACAACAACTGGATGATGCAATATCATCGTTTTCTTTCACAAATGAGGAGGTGAGACTGGGAAATGTTATCTGACTTCTCAAAAGTTAAGAAGGGGTGGAGCTACAGTTTAAATTCGCCTGTCAGACACTGAAGCCCATTCTCTTTTTGCTGTTGTTGTGCTGTTAAAGATTTGGATCTAACCAGGGTTGATATTATGCCAAGAACAGAGAAAAAAGAAGGGATAAAGTACAGGAGGGGCAAGGGAGATGGGGACAGGCTCAAGGGATTGATTATCACGATGGACTGTAGAATCTAAACTGAGCAAGGAGAAAAGTTAGGACACAAGAGAGCAAAGACTATTCCCACCACCAAAGGTCTGCTGTTTCATATTTTATAACGCCCTTTCTCATGTATTGTTTCACTAGATCCTTATTACAACATTGGAAATGTTTTATTTCAATTCTGCAGATAAGGAAAACTGAAATACAGAGAGATTAATGTACTTTCTTAAAGCCACAGTGATAGAGCAATTACTCAGAATCCTTATCATTGTACCCCACCTCCATCCCCAATAGGCTACCAAGGGAAAAAACAAAACAAAAAACAGTTGTTAAAAAGACTCTTTTTATAGGGATAGGTCATCTATCCAAATCATCTACATTTTAATATGGAACCAGAAATTATCATTGATTCTCTTTTCTTCCATTCAGTAACTAGTGAAATGGCTCAAAGGAAGGAAAGAAGAAAGTCAAAGCAATTAAGTTTGGATAATCTACAAAGTAAATAATTTAGGAGTGACTATTTGGGGGGGTATGCATCATCTTTGATGCTTATTTTTGGCTTTATTAAGAAGAGGGATTTCTGTACCTACAATCCTACTTTCATATGTAGCCCAAAATAATTTTCACTGTGAATGAGAAACAGCAGCAATCCCAGTTTTTCCCAAAATAATTTTCACTGTGAATGAGAAACAGCAGCAATCCCAGTTTTTTCATTTTGTCACATCAAATCTGGAGGAATGGGTCATCCTATCACAAACGAGGACACAATGTTGTATCCCTAAAATAAACAAAATATAAAGCCTGCTAACTTGGTACTTTTAGCGTGAGGCTGTTCTCAATCCTTTGCAAGGTCTTAACCTCATTTCAATGTCCCTCTGTTAGCATGGTATAGTTTTGCCAGTAGTCCCTTGGCAATGAGTAACTACAGACGCCATAGAAGGTGAACAGAATGTTGTTGTACCGCATTTACTACCTTGTGTTTCCTAGTAGAAGGGCAAGCCAGTAAAATATGTTCATGGCTGGAAATTACTAGTGTTTTGACTGTAAAACTTCCAATTAATATAGCCTTATTTTCTGTCTAGACAGTAAGACATGTTCTCTTTTAATGACAAGAGCTGCCTGAGATTACTCTTTTTATTAGATGATCAGGAAACCAGAAGACTTCAGAACTAAAGGCATTATAAAGCAGTTTGGCACTCATGAAAGAATTCCCAATGGATTTCCTTTTAAGAATTCCCCTAGAACATTTAAATATTTATTTATAGGCCTCCATTTCACAGAGAGGTAAAAGGATAAAAATACCTGAAAATGAAAATATTGTTGTCAGAGCTGACATCTCTGAAAGTAAAATATACACCAATTAGAAAGTAAGGTCGATTATCCAAATGTAATACTTGTACATTCCACTTTTCATGAATTGCAGAATGTGTATCTTTAGGTCAAAACTGGGGCATTGTAAAGCTGCAAAAATGAGTTTCTTTAACAGGTTCAAGCTGCTAGCTTTATAAATTTGGGAAACAACAAGTTAAATTTGACATTTTTTTAACTATAAAGTGCTCTTTAGATATCTCACTTTGCAGATGTTTTTAGGAATATTTCCTTTTTAGTGTAGCACTTTTGAATCTATTCTGATATTTGGGAGCCTGGAGTCTGAGCTCTGGGTCAGAAAAGCCTAGTCTCCCTATTTAAATGATAATATAATGGGGTATGGAGGAAGCTTCATGGAAAGAGAAAAACTTAGGTTGTAGATAGATACCTGACTTCTGGTTCACAGCCCCAGCCCTCATATCTCTAACGTGTTTCTTTTGTGTCATGCCAATTTTGTAAGAGCTGGAAATGTACTTCAATTTTTCCTAAAACAATTGCATTCAGTAGAAGATAAGCTGTAAAATCCTCAGTCCCTCTTACGAGGAAAATTTTTAGTGACCAGACACTCAAGGAAATCACAGCTGAAACACATAAGGTTAAAACACACACACACACACACACACACACATACGCGCGCGCGCGCAGCGCAATAATTATTCTACAAGACAAAGAAGTTCACAGCCATTTCAAACAGTGAAAAAACCCAGGTCTGTTAATCTTGGCACTCAAAGCCTTAATACAGTACTATAATTGGAACTACAGTTGTATTATATCTTAGCAATGTCATTATTTTAATGGAATAAAACAGTACATGTATGGTGATACAGAAGAACTATAGTACTTGTTAACTCATTATATTTTTTAGTTATATAGAATCTAGTATCTTTTTAATTTCTCTCTAGCTCCTTAGATAGAAAGAAAAAAGAATTATGGTTTCAAAACCTACAATATATTTAGCTTTAAGAGAGCTCACATATTAGATATAGAAAAAAGATCACATGTGTTCCACTATTAAATATTTCATGTATAATACAAATAATTATGCAATTCATAAGAGTAAACACTGATCAAGTGTCCTTTGCCTTTTATTTTTGCATCTCTAAAGGCACTACTAGCAGGCATGTAATTTAGCTGGCTAGGTTAGCTCTCAGCATCAATAACATTTTAAAAATAAGAGATAATGTTATTCACTTGAGATAATAATGTTAATAACATTAATAATTATTGTTTTTTATATTCTCTGTCACACATCTACATACTTCTTCTATTTTAATCCTCAAACACAAGGGGCCAGTAATATTATCTTTATTTTATAGGTAGAAACTTATATCTTGTTATTAAGGAACCTATCCAAGATTATTGAGATCAGGGATTAAATACCCCATGTATCTGTTTCCAAAATTTATTCTCCTTATGTCACATTTATCCATATAATGATAAGGAATGCAATTTAAAATGGAGATACGTTTGAATGGACATTTCTCCAAAGAAGCTATGCAAATGGCTAATAAGTGCATGAATAGATGCTTGCAGTCCCTAGTCATTAGGGAAATGCAAATCAAAACCACAATGCAATACCACTTCATATCCACTAGGATGACTGTAATAAAAAAGACATAACAATAGGTGTTGATGACCATGTGGAGAAATGGGAAACCTCATACATTGCTGGTGGGAATGCAAAATGGTGCTGCTGCTGTGGAAACTGTCTGGCAGTTTCTAAAAAAATTTAATACAGTTACCATATGAGCCAGCAATTCTCCTCAGTTATATATCCAAGTGAACTGAAAACCTATGTCTACACAAAATCTTATACATGAATGTTTATAGTAGCATTATTCATAGTAGCCCCAAGTGGCAACAATCTGATGTCCAGCAACTGATGAATGAATGAACAAAATGTGGTATATCCATCCATTATATTTTTATGGAATAGTATCCTATATAATAAAAGCTTAATATGCAAATTGTCCCCTCAGGCAGTTGTTCTACCGGGAGTTCAAATGGGAGTTCGACTGCTCACAATGATGTGCACTGACCACCAGGGGGTGGTGCAGAACATGGTGGGCATTAGCGACACGCTGCAACCTCTCTCCAGCTACTTGGGGTCAGGGGTGACGGGGACCAAGTTGCGGTGAGAATGCGGCGTGTCCGTCAAGCTTGCTTTCACTCCCCCTGCTACCCTCCCCCAGGACACCAGGGCTTGTGTGCCAAGGAAGTCCCCATGCTCAGGTGCCAGGCACCCACAAGGGGCCTGCCCCACACCCACGCAACATCTTCTGGGTGAGCTGGGCTGCAGCCATTGGGACCGCAGGGGCTGATCAGGCTCCCTGTGCATTCATGCAGGAGCTGGTCTGTAAGGCCGGCCAGAAGAGAGCACGCTGCCTGCCCGGCTTCCGTGTGGTGCCACTGGGCAGCCAAGAGGTGCACACTGAGCCCTTGCCTGTGGTGTCAGGCCATGCTCACCACATCTCTGCATGGGGACTCGGGTGCTGTGGCTCAGGTGCTGCCCAGGGCCCAGAGGTCAGCTGGGACCTGCTCTTCCATACCAGATGCTTGTGCTTCGATCGCCAGCCACACCTAAGGACCACACCCATGCAGGAATTTCGTGCACCGGGGATCTAGTCCAACCATAAAAAGGAATGGAATACTGAAACATTTTACAATGTGAATGAACCTTGAAAACATTATGCTAAGTGAAAGAAACCAAACACAAAAGGCCACATATTATTCCTTTTATATTAAATGTCCAAAATAGGGAAATCCATAAATACAAAGTAGGTTTGGTTTTCAGGAGTTGTGAATCAATGAGGAAGAGTGAGAAACTGCTTAATGGGCACAAGGTTTCTTTTGAAAATGCTCTAGAATTGGATGGTGGTAATGATTGCATGATTTTTTTTTAATATACTGAAAACCACTAAATTGTATGATTTAGAATGTTTTAAATGAGGAATTTTATGTTATGTGATTAATTCCAATAAAAAAATCAATAACTAAAAAACAAACTAAAAACCATGGCTGGTTATATCGGGATTTTATATATTTACTAGAGGCCCGATGCACGAAAATTCATGCAAGAGTAGGCCTTCCTTCCCCTGGCTGCCAGCACTGGCTTCCCTCCAGCACCCGGGACCCGGGATTCCCTCCTCCAGCCGCTGGCAGGTACCCGGGACCCAGGCTGCTTCCCTCCTCAGGCTACAGACAGGTACCTGGGCCCCGGGCTGACTACCCTCCAGCCCCGGCTTCATCAGGAAGGACGTCCGGAAGATGTCCAGTCTAATTAGCATATTATCCTTTTATTAGTATAGATTTTCAAGTTCCAGTTTTTCAAGCTGTTTTCAAAAGCAATAGCATTGGATGGATAGGTATTGAAGAAAACCAATTCTTTCAATATCTGTGGCTGTGTCTGTGGCTGTTGTTTCATCAATTATACTGATGATCACAGATTTGTTAATGACTGCATTCAGATAGAATTGCCAAAGAAACATAAGTTTTTAATAAATCATTATTGATCTTTCATATGAGCATACTCAATAATGAAGGCTATGTTTTATAAGGCTCACCAAGAAACAAGCAGTTTTTCAATATAAAAAGAACCATGTGAATGAATTAATTCAACAACAAAAGATGTGGAAGAAAACATGCCCTAGCAACTGGCTTCTTGTACTACAATCAGGGGCTCATTTATCTTAAACAAGTCAACTTTTGTAACACCCTCTGCACTGTATAGAATACTGAGTGACAGTCAGACAGAGCTGTCAAGAAAAAAGGAAGAAGTGGGAAATGTGAACTAGAATGAATTTAAAAAAAATCTTTGTAAGAGAATGCAAAATAGCCTTAACAAGGAATTTTCCTTTAAAATAACCAGAAGCTATGTGAGCACATTGAACAAGTGAGTGTCAACGGGTGAAAAGTACTTAATAATCCCCCACAGCATTTCTAATAGAATTTACCTGGTCCCCACCTCATTATAAAAACCATCCAAATTCTAAAAGGCCTTGACCAAAACGCCCACAAAATGTTCCATCATTCTCGAATTGAATGTTTCTTGACAGATAACTTGCTTACAAAATGTGTTCTACTAGTTTTTGGCTTCACTCAGTTTCCCAGGTTCTTGCCCCATAGTTGCTAATAGTTTTAACAGCATATTAGAAGTTCTATATTGTTCATTCCACTTCTGCTATTTCTTTCTAAAATTATTTAAATTAAATAGGTACTAAGAAATTGACATTGATCTGATCCCTTTTTCCCCTCAATGAGATTTTATCATAAGAAGTTATTTTTAGGTGTTTGTGGGAAGGAAAAAAATCCTTCTGATGAAATCACTGTTCTTAGATGGAGCTCTAATATTTTAGGACTCTCTTGGGAGTTCTGCCACTGATTTGCATTGTGGCCTTAGAAAAATTTAAATATAAAAAGACAAGTGTAAAGTGAAATTATGAAAACATGTAACTGAGATCAAATGACTAGCAGAGATGGAGTGGTTGAATGGCTATTGGCAACTATCCTAGTCACTCAACACAGTTATAGGCCAACAATTTTGTTTGAAATTTCACTGCTTAGCTTTATACTGAAATAGTTTCTTATATAGTGTTATAGGAAACTCAAAGTTGTTAGTAAAGGTAGCTGGATATTAATAAAGAATGGGGCCCTAACGGGTTTGGCTCAGTGGATAGAGTGTTGGCCTGTGGACTGAAAGGTCCTGGGTTGGATTCTGGTCAAGGGCACATGCCCACGTTGCAGGATCGATCCCCAGTAGGGGGCATGCAGGAGATAGCCAATCAATGATTCTCTCTCATCATTGATGTTTCTCTCTCCCTCTCCCTCTCCCTTCCTCTCTGAAATCAATAAAAATAAAAGATAAAAAAGAATGGAGCAAATGGAATTAGACATTAAGAAGCCTAATCTAAAAAAAAAAAAGAAGAAGAAGAAGAAGAAGCCTAATCTGCTAGGGAGCTGAATCGGACAATAAGCCTGCTTCACACACTCCCGAGGGGACTATTGCATCCTCTACCCTTGAGACCTAATCCCCAAAATGGACAGGAAGGATCATTAGCGTTCATTAGCCAGGATTACGGAGGAAGAAATAAAAACAGTAAAGGGGAAATTCCTCTACTGGGCACAGGCCCAGTAGATGGCATAGGGGAGGTTCTTCTACTATGAGGCATGTGCAATAGAAGCTAAGATGGCAATCATATGGAGGAGTGTATAGCCTGGGAAAAGGATCAGATTGGATAAGGATGCAGACCCTGGAAGATCTATGAAATGAATTGGTTAGGGGGAGGGCCCAGCACAAGCCTTCAAGGGATTGGGAAAGAGATTGGTCAGTTTGAAAGCACAAGATAATATAATCTAAGCCTAACAAGGGCCTCTGGCCCCATAACGTGCGCTCCTGCACTGACATTCTCTCTGTACCAGCCATGCAGACTAGCAGCTGAGGGGGGCCCAAGCATGGTCCCCACGCATGGGCTCTAAGTGTGAGCCTAGGTACTGGGGATAGTAGCACAGTCCTAGCTGGAGTGCAGCTGCGAACAGAGGCTAGGCTGGCCAGTTGGAGACAGGGACTGTACTAGACTGAACCAATGGCACAACATTTCTGGACCCTGGCCTTTCTTCTGGGCTTGATGAAAACAACCTGGGACAGCCCTTTGTGTTTGCTCCAGTTTCAATAAATCTTACCACCAAACCTCATGCTTCTGTTTATGGCCCCTGAAATGGTTTTCTCCTGACACCATAAAGACCCCATTTCCACCGGCAACATATCTATGGACAAGAACTGCAGCAAGAATATAAAGATATTTGTCTATATCTTTGCAGCTGAAGAAATTGTGGCTTTTAGAAAAAAGAACCAATTTAATATTTTAAGGCAAGAAAGTCTTAGAATCAGAGAGCCTTACTTTATTGCCGTTGTATATTAGCAAATCTGAAAACAAATTATGTATATACTCATAGGATTTAACCAAATAAAGGTATATACTGGAGAGACATTTTTAAAAACCCAGTAGTCAGAAATAATTCTTAAAACCCATTGGAAACAAAGAACAAATATGAAACAGTTCTATGCAATGAATTAAAAGTAGAAAAAAATCTCATAACTTGGTAATAGTATGATCTTATCTAAATGTAATCTTCGAAAGCCTCCTGGGCATTACAATTTTCAGTTCAATACTATTTGCATGTTTAAGGCAGAAATATTTATTACAATCATCAGAGGAAAAATAAAGTGTCTGACGACACTGAAAAGAGGAAGCTAGTAGACTCAATCTTGTGACAATATAAGACATTCAAAACCCATCTATAATAATAAAAGTGTAATATGCTAATTAGACCAGTCAGCCAAACGACCTTCTAGACGTCATTCCGGACATCCTTCCGGATGAAGCTGCCATGGCA
>NW_006286243.1:2620116-2622724 GCF_000327345.1 Myotis davidii | reverse complement strand
ATAGCGAGAGGGTGCAGGCCGGGCTGAGGGGACCCCCCCCACACACACATGAATTTCGTGCACCAGGCCTCTAGCTTAGCTTTATAAAACATGTTGAAATTCCACTTTTAGAAGTACATCCTCAAGATAAAAAATAGAAGTTAATATTCTTAAAGAGTAAGGTCATGACTGTTGTACAGATACAAAATGAACATGTGCCAATGATTTTATTTAACTTATTATTAATGAGGGATCAGTAAGACATTATAAAGGGTTCAAAGGAAAATTCAAAGAACCACACATACATAGGCAAATAAAGAATGCTGGAAATATATTTACAAATTGATGCAAACAGGTCAATATGAAAGGCAATGGTTAATTGTATTCTTACCAGACACAACTGACTTGCATTTCTATGAACAATAATTATTTGTGTTATTATTAATTTTCTACAACTTAGAGAGCTGAGAAATAATCTAATAAAAGACAAACATGCAAATTGACCATACATTCACTATGCCTTAAGCCATGCCCACCAGCCAATCAGGGTGACTGTATGCAAATTAACCCAACCAAGATGGCGGTCCACAGCCATGGGGCTGAAGTGAGCAGGAGGCTTGCTTGCTCCAGTGATGGAGGAAGCCAGCCTGCTGCCAGCTCTCAGCTCCACTCAAAAGCAACAAAGTTTCAATTATAGAAGGTAAATAAATCCCAGAATAAAAAAAGAAAAATGAAAAAAAGGAAAGGTTGGGAGCTTCCATTGCCGACGGGCTTGGCCAGCCTGAAAACGGCCCTCAGCCCCTCACCCAGACTGGCCAGGCACCCCAAGGGGGACACCCACCCTGAAAACAGCCATCAGTCCCTCACCCAGGCTGGCCAGGCACCCCAGTGGGGACCCGCACCCTGAAGGGGGTGTGACCAGCTGCAAACAGCCATCAGCCCGTCATCCAGGCTGGCCAGGTACCCCACAGGCTGATGGCTGCCAGTACAGCGGGGGGGGGGGGAGCCTCTCCTGCCTCCTCAGCAGCGCTAAGGATGTCTGATTGCAGCTTAGGCCTGTTCCCTGCTGGCAAGTGGACATACCCGAGGGCTCCCGGGCTGCCAGAGGGATATCTGATTGCCAGCTTAGGCCCAATCCCCTGGGGAGCGGGCCTAAGTCAGCAGGTGCTCATCCCCCGAGGGGTTCCAGACTGAGAGAGGGCACAGGCTGGCTGAGGGACCTCCCCGCCCCCAAGTGCACAAATTTTGTGCACCGGGCCTCTAGTTCAATAATAAAAGGCAGAGATAACCCAGAAGGTTATGTTAGACAGAACAGTGTCATCTTTTTTTGGGGGGGGGTGAAGTGGGGGGAGAGGGACATTACAAGGTCTTTCACAATTTTTCCCAACACAAAGAATATTATTTGTTAATTAGGGAAATATGCAAAGAAAGGATATTCTGATAATGTGGGCTCCAAAAAGATGTTACATTTGATCCTCTTTCACCCATGGTTATAAATAAAATAAAAATAGTTTCTATCCCTAACTCACAAAAAGAAAGAGAAAGACTTGCTTTGTTCTAGGAAATCAATACTCTGAAGGATAAAAGAATCCTACCTAAAATTACTCAAGAATCTAAAATTTAAAGTAAAATGCTCACTAGAAAAACATACTGTTGACCCAATAGATTTTTAAAATGGTAATATTTTAAAGCCTCCTTTTTCTTAGCTTTAAAAAGAGAGGTTATTTTATTAACAATATTTTTAAACCTAAAAGTTTTTGTGCAAGTTATTTGAAAAGCTTAAATTATGCTTTTCTCTGCTCTGGAGCAGTTTCTGTTTTCCTTTCTGCTAATGGATGGGCTTGGAGGTAGGGAGGGTTGGTTTTGTTTATTTTATTTTGATTTTGACTAATTATCTAATTTTCACAAAAGGGGCCATGATGAATGTTGAAAGATAAACCACAAAACTTGATTTGAGTTCTTAGTTCTAGCTGTAATACTACAAAACAAAGGTCTTCAAGCAATTTTGGAATTAAGGCCCATCATTTGTTGTAGGAAGATTTGGTAGCATTTGGAAACTTGTATGTTTGTATGCATGCTTCTGACTACTCCTTCAACTCTTGATCTCTTATGGTAAATAGCATGCACAATGGCATAGATAAACTGCCATTTAGATACATAAATCAAAGCATTGGGGCATGCAAAATTGTTTACATGAAAAAATGAAAATAAGCCAGCAATATGAATCTAGAAGTTTACCTAAATCATTAAGTTATACTCATCTAGAGGCCCGGTGCACTAAATCGTGCACAGGTAGCATCGCTAGGCCTGGCCAGAGCTCAGGGCTGATCGGCTGGGGCCTTTCTTCATTCTGCACCGCCCCCTGGTGGTCAGCGCACATCATAGCGAGCGATCAAACTCACAGTCTCCCAATCAAACTCTCGAGGGGACACTTTGCATATTAGCCATATATACATATATACATACATACAGTGGGTCCTTGACTTACGAGTGTCCCGACTAACGAGTTTTTCGAGATACAAGCCGTCTCTCGGCCGATTTTTTGCTTTGAGTTGCGAGCTAAAATTCAGGTTACGAGCCAGCTTCAGATACCCCACCGCTAGTTGGCGCAGCGAACGTCACAGTGAAC
>NW_006286243.1:2617036-2618445 GCF_000327345.1 Myotis davidii | reverse complement strand
CGCCAACCGCGCCCTCCGCCGCCAGCCCGCTCCGCGCACTCCGCACCTCAGAATTTGACTTCAGCACTGCTCCTCCTCTGAGTGTCCGTATGCGTTACTCTTTCCTCCTAGTTGTAGGAATTCCACTCAGCCAGCGTTCCTGTGGTTTTGGGTGATGTCCCTTCCGTCTTTTAGTTTCACTTTTGAAGTGGTTGTTCGAGGCGGCAAACTCCGGCGTTAACCTATGCCGCCATCTTGGTTCTCTCTCACTCGTTCACTTTTGATTTGACATACGAGTAATCTGAGTTACGAGCTCCGTCATGGAACGAATTAAACTCGTAAGTCAAGGCCCCACTGTATGTATGTGTGTGTGTGTGTGTGTATATATATATACTCACCATTCTCCATACCCTAAATTAAAACTGACTGTAAAAGTAGATCATACCTAATAGGGAGAGTAAATAACATAAAGGAGGTGTTATCCACAAAGAACCAGTCTGTAATTAGAGTTCATTTACATTCCTGTTATTATCTCCTTTTGTAAATTTCTTCACTGGAGTTTCTGATAAGTAGGCCTGTTAACACCTGCAGTGGTGCATAAATGGCACAGGAGGCAACTGAATGGTCAGTGTATAGATAAGTTTTACAATGAACCAATGAGAATCTAAAAGGATTCTCTATCCTTACATTCCCTGAACTTACTCATGCCAATGTGACAAATGGGGGCTAATATTTCTGTATTCATCTATCCCCAAAGCTGCTAGGCTTCTCCCAGAGGAATGGGACTAATAATCTACTCAAGAGCTGAATACTCTTGAAAGGAAATGGCTCACTTTGAGTCCAAACCAGCCTTTGTTCTTAAGAACTCTTCAAGGACAAATAGGTTTGGAAAACACCAGTTCTATTTAGGTAAGAATCTGAATAGGCTTGGCCAAAGTGGATCACTCAAAAATCCTACTCTCCAGGGACTTATAATGGCATATTTTAGGGGTTAAGGTGGTGGCTTTGAGTCAGACTGCTAGAATTCAAATAGCTCCACGACATATTGGCTTTGTGACCTTAGGCAAATTACTAAAACTCTTTGAACTTCAATTTTCCCCTTTGTGAAATTGCAATGATAATTATACCTACCTTATTTTGTGTAAATCCAATGAGTTGATATTTATGTAATGCCTAGAACAGTGGCTTGTACATCGGGACATCATGCTAACCAATTATCAACTACTACTATTATTATTATTTATTATCATCATCATCATTATAATTATTATTTTTTATTTTTTTTAAAATTAAATCTTTATTGTTCAGATTATTACATTAGTTACTCTTTTTTCCCAACATAACTCCCCTCCACCCAGTTCCCACCCTACCCTCCGCCCTCACTCCCCACCCACTGTCCTCATCCATAGGTGCATGATTTTTGTCCAGTC
>NW_006286243.1:2614930-2615907 GCF_000327345.1 Myotis davidii | reverse complement strand
ATTTAGCAATTATGGCTGCACTCAGTCTTGCCCTCAGAGGCTCTGCTTCTCAGTGTCCCAGTAATCTCTGCAAGCCCCACGGAGAGAAAGCTGCCCTAGGGTTCTGAGCGATGCCAGGCAGGCCTGCTTCTCCCGTTTGAGTCTGGGTCCCTAGAGACTCGCCCGGAACTGGAGCTCAGAGCCTGAGACTCCCTCCCGATTGAAAACGACAACCACGCCCTCAGCCGCCAGCCCGCTCCGCATGTACTCCGCACCTTAGTATCTCACTTCTGCACTGCGCCTCCTCTGAGTCTCAGTGTTTTTATCTTTCCTCCTAGTTGTAGAATTTCCACTCAGCCAGCTTTCCTGTGGTTCTGGATGATGTCCGTTTCGTCTTTTAGTCGTATTTTTGAAAGGCAGCAAACTCCGGTGTTTACCTATGCCGCCATCTTGGTTTCTCGGCATCCAATATATAATTATTATTATTACTTCCATTTCCCTCCATGACTGGTCCTGTTCCTTGGGCTCATGGTAGATCTCCCAGAGCAACTATAGATAAATGCTACACAGAACGTTTTTACCTACAAGCCTAGCTCAGATGTGAGCTAGTATATCCCTTATAGGAAGCACTGTAGATAAAACTGAATGTCTTTAAATCCTACCCTTCCCCAAATCCTCCTTTGTGACAATTTAAAGTATCTCATTTTCACTTGAAATGCATAATTAGTACTCTGCCTTCTTGGGAAATTTTAAAAATAGAACTAAACTTCATTCCTAAGGTTCTGGATGCTCCATTAAATATACACTGAGTAGCCAGATTATTATGACCACCCCATCAGTCCTTCATTGGGCCACCTTTTGCCTCCAATACTACAGCGATTCTTCTTGGCATTGACTCCATGAGATGTTGAAAGGTGATGCGAGGAATCTGACACCATGCCTGATGAATAGCACTGTCCAGTTCTGTGAGATTTGATGGTTGTGGAACCAGCTGCCTG
>NW_006286243.1:2611138-2614074 GCF_000327345.1 Myotis davidii | reverse complement strand
GTTTTTGTTTTTTTTAAAGGGTTTAACTCTTTATTTTATTTTTTAAAATTGATTTGAGAGAGAAAGAGAGAGACCAGTTGCCTCCTGCACGTGCCCCAACTGAGGATTAAACCCGCAACCTACGTATGTGCCCTGACCTGGAATCAAACTGCCACCTTCTGGTATATGGGACGATGCTTCAACCAACTGAGCCATACCAGCCAGAACCCAGGAATGGCCAGGGAGAGGTCAATGGGGGAAAAAGGAGACATATGTAATACTTTAAACAATAAAGAATTTAAATTAAATATACATATACACATATATCTATACTAATAAAAGGGTAATATGCTAATTAGACCAGACATCCTTCTGGACAAAGCCATGGTGGCAGGGCCAAGGCAGAGGCAGTTAGGGGCGATCAGTCTGGCAGGGGAAGGCAGTTAGGGGGGATCAGGCAGGAAGACAGAGAGGTTAGGGACAACCAGGCTGGCAGGGGAGGGCAGTTAGGGGAGATCAGGCAGGCAGGCAGAGAGGTTAGTGATGATCAGGCACGCAGGCAGAGATGATTAGGGACAATCCGGCAGGCAGGCAGAGGTGGTTAGGGGCGATCAGGCAGGCAGGGAACAGTTGGGGGTATCAGGCAGGCAGAGTGGTTAGGGGGGAATATATATATATATGCTGAATAAAAAAAATTAACACATTTGTTGAAAACAAATGAGTTAAATTTCAAAGAAATGTAAGCCACTTGTTTCTTCTTCCCTTCAAGGATGTACAATCTAGTAGAGAAAGGCAGATACACACATGATTACATTCAATGTACTACATGCAGTTTTCTTATGAAATTTGCATTGCTCCATTCATACTTTTTTCCAGCTCTGTCAGCCAGAGCAAGGTTCTTGGCACAAGAGTGAAGTAGGCACAGTTGCCTTTGGCTCCTTTCCTCTCCTCTTAAGACATTTCTTTTGCCTCCACCAAAAAGTCACTTCCTTGTCTAGGTAGCTAACTCTGTTTCCAGTTCTAGGATTGAGAACAGATGGCAATAATCCTAGTTGATATGTTTGTTGCTAATAATTTAAGGTTTTAACCCTTTTGAGTGTTAAGTGCATTCTTGTAGGGACTCCTGGACTTAAACAGCATTGAGGAGCTAAAAGACGAACCTCTATAGGAAGAATTTCAGGCAGCTGGCTAGGGGGGAAGAGAGAAGTACTGCCCCATTTTCATTCTTTAATCATGACTGCTTCTGCTCTATATCTATTCTTGTTTTATTATTCATGCTTTCTGACAAGAGCTGTATTCTCTACTGTTCAAGTACAGACCAATGAATACATTACAGAGCTTTTCAATTACTTGCATTCTTGCTATATATATTATTGAGCAAAGCTTTGGAATACTCAGCCTTCAACCTATTTTGCCCCTATTCTGACAATATGTTTCAAGGTCCCTTTCCCACCAAACTCAATTATTATGCTTCATAGTCACCACAGAGCTCCTCTCCTGTTAAATTGAAACATGCAAACCTTTAATGGGAAAAAGTAATATTTTATTCGCTAATGAAAAGACATGTTTTTCTTACAATGCTTTCTATTCAAAGGTCTGTGCTGTAGCATTGTTGTGCATGTTTTTGTCCTACATAAGAGTAACAGGTCCTAACAGGCTAGCCTGTTATTAGAATTTATATCTTTTCATGCATAAGAAGTTCATTCTTTTAAAAGTTAATCCTTTTCTCTAGAAAGGACATACTATGTCTTTAGAAAGTAATCAGTTTTTGCCTTCACATTTTGTCTTACATTGCTACATAGCATTGTTCCACTTCTAAATCATTTGTCATAGCTAAGTGGAGGTTCCTGAATTGCTGCAGCTGCTGTTACAGAAGTATTTTCCTTTGGTTCATAGAGTAGGGACTGTTTGCATCCTCTTTTCTGAAACATTTTTAAAAGTTCCAATGATGATATGAAAAAAGATTTTTTTTTTACTTTAAATAATTTTTTTATTTTTCAATTACAGTTGGCATACAATATTATATTAGTTTCAGGTGTACAACCCAGTAGACTGATAAAAAATTAAAATAAAATGGTGTGTGTGTAAAAAGTAATGGCACAATAGCACAAGGAAATCATCCCATTTATGAAATTCAAGATTTTCTGAATATTTAGCTATAAAATCTTTCTTTTCCCTATTAACTTTCATCAGAATTTTCAATTGGACATAAATAACAGTTGTTTCTTTCTTTCTTGGAATGCATTAGGAAGCAAATTTTGTCACACACTCCTAAAAGAAATCCGTTAATGTGCCTCCTCCAAAACATTAACAGACTGGTTTTTTTGCTTTGGTAATTCCATTAAGGTGAATGTCTGTGGTGAGCATCAATAGATGAAATATACCTTTATTTGGAAGGAAGGAGCTGGAATGATATTTGTTTTATTACTTCTAGAGTTACAAGCAATGGAAAAATGCAATGTAAAAAGAGAAAAACAGTGGGGGAAAATCAGAAAGAATAGGTCTTAGTTTAGGTATAGTTAGTATTGACAAGTGAAAGTTTGTCTTCAGAAACTATTAACATTTACTTTTTCATTTGTGTCACAAGTAGTGCCTGCAAGAAAGAACAGATATTCTCCTAGCTATCTCTTGTTTGATTTTAAGATGATCTGTATTGTTGAGATGGCAACAGGTCCCAGCCATAGGACGTTTGCTTCTTCTCTGGTAACTAATAAAGGATTATGAGTAGTTGCCTTCAACCAACACAAGGAAGGAAACCTTAAAATCATAGAACCTTAAGTCCAACTGATGTTGCTCAGTGGTTGAGCATCGACCTATGAACTGGGAGGTCATGGTTCAATTCCTGGTCAGGGCACATGCCTGAGTTGTGGGCTCCATCCCTGGTTTGGGGCATGCAGGAGACAGCCAATCAATGATTCTCTCTCATCATTGATGTTTCTATCTCTCTCTCCCTCTCC
>NW_006286243.1:2608594-2610764 GCF_000327345.1 Myotis davidii | reverse complement strand
TAATATAATATAATATATGTATATAATTTTCTCTTTGTATTTATTTGGCTATAACATATATAAATATTTGTCACCAAAGTGCACAGCTATTAATGAGCATGCTATTCCAATAATTCTTTAAATTACTGGTTCAAAGTTTGTATGAGTCCCTACCTGTAAGATAAATATGCTAAAAGTGATTTGCAAGTAGGTTAATAATAGTAACAAATAAATAATATTAGATATAAGAAGAAAAAAATTTGTAATAAAATAATATTTTATTTTAATAGAGGGGGCATAAAACTCATAGAGTGCCCAAAATGTCAAGGTGTACCTCTTAGATAATCAGGAACTACAGATTTGTTGTTAAAGTAGATTTCTCATTTTCTAATTAGATAGCCAGACACCACTCCTCTTCAAATAAATCTTAAGTACGTAATTCCATTTTCCTGCTCCTAATCTACTTTATGTTTGTGTACCAAATAAGAGCTATGTTTAACTAACTTGTTACTAAAGTTTCCTTTGTTTTTTTTCAATGAAGACCTAGTTTTACTTGCACATTTTTCACAAGCATCAAATAGTGGGTGATCTTTCAAGCTTGAACAGTAACAGTTGTATCGCTGAGGAAGGATTTCTTGTTTCAAATGATCTAGATAATGATTTACAGCTATTTTGGGTAATACTCAAAATGACAGCTCCTTGAATTTTTTTGTGTGCAGAAAAATTTGCTGGGCTGGCATCTTTCAGACCCTGGGAGGTCATCCCAATTCTCAGCATGTGGGAAACAAGGGAATGCTCTGAAATCCTTACTCCAGAGGGAACTGACCTGTCCACATTAACTTGTGATACATGTGAATGTTTGATGAGATTTCCCCAAATGTCTGTGGCCTCCTGAGGCCTGGAATTTGTGGGTCAGGGCTAACCTATGAGCTGTGGGTATTCCAGGACCAAACCTGAAACACTGACCTATAATGATAGTTTACTTCCTCTAAAGAAAACTAACAGTACTTTCTAGTATCTATCTTTATATAGTACTGTATACATGGTTGTTAAAAAGTATAAAGGATGCAAAAAGGCAGTAAATAAGAATTAACAACCTTTTAAAATTTGGAACATTATCAGAAAATACACATGGGTACCACTGGCTATTGGAAAATATAAGCTGAGATACAATAATAAAGAAATAATAAAGGAGGAAGGGGAAGAATGACAAGAAAAGACAAGATAGGGAGTGACATAGAAAGAAATATGTTTAAAGAAAATAACATAGGGTATTTAATATTTTTTTCAGTATTCAAAAATCTTCAGTGGGTCTTCAGTACCTACAGGATAAATTCCAGCATCCTTAAGCTGATATATATACATTTCATGACTTTTTATTTATTATTTTTAACTTTATATTAAGTTTTTTGGTTCATTTTCTTTTTTAATTTTATATTTCAATTATAGTTTATGTTCAATATTTTGTATTAGTTTCAGGTGTACAAAATAGTGGTTAGACAATCATATACTTTACAAAGTGGTTCCTCTGATATTTCAAATACTAACCTGGCACTATACATAGTTATAACAATATTATTGACTACTAGAAGCCTGGTGCACAAATTTGTGCACAGG
This sequence comes from Myotis davidii, assembly GCF_000327345.1. Taxonomy (NCBI): domain Eukaryota; kingdom Metazoa; phylum Chordata; class Mammalia; order Chiroptera; family Vespertilionidae; genus Myotis; species Myotis davidii. Next base: position 2,609,168 of record NW_006286243.1, on the reverse strand, counting down.
TGGGGTCCGGCCAGCCAGGGTAAGGGGCCACGGGCTGTTGGCTGGCCAGCCCCGACCCCTGGTCGAACTCCCGGTCAAGGGGACAATTTGCATAATAGCCTCTTATTATATAGGATATTCCCTATGCTGTACTTTACATCCCCGGGCTATTTTGTGACTACCAATTTGTACTTCTTAATCCATTCACCTTTTTCATCCAGCTCCCCAAAGCTCCCTCCCCTCTGATAGCTCTCAGACTGTTCTCTATCTATGAGTCTGTTTCTATTTTGTTGTTTATTTTGTTCATTAGATCCAACATTATGTAAAATTATATAATACTTGTCTTTCTCTGACTGATCTTCATTATGCTATCAACTTCCTTCAGCTACTCGTTTGCCTTCACTTTACTAAACTCTTCAACTTTGGAAGGTTTTTCTTATTCAGTTTTTCCAAAGATTCCATTTTGTTTATTTTTTTTTTCAAATTTTATTTTTTATTTGAAATCAGCATCTCATACAAGTAAACAAAGTTACTCAGTTTTTACTGAGAGCCTTTAAAGAATCTTACCATGCAGAAGCTATTTGAAAAGAGTTTC
>NW_006286243.1:2605233-2606269 GCF_000327345.1 Myotis davidii | reverse complement strand
TTCTTATCTTCAGATTTTTCTGAATTTATCTTCACTTATAAGAAAATTAGAAATATTAATTTAATAGAGAAAAAATAAGCTTTGATAATAAATATACTTTATCCAGAAAAATTATTTAAATAATGGTATTATTGATGTGGATTAATGTTTCCATTTCCTGCACTTTGTACTATATTAAAGAAGTGCAATGTTAATATCTAGCAGGATCAGCTCAGAATAGACAGTATTTTTGGAAAGGTATCATGTTATAGTTGAAAGTATAATATTTGGAACCAAATCAACATATATCATGCCACTTACTACTTATGTGACTTTTGGCCAGTTATTTAATTACTTTGAATTTTAGTTCTTTCACTATAAATTGAAAATAATAAAACCTGCTTATAAGAATTTTGTGAATATTAGAAATGAAGTAAAGGAATTTTATAAAGATTAGAAATGATAATAATAATAAAATAAGAATATTAATAATACCTGATTTAGCCCAGCTCGCATGGCTCAGTGGTTGAGCATCAATCTATGAACTGGGAGGTCATGGTTCAATTCCTGGTCAGGGCACATGCCTGAGTTGTGGGCTCCATCCCTGGTTTGGGGCATGCAGGAGACAGCCAATCAATGATTCTCTCTCATCATTGATGTTTCTATCTCTCTCTCCCTCTCCTTTCCTCTCTGAAATTAATAAAAATATTTTTAAAAATCATAGAACCTTAAGACTAGAAGGACCCTAAAAGTTTTCTAAGCCAATCTTCCATCTAATATTTAAATATTCTACAACATCTTGATAATTGATTGTTCAATCCATTTGCATGACACTATCAATGGCCAGATTCTCACCACCTCTTGCCATGGATAATTTCCTCAACTCCATGATTGCTGACTACTAAAGGCCTTCTGCCCCCAAAAGAACAATAACTGAAAAAAGCAGCTTTTCTAGGCAAGACTTGTGTATCTTCCAGTGATGTGTTCAAAGATAATTTCCTCATTTTGTTCCCCACCTAGATTCCTGAGTCTGTAGCCTCAGATATGATATGATATA
>NW_006286243.1:2597206-2603784 GCF_000327345.1 Myotis davidii | reverse complement strand
AGTCAGGCCCAGGGGGGGCCAGCTCAGCCCGCCCCGGCCGGAGGAGAGGGGGGAGGGAAGAAAGGGTCACAGGCAGTTGGCCGGCCAGCCCCGACCCCTGGTCGAACTCCCGGTCAAGGGGACAATTTGCATAATAGCCTCTTATTATATAGGATATTCCCTATGCTGTACTTTACATCCCCGGGCTATTTTGTGACTACCAATTTGTACTTCTTAATCCATTCACCTTTTTCATCCAGCTCCCCAAAGCTCCCTCCCCTCTGATAGCTCTCAGACTGTTCTCTATCTATGAGTCTGTTTCTATTTTGTTGTTTATTTTGTTCATTAGATCCAACATTATGTAAAATTATATAATACTTGTCTTTCTCTGACTGATCTTCATTATGCTATCAACTTCCTTCAGCTACTCGTTTGCCTTCACTTTACTAAACTCTTCAACTTTGGAAGGTTTTTCTTATTCAGTTTTTCCAAAGATTCCATTTTGTTTATTTTTTTTTTCAAATTTTATTTTTTATTTGAAATCAGCATCTCATACAAGTAAACAAAGTTACTCAGTTTTTACTGAGAGCCTTTAAAGAATCTTACCATGCAGAAGCTATTTGATAAAGAGTTTCCCTTTTCAAGATGTTAAGGAATGTTGAATTCAAAAGATTTAATAAGGCCCGCCAGTGTTGCTCAGTGGTTGAGCACTGAGCTATGAACCAGGAGGTCACAGTTCAATTCCAGGTCAGACCACATGTCTGGTTTGCAGGCTCGATCCCCAGTGTGGGGTGTGCAGGAGGCGACTGATCAATGATTCTCTCTCATCATTGATGGTCCTATCTCTCTCTCCCTTTCCCTCCCTCTCTGAAATGAATAAAAATATATATTTTAAAGAAAGATTTAATAAGAGCAGTAGGACTAGAGCATTTCTTCCAGAATATATGAAAAATCAGATATCCTGGAGCTAGAATGAAAAGACCTCACTCTTATAGACCAGTAGAAACTGAATTTCCTGCAGACCTCCAAATTTAAGTGCAAATTTATCTTTAGAGCTTGCCTGGATGTGAAAATGGAGATGTATAGTAAACTCTTACAACTCCATGGGACTTTCATATCAATAGCTCCTATGGAAAAATGGTCACAAAGAGAAGCCTAAGAAAATAGGTAGCTATAATTCACTTCACACTTGGGCATTCCAAGACCACACCAATAAACTGAATTATAATATTAGTTGAGTTTCTACAAAAAATACCAACAAAAATTTTGACAACATCATGGTACTCCGAGGAGCCAATTCCACCCTCTCAAATAAATAATTATATGTATTTATTTACTAATCCCTAAAAGCTAAAAAGACAGCTATAATCAATTTTTATTAAGCATAAAAACCTTACATTACAATACACAGAAATGAAATTTAGCAAGATGACCACCAAAATCATTGTTTATGAAATTTTCCAGATTATAACTCTTAGGCCTCATGTGGTTTATTCACAAGTAGCCTGCAGTTCTCCAAGCACTATGTAATCCTTGCACTTGAATATGTGAATATAAGTTCCACAGTAGTTATATATCATACTTGGATAATACTTGGATAATATTTATGCTACTTTCAGAGTCCCTCTATAAAGATACACACACACACACTCACACACACACACACACACACACACACACACACTAGAGGCCCAGTGCACATTCATGCACTGGAGGGGTGTCCCTCAGCCTGGCCTGCGCCCTCTCACAGTCTGGAACCCCTTGAGGGATGTCCGACTGCCAGCTTAGGCCGGCTCCCCCTGGGCCAGCAGTCGGACATTCCCCAAGGGGTCCTTAGTGCTGCTGAGGAGGAGGGAGAGGCTCCCACCACCGCCACTGTGCTCGCCAGCCATGAGCCACAGGGGGAGTACACTGACCACTGGGGGCAGCTCCTGTGCTGAGCGTCGGCACCCTGGTGGTCAGTGCATGTCATAGCGACTGATCATTTGACCATCCAGCTGATTTGCATATTAGCCTTTTGTTATATAGGATATTAAGATAATTAAAAGAGAAAGGGGCTCTTGGGTAAAATAACACAACTTACTAGAGTGTTAAATTAGGTAAAGCAGTAGATCAATGTATTGGTGTAACTATTTCCAGATTTTTTGTTTGTAGGTCCATGGAAAGTGTATGTGTAAACACAACACAGCAGGCACCCACTGCCAACATTGTGCACCACTGTACAATGACCGCCCCTGGGAGGCAGCTGATGGCAAAACAGGATCTCCTAAAGAGTGCAGAAGTAAGTACCAAGCCTAGAAGACTCAGAGCCTTCTTTACAAAGTAAGCTTATCTGTGGACTCTTTGTTGTCTCTGGAAACATAATATAAAGTGGTGGGTGACCGACATAAACATAGCCAGTATCACTGCCCACTATGCCCTCAACTATTGGAAAGAATGACAGCTTGCCAAGTTGCCAATATGACTGTTTTGCCAAGAATATGTTGCTCATTTTCTTGGCCACTTTGGGGCACCTAAGCACCCTTCCTAATAATTTGGCATCACAAAAACATGGCCAGACACAAGAGCAACTAGGATAATGGTATTCAGTAACCCTCATAGTAGAGTTAATGAATTATACTCATGAACTCATTTCTCAAAACAACCCTATAAAGCAGGTGGTGTTAATCCCATTTTCAAGATCTGGAAACTGAAGCTTAGTAAGATTAAGTAATTTTCCAAAATTAGTACATAGAGTTAAGACTTGGTCCCAAATCTTCAGAATCCCAAATTAAATACTTTTTCCCCATACTATCGTACTATTACTTAAAATGACAAATCAGATTTGAAATTATGCCAGTAAGTCAAGAAGGAGACTGCATTATCAGATTAACTTTGGGTTTAAGGTTTGAAATTAGATAGAAGGGTAAAAAATATGGGAATATGAATCATTGGGTTCTTTTTTTCAATTCAAAGTATTCAGAGGAAGTCACATGCCCATAACAATGTTCATACTCACAAACTTCAATTTTACTGGGCTTTACAGGCAAGTACTGTGGGTAAAGTTGTGAGAAGTCTCTTCTCATACATAATTTGGCATCATAACTGATTTATTTTAGTTTCTAGGAAATGTAAAGGATTTCCTCTGAGTATAAATCTTAAATTATCTTATAATATGCTTTTTTAAAGATTATAAATCTTCTCAAAATATCATAACATATCAAGGAAACAATGAAAAACAATAGCACAGATATTTTCAAATACAGTTGGCCTCCACACAAAAAAGGTCTGGAATCTTATTCTAAATCAATCATCAAGAGAATCTAAAGAATTTCTCCTAAATTCCTAGAATGCCATGCTGGCCCTTTACAGAGAATCCAACTGCATATCTAAATACATATAGAACATAAAGACTTGTCACTTAGTGCCACTGACTGATAATCCTAGAAATGCCTTTCAGAAATTGATTGCATAGGAAACACTACTGACCTCTGCTATAGAAAATTAAGGCTTCCATAAGCGACTACCTTTACTCGCCAGTACAACAATAGCTGATGAATAGAAAGACAAATAAATCTACCTACCAAGTTATTAACTCCTGTCAAACAGAATTTTTTCCAGGCTTAGTGAGCATAAATTCAGGCCTATTTCTGCAATATTAATTATTTTCAAATAATGCCTGACAATCTAGGTTTTTCTAAGTAAGGCATGGGACCACAGTGATAACAGTGCCTTGAGAAGAAGAAGGAATGGAAATGGTGACATATTTCCATTAAAGAGAGAAAAAATTGGTGGCCACTCAAATAGTCTTTCCAAAATAAATGTCAACTCCAGTTGCTAAGGTAACTGTTATATCTCTGCCTACGTAGACAAATCTACAACTGATTGGCTTTCAGACATGTCTTCAAACTTATTTTTTAATTTAAAAATCTAATATGTCAATTATATCTCAAAAAATCTATAAAGAAACACTAAACATATACACCAAAAATACCCCAAAACTTTTTAAAAAAGGAAAGTAGTGCCTGGCTGGTGTGGTTCAGTGGTTGAGCGTCGACCTATGAACCAGGACGGCACAGTTCGATTCCCAGTCAGGGCACGTGTCTGGGATGCAGGCTTGATCCCCAGTGGGGGGCATGCGGGAGACAGCTGATCAATGATTCTCTCATCATTGATGTTTCTATCTCTGTCTTTCTCCCTAAAATCAATTAAAAAATATATTTTTTTAAAGAAAGTAATAACCTGTTAAAGGCAAGAGGAAACAGGATAAATGGGGATGGGAGACTAGAGTTTTTTATGTATACCTATTTATACTGTTTTGGTTCTTATGTACTGTAATAATATGTACTCTTCAAAAAACTAAAAATAAAATTTAAAAAATTAACTGAATATTAGAAAACCTACCACTTTATTTTTAATGATTTGCTTTCCTTCCACGCTTCTTTTCCAGCCTGCAAGTGCAATGGACACGCTGATGCCTGTCACTTTGACATTAATGTTTGGGAGGCATCAGGGAATCGCAGTGGTGGTGTCTGCAATGACTGTCAGCACAACACGGAAGGCCAGCATTGCCAGCGATGTAAGCCAGGCTTCTACCGGGACCTCCGGAGACCCTTCTCTGCTCCAGATGCTTGCAAATGTAAGTGAACTCATTCATGGTTGTTGGAGAAAAGGATGATATTTATAAAAGGGATGAATCTTTCCGTCCTTTATTTGCTGGTCCAAGGGAGAGAGGTCATGAAATTTCAGACAATACACTCATACTCATCAATTAACTTCATTGATAAGGGGTAAGAATTTTCATCTTGTTAGGTGAAACCAGTACAATATTCATTTTAAAAAATTCTCCTTTCTCACTCTCCATGAAGTGAAATTATTTTCTGTAGCACCACATTTTGGAAAACAAGATGTCTAGTATAGGGAAAAAAGAATGACGAAGAGGGAGATATATTTAAAATTATCTTAAGACAAAATATATGAGTAGAGCATTGACAATAATAAGTAGACTGAAGTTAATAAAATAAAGAGTTGTTTCCTGCACTTAGGTCATTCTAGCTTTCATCTCTAGCGTGAATTTGAACACCTGCTTGGTTTCAGTATGAACGTACTTTGGTTGACACTGCTCTAATGTACCCCCATATTATAAACAAATTTAGAACATAATAATAAATCCCTTCTCTTCCCCACCCAATACCAAATTCATATAGAATGGTTTCTGTTTTTGGTGGGGTTTTTTTGGCATAACTCCAAGAAGTTTATTTGGAAAAAAGAGTAGAATTTTAAAATGCCTGTGCAATTATCTGAAATGTGACTGTAAAGGGTGCACGCAGAACTTAAGTCAATGTCCAATGTGGCCGAACAGCTTGCCTAACTACATGAGTATTTACATGTCTATTAACTCAAATTATTAGAGGACAAACTACTTAAGACTCTTAATGGAGATTGATGATTGTGCCCTTCCTTTCCCCACCAAGGACTCCATGTTCTGGCTCAAAACAGTGACAGGAAGGGAGCAATACAATGGGAAATAATCATTCAAAATCTTGGTGAGTTTTTTTAATTTAAAGGAAAAAGTCTAGTGTTCTTGAAAAATTCATATTTTTTAATGTCAGGCAGGAGATATCTACATGAAAATTTGAGTGGGCTTCTTTGTTACAAGCTTTCTCTCTTAAACTGTAGAAGATAGATGGTGGCACACTTCACTTTCAACACTGAGCCCGAAATTTGGATGTAATACTATTTCTCAGAATTCTATTTTACTTCAGCTTCTGCATGTACTCAGGCTTGAAGCTAGAAATCAATAATAATTCATATTGCTAATCTCTCCTGGTTAACAAATATTTACATGCACCAAGTAAGGAATTATGAAAATGACTTATTCCAATTTAGTCCTTTTAGCATAATTTGTAGCAGGTAGATGGATTAGTAGGGAAGATCTATATCTCCTTCTTTTCTTCTCCAGACAGCCCCCTGACCAACTGGTAGACTGCCCAATGAAGGCTTATCTTCATTCACTATTCCAGCATATGTTTGGGGCACAGATGCCTGTGTCCATTCACTTTCCTAGCATGGTTTTCCTTATTAGCACTTTCTGGTTCTTTTCTTCCCTTTACTGAACCAGGGGTAGGTACCAACACCTATTAGCACATCTAATTCTTGTCTCTACCAACTCTCCATAATATATTATTTAATTGGCAAACATATGTTTGGCAACATTTTCACTATTATTATTTTTGTTTGTTTTAATTTAAATTCTTTATTGTTTAAAGTATTACATATGTCTCCACATTCCCCCATTGATCTCTCCCCGGCCACTCCCACCCTCCCACACATGCCCTCATCCCCCTACTGTCTATGTCCATTGGTTTCCTTATATGCATGCATAAAAGTCCTTTGGTTGATCTCTTATCCTGCCTTTTCACCCACCCTTCTTTCCCCCTGAGGTCTGACTGTCTGTTCGATGCTTTGTGTCTCTGGATCTATTTTTTGTTCATTATGTTCCACAAATGAGTGAGATCATGTTATATTTATCTTTCTCCAACTGGCTTATTTCGCTTAGCATAACGCTCTCCAGGTCCATCCATGCTGTTGCGAATGGTAAGAGTTCTTTCTTTTTTGTA
>NW_006286243.1:2589958-2596379 GCF_000327345.1 Myotis davidii | reverse complement strand
TTCTTTCTCAGGATTGCTGCAGCTATTCGGGGTCTTTTTTTATTCCAGATGAATTTTTGGAATGTTCGTTCTAGATTTGTGAAATATGCCGTTGGTATTTAATGGGGATTGCATTGAATTTATAAATGGCTTTGGGTAGTATGGACCTTTTAATGATGTTGCTTCTGCCAATCCATGAACACGGCATATTCTTCCATTTGTTTATGTCTTCCTCTCTCTTTTTCAATGTGCTGTAGTTTTCCGAGTACAGGTGTTTTACCTCCTTAGTTAAGTTTATTCCTAGGTATCTTAATTTTTTGTTGCAATGGTAAATGGGGTTGTTGTTTTTTTTAGTTTCTCTTTCTGTGAGCTCATTATTGATGTATAAAAAAGCCATAGATTTCTGGGTGTTATTTTTGTATCCTGCTACATTACTGAACTAATTTATCAAGTCTAATAGTTCATTTTCACTATTATTTAGCAATATTTTCTTATCATTAACTATCTCCTTGGCAGATGTGTCCCTGTCACTTCGAGAGTTATTAATTCCGATAAAATTAATGACAAATAAGTTAATTAACTGACATTTATTAAGTATCTATAATGTATCAGATTTCATGGTAGGTGCTGATATAGATGTTGCTATAGCCACAACTTTTCTCCCTTAGTTCCCAATTTACTTTTATGACAAAGATAGTATCAAGAAAACAAGTTGATATTTTTAAAACTTTAAACTATCTCAGTGTGTGGTTCTGTCAACAACATGTACAATGTTATTCAAAATAACAATTTTATTATATTTATTCTACTCTGCTCACCAAGGCAGAAAAATAATCTGCTACTCAGTGTGTGGCCCAGAGACCAATCCCACTGGCACCATCTGATTAGAAAATGCAGAACTTCTATTCCCATCCAGACCCACCCAATCAAATTTGCACTTTAACAAAATTCCCAGGTGATCATATCATATTAAAGTTTGAGAATGCTGCAGAAAGCTTTTCAATAAAAGTTAAATGCATTTTAGCACTTACTGTAAAGGTTAATTTTTTAAAAATTAGCCAGAACATCCTATGATTCCCTGAGCACCAAATTTACCAAGGTTTGCATCTCTACTTGTGCATATAGACTTAGAATTTTTAAAAACTGAATTATATAAAGATTTACTGAGGGGAAAATGGAAATCTGGATAAGTATGTTTCTGTAGTTTAGTACTTTCCAAAGTTTAATCCATGGAACACTTATTCCATGAGATGTTAGTAGAAATGAATATAAGGTGAAATCTGTCTATGGCCTGAAAATTTAGAAAATGGTGAATTAATCAAAGGTTTCCTCAGGATTTCTCAGAGCCCTTCTTATTCTAATTTTCATTAACAAACCTCAGACAGAGCTTTGAGGTGTGTCTCTCAAATTTTACCAGGAATGTTTTTTTTACTCCCTTCTCTCTCTCTCTCTCTCTCTCTCTCTCTCTCTCTCTCTCTTTCTCTCTCTCTCTTTCCTTCCTTCCTTCTGTCCTTCCTTCCTTCCTTCCTTTCTCTCTTTCTTTTTCTTAATATGTTGGCAAATGGCCTTGGTGATTCTATTATTATTATTATTATTATTATTATTATTGATCTCAGAGAGGAAGGGAGAGGGAGAGAGAGATAGAAACATCAATGATGAGAGAGAATCATGGATTGGCTGCTTCCTGCACGGCCTACACAGGGGATGGAGCCCACAACCCTGGCATGTGCCCTGACTGGGAATCAAACCATGACTTCCTGGTTCATAGGTCGATGCTCAACCACTGAGCCACGCCGGCCAGGCAGGAAATGCCTTTCTTACAGAACATCTGTGGGGCTAATGTTCTATAAAAACTTGGGAAGACATGTCCCAGAAATTCCTTCCCTTTATTTGTTATTTATTTCCAAGTGCTAGATCCCACAATCATCTATCAAGGACCTTATATTTCTATCAGTGAAATAATTACAAACGTAACATAAACTAAGCCTCAGCAGTCTACAATCATTTATCAGTGATGACATATGAAAACACTTCTCTCCCTCATTTCCTAGTTTATGTCTTCTCAGGAGTTGGAACCATTGAAAACTTGAAGCATCAACCCAGACAGAATTTACCAGTAGTACATAAATTATATACTTAGTGTTGCTGTCTTGAGTGCCAGGCACTGTAATAAGCACTAGGTCTGTAAAGATAAAAGGTCTTCCCTAAAAGATCTTACACTCTAGATGAGGAGAAACTTAAAATAACAGGCCACTTCAATCCACTGTGGTGATGGTGATGATATGATAGTAATAGCTGATGTGTATAGAGTGCCTACTATTTTCTGTTCAAGGTTCAAAGGGCAATATATTCATTAATTCATTTAACTTTCACAAAAGCACTTTGATGTAGGTACTATTATTATCCCCAGTATATGAGGAAAGTGCAATGAAAGAGATTTGTGGAGTACCTGAAGGGAATGTGTGGATGAGATGAAAGCAGGTGAGGGGAGATTTCCTTGGTGAGATGCCTCCAACACTTCTTTGGTTGCTGTTTTATTTTTTCCCTCTACAAGTGCCGAAACACAGTTTGTCCTACTTTCTAATCAATGATTGCCTTCTTCGCCTTTAATGAGTCCATCTAGAAAATGGAATGAATTTCTGTTATTCAATCTACCACACATTTAATAGAATACTCACCTTGGCACATTCATTCATTTAACAAGTATCAGTGGCACTAGTCTTGGGACTCTGTTCACAGTTACATCACCAGCTCCCTGCCAAGTAAGCCAAGGATTTATTGGCCCCATTTATGTTCCAGGCTCTATTTTCCCTACCTCTATCCTGATAAGCACCGTGCTAAGTGCTTTGTCCTTACGTGTGCACTTAATTGATGGCCATAAATTCATCAAACTTAAATAAAAAGAGCCATGCACCAAATCTACTAGCCAACAGATGTATTCCTGTGAGCAATTAAATCATTTCTGTTCTCACTTCCTCTTTATTTCAACTGTAACCAGAATCAACTGCGGGACCCAAACAGTCAGCTACACATTTCCATTGCCAAGAAATCACTTCTAAGGATTCCAAAGATGTTTGTTTTTTTAAGGCTACTGAAGATCATTGAAACTGAATTTATTTCTACAACTCAGAAAACGAATTTTAAAAGGACAGTGAGTTTAAGGTCTGTGAACACAAGGGACAGTGTGAAACCGCCCCAACTGAATCTGGGGCTGAAAGCAGAAATCGAGGCTCAACCTGGCTGGTCACAAAGGTACAGAAGTAAAATGGAAAAACGTAATGTCACTGAGGTGCTGAGGTACTGTAAGGAATACCATCTCTCTGTTCTAAAAGAGAAGTCTCTTTTAGAGTAATTTATTTGAAATCTCTAAAGTCACTTATGTACCTTTGGTATCTTATAACCTTAGTAGATTTTCCTAAGGCAGATACAGTATAAATGTGAGAATAAACCTAATAGGCAGTGGTATGCTGACTTTCTAGGGAGAAAAGAAAACAAAACAACATGCTGATTTATAGCACTGGCCAATTTTTATGGTTTAAATAGTCCCACCATGCCAGTTTCAAGCTACCAGATCATTGTTGTTTTCTTTAATCAGGAATTCAGTGACTCAGACTCTAAACCAAAAGGGGAATGGTTTCTCTCCTTTGAATGAAGTCTTGCACAGTCCCATTTCTGATCCAAGAACTTTTCTCTAGTCAAACCTGCATATGGACCAGAATCACTTGGGAACACTTATTAAAAAACATGACATCTCAGAGCTCCAGCCCTGATCTTCCGAATCAGAATCTCCATCAGGGATGGGGGCTAAGATCTGTATTTTTTTAATTTCTTTATTGATTAAGTTATTACATATGTGTCCTTATCCCCCACGTTACCCTCCCGTCCCCCTCACTCATGCCCTCACCTCCCTGTTGTCTGCGTCCATTGGTTAGGCCTATATGCATGCATCTAAGTCCTTTGGTTGATCTCGCCCTCTTGCCCCCACCTTCCCCGACCTTCCCTCTGAGATTTGACGGTCTGATTGATGTTTCTCTGTCTCTGGATCTGTTTTTGTTCATCAGATTATGTTGTTCATTATATTCCATAAATGAGTGAGATCATGTGATATTTATCTTTCTCTGACTGGCTTATTTCACTTAGCATAATGCTCTCCAGTTCCATCGATGCTGTTGCAAATGGTAAGAACTCCTTTTGAAAAAAAAATATATTTTATTGATTTTTTACAGAGAAGAAGGGTGAGGGATAGTTAGAAACATCGATCAGCTGCCTCCTGCACACTCCCTACTGGGGATGTGCCTGCAACCAAGGTACATGCCCTTGACTGGAATCGAACCTGGGACCCTTCAGTCCGCAAGCCAATGCTCTATCCACTGAGCCAGTCAGGGCAAGAACTCCTTTTTTATCACAGTGTAGTATTCCATTGTGTAGATGTACCACAATTTTTTAATCCACTCATCTACTGATAGGCACTTATGCTGTATTTTTAAGTTTCATTGGTAATTCTGATTCAGCTTTTTGGCCTCCTGACTAGCATATGAGGACAACTACTTATATCATTCTTGTTTCTTGTGTGAGCTCCATTTATTTTCAACTTTGGTGAAAGATTCTGAGGTAATAATCATCTAAAACTTAGTCTATGTACTGAATTAGCCATGACTCTGACAGGAAATCCTAAAGGATTACTAAAACTCTGGCTAGACAGGTAGGTCTTCTCTCCTGACATAGTGAGAGATGTGAATGTTAGAACCTTCTCCCACTTAAAGATGTCTAACTTAGAACCTCAGCTTTTCTCCAAGCAATTTCTGGCAGAATTCTAAGATGTCTGTTTTTCATGTAACAGTTTCAAAAGAAAGACCTAGCAATTCCAATCAGAGAATGCCCTCTTATTCATAGTATATAAATTTATTTACTGTAAATATCTCATACTTTGAAGTGAATTAGTATACTGCAACTGGAATTTATAATAAAATTAATGCTACATCAACATTTTCCTTTTACTTCATATTTACATATTTTAAAACATAGCATTAAACTAGTACAAGTATGTTATTGTGTTGGATTTAAATAATCAGTTCTACATAAAGTTTTTTTTCTCTTTATCATTCCTTTTAACACAAAGGGTGTTAAATATTAGACAAATGGGAAATTGATTGGGTATGGAATATTAACAGCTATTCGCTCCATGACATGAAATTTCCTACAGAAAAATTTCCTTACTTTAGTAGAACACATGGTTTGAAACAGATGGTTTGAAGAACATGCTTTCTAGAACAGAATTAGCTCTCTTTTTAAGAAATAGCCAGTTAGTAACTATACAATAAATTTATTGAGCTTTATGTCAAAACTTATTTTTAACTATTGCATAGTCTTTCTCCATATTTAAAGAAAAATCAGCAAATGGAAAAGAAAGCAGAATTCATTCCCTATCAAAGTAAACAACCTCTTAAAAAACTGACATGCCCTTCCTTCCTCCCTGGTGGGCCAAAATAAATGTAGTCAATTGCGTTTCAGTAGAGAATGAATAAAAATAAACTTGATCCCTCTGCCCTTAAACCCAAACCAAGTGTTTACCAAGATAATGTCTGGTTACTTGGTTACTGTTACCCTAACTAGCCAACTCTCTTTGTAAAGACAGAGTTCTATCATCCACCCAAATCATTTTTTCTGTTCTTCTTTCCTTTTTTTTTTTCCTTTTCTTTCTGACTTAAGTGAGAACTGCTCAGCTGATGGAAATAAAAGTTCTTTGAATGGGTGACTATCTTGCCACAGATCACTTTTCTACCCTTCACAGTCTACTCAGATACGATCTTCTCATGATGTTCCCAGAAAAAATCTTTGTGTTTGCTCATACCTCTATTTAACAATTACTTCATTCTACCTCTAGTGTGGTTTTTCTTTCCCTTCTAAGTGTCTTAAAAATAAAAAATTTAAATTAGTAAAAACCAGAATACCTTACCACAGTGACACATTTAGGAACCCATAGCACCTTCCATTTTTCATTCTTGGCCTATGTTCTGGTCTGTCTCAGAAAAGGATTTTCCTCAAGGGTCATTGACATGTCTTTCAGTATTAGCTTAAGTGGGTTTTTTTTTCAAATTGTAATCTTAGAAAGCCACATGAGTTCATTTTATGTCATGTAAACAACATAGACATCTTTGTTTTATATTGAAAGTAACTGTGTATGATTCCAGCATAGAATCAATATGAAGTAACTGTTTCTGAAAAGCAAACTTTAAATAGTCTAGTGCAGTGATGGGGAACCTTTTGAGCTCGGTGTGTCAGCATTTTGAAAACCCTAACTTAACTCTGGTGCCGTGTCACATATAGAAATAGAAATTTTTTGATATTGCAACCATAGTAAAACAAAGACTTATATTTTTGATATTTATTTTATGTATTTAAATGCCATTTAACAAAGAAAAATCAACCAAAAAAATGAGTT
>NW_006286243.1:2588146-2589679 GCF_000327345.1 Myotis davidii | reverse complement strand
GACTTTCTTCATCTTGGTCTCCTTCTGGCACTTTGCCCTCTGGATTTTCACACTATGCTTTTCTTCCTGTGAAAGAACATCAAAATCCACAACTTCAAAAACCATTTCTACTCCATTTATTCTATATCAGACATCCCATAAGCACCTCAAGTCCAAAGGGCCTACAGAAACCCTATTTTGATACCAAACCTGCTTCTCCTATTACTATATTCTGCTTCTCAACCAGTTAACTGATTACCAAAAGGCCAAACAAGAATCCAAAGAATCATTGTTAGAATCCTCCTACCTTTCCTTCTCTCTCCCTCCACATTCTATCACTCATTAGATCAGACAGACTTTAATTTCTAAGTAAATTAGCCCTTACTAGACTCTAGTGATTCGGCAATAATAGTTAGAAAACTCTAATCTCAGCTTTTTATTTTTATTTTTTATATAATTTTATTGATCATAGAGAGGAAGGAGAGATATAGAAACATCAATGATGAAAGAGAATCATTGATTGGCTACCTCCTGCATGCCCCCAACTGGTGATCAAGCCCACAACCTGGGCATGTGCCTTGACTGGGAATCAAACCGTGACCTCCTGGTTTATAGGTCAATGCTGAACCACTGAGCCATGCCAGCTGGACTAATCTCAGATTTTAAAAAAATCTAGTATATAAAACAAGAGGGTTAAGAAGTTAAAATGATAGAGAAAATACATAAATCATAATGTAATAATCAGAGTAGGACTATCCTTTTAAAAGATTAAATAACATATTAAAATTCACCCCACAAGGAGAAATTTTATTAATTGATGAATAATAAAAGTCAGTTAGACTGGGGAATAGAAGTAGGAGAGGTCATGAATTCTCTAAAATGGCTCCAAAACAAAGTGTAATTCACTGAATAACTAAGTAATATGTCATTCTGCATTTGATGAGGTCAAGAATTAATTACACAAATAATTATAAAATAACAAAACCTTCAGAAGTCCGGACAAAATTAGATGGGGTATAAAAAAGAGAACTAGCATTTGTTGAGTAGCTACTATGGGCCAGTTACTATTGGGCAATTGACATAAGTTATCCCATTTAGCAATTTTTATAAGTTAGGTGGTGTCTTTTGTACTTTATAAATGAGGACATGGGGCTTAAACTGATTATATAGTTTGTCTAAATTCATGCAAATGGTCAGAGGCAGAGCTGGGCTTTGAACCCAGCTTTGTCTGACCTCAGAGACTTTGAGCCAAAGACCTACAAAGATCCAAATTATGACATAGTTGATGAAAACAAAATGAGTTGGAGAAACTAAGATGGCGGCAGAGATAAACACCGGGAAATTAATGCCGCTCACAACAATTGATTAATACCTCAGAAAAACAATACGGACGTCATCCAGAACCACAGGAAGCCTGGCTGACTGTAAATTCTACAACTAGAAGGAAGGAAAGGCACACTGAGACCCAGAGAAGCTGCAGGAGAGAAGCACAGAGGTACGGGGCTCGCGCGCGGAAAGGGACTGGCACCCGAGGACGTGGCTGGCACTGCCCAT
>NW_006286243.1:2564924-2586379 GCF_000327345.1 Myotis davidii | reverse complement strand
AAGGACTGATCCAGAGACGGAGAGGCATTGATTGGACTGTCGGGCTTTGGAGGGAGGGTAAGGGAGGGTGGCGGTAAGGGGGAAAGATCAACCAAAAGACTTATATGCAGGCATATAGGCCTAACCAATGGACACGGACAACGTGGGGGCGGGGGAGTTCGAGGGTAACGTGGGGACAAGGACACATATGTAATATCTTAATCAATAAAAAATATATTTAAAAAAAAAAACAAAAAACAAAACAAAATGAGTTAACAAAGGTGGGGATAATCAGATATACATACTGGAGCCAAAAATAATATATTAAAAACTTAGATTTTTTTTTTAATATCACTTTGGGTTTTGAATAAGACTTTGCTCACTGATAAAGAGCCGTGTGAAGTGTGAATATAAAGAATTGTTTTTATCTTAAGAATTCTTAGTACAAGAAAGGTGATGGTAAATGGAGAGTGTTCCAAACAGACCAACAAAACAATCATGAAAAGAGAGATGCTAATAGATAAATATAAAAAAGCATAAATGTTCTCAGATCAATTAGGAAACTTCTCAAAGAGAATATTACTTTTTACACATACTCAAAAGGTGTAAGGGGATATAGGGAGTGGCAAAAAATAATTCACTCCCCTAGAACAAAGAGTCATAATTAGATATAATTGGATGAAAGTGAGGAAAGGAATTTCAGATTGATTAATGTGACACACAAAAAATTTTGCTGCCAGTGTGGTGGGAATGTCTCCTACAGAGTTAGATTAAAGAACTTTTATTACAAATAATAAATAATAAAACTTGACTGAGTGAAGCATTAAATGTAGGAAATAGTCTCAAGATTAAGAATAATCTGTTCTACTTGAGCATTTTAATTTTCTATGAATTTGTTGTTTTGCTTTGTTTTTATTTTTTATTTTTCTAGTATCTTAGTATTGTAAAAGCTGTGGTGCTAAGATACTAAAAACCTATAAATAAATAGTATGAACCTTTGTGGAGGTTTAAACCTAGATCATTGCATGTTTGTCAATTATTGAGAGGTTTATTCATTTAAAACATAATATCATTTCACATTTGTTGGTTATTGAGAGGTACATTCATTCATTCAACAAACATTGAATGAGTCCCTGAAGTGGGTCAGTTATGGTCCTAGGTTTTGAGGATACAGATATGAAAAGATGTGGTTCCTACTTTCTAGGCCTTTACAGTGTACCATAGAAACAGCAGTGAGGCAAAAACAAAAAAACAAACAAACAAAATACAACATAAAGAGATTACATTAGAGGCCAGAAGAATATCAGTCATTAAGAAATAGTTATTAAGTGACTATAATTCATCCAGTATTAAAAACTCAACATAGATTTTACTCAGTGGTGACAATGTGGCAGGCTCATCATAGTCACTGTATCCTATATAATAAAAGGCTAATATGCGAATTGTCCCTTCTGGAGTTTGACTGACCGGGAGTTCAACTGCTCACTATGACATGCACTGACCACCAGGAGTCGACACAGAACAAAGGAAGGCCCCAGCCAACAGCTGGCAGACGGGGGAAGGAAGGCCCCAGCTGGCAGACGGAAGGCCCCGATCGGCTCTGATAGCTGGCCAGGCCTGGGGACCCTACCCGTGCATGAATTTCATGCACCGGGCCTCTAGGATACAATAAAACAGTTCCTAACCCCATGGAAACAGACTATAAGTACATTTATCCAAGTAAGTATGTAAGTGGAAACTGCAGTAAGTATTATGAAGAGAAGGGTACCATGATAGGTTATAGCAGGGACTAGCAACATCAGTTCAAAGGAGAGAGCTACTAGCAAGATAGATGGAATAAATAAGGGTTCTTTCTCCAAAGGAAAAAGGGGTTAGGGATGACCTCAATTCCTGGCTAGGTGCCCGAGTGGATGCTGCCTGAGTGATTGGGAATACAGGAGGCTTTCTTCAATAAAAAGACAATGATGTGAGATATAGCCAATCTTCAAAGCAAAATACTGTGTCCAAAATTATACTGAAAAGTTTCCCTGTAGTAAAATTTGTCTTTACATTCAAAAGTACTTTCTTCAGTTTTAACTGAAGTAGCAATCCAGGAATATAAAATTGGCTATTTAGCTGTCAAAGAACTCTTAGATATACTCAGGAATAAATAGTAACTGGTTCAGTTACAAATAGTAAACAGGAAAGGAATGATACAAAAATCAAATGTAGGGTCTGAGCAGGAGCCACATAGTGAAGCATTAAAAATTAAAGGGTATGACTTGTATTTATTTGCATTACTCATTTAAAATTTTATAGAAGACAGATAATAAATATACCTTAATACCTCACAATTATTTTTAAAGTATTAAATAGAGGCAGAAATGGATCTTCTTTTTGTGGGTTGTACAGTAACTCAGGAGACACTGCATTTTGGTAAGTGAAAGGCAAATCTTAATTTAGATCATTCTCTTATTAGATTTATTCTAGCACAACTTTATTTGAAACTAACATACACCTTTAACATCATGGAACTAGACATCTTTGAACACAATGTATATAACATTTAAAGGATGTATAGAAAACTGTTCTCTAGGCTAATAAAGGGGTACAGAGTAAAGTTTGTTTACAAATAGTTGGTAGTAGAAAGAAAGGAGAAAACAGTACCAAAAGGGCTAGAAGATTTTATTTTATCTAACATTTAACTTCACACTAAATATAGTAACAACAGTTCATATTGCCTCCTTTCTGTTTAGACTTGTATGCAAAATCATCTCCTTTAACTCCTAGTCATCCAAGAACCTCCGCAGGCAACTGGACAGCTTTCAAAATAGCTTTGACGTTAAAAATTCCCCATAAGAAATTCTGTAGGGCCTTGGCCTTTTCAGGAGAAAATGTTGGGAGCCTGGGCAGCACACTGAGGAGTGGCCACTGGACAATGATGAAAGTGCTTGACCAACAGCTTATTTCCCAGCTGAGGGCCTTGAACTCTGAGTTCTGTTTTTAGAAAAGCTAAATCAGAAATAAATACTTTCAGGGTATTTTGCTCCCAGTGTAGCTTTTACAAACAGAATAGCAAAAAGCTAGAGTCATAAGGTAATGCTAAGGAGTCCTGGCAATTTCAAAAGGGTAAGATGCTGAACACAACTGGGTGTGTCTACAGCACGCTTGGCATCATGGATCACTCCGAGTGAAAGACATGCAAACAGACTCCTAGGAATCTAGTGAAGGTGCAAATAAAGATGAAAAGACAGCAATGGTTTCCTATGACTCCACCACCAAAGGCTTTAGCAACCCCATCAGAATAAAGGAAGCCATAACTTTTCCATTATGTTCCTGCCATTTGTGCATACTTATGTTCACATGGGTTGACAGCTGTGACTCTACTTCTACATTACATTGTAGGGTACCTTCCTATAAGCAGCAGGACCATAGATCAGACCCTACTTTCTCTCAACATGTTCTGATCCACAAAAGGACAGTAATAGCAGATTGATTTTTTTTTTTAATCCAAAGAAAGGAACATGTAACAGGCGAGTTACCTAATTCTATAGGACTTAGAATTGTGGAGAAAGCCATTTGCCTCCAAATTTCTTCCAGGTGTAAAGCAAGAAATTTCCGCTTATTTTGAAAGCCAGTTTGATCATTAATTTCCTTTCAAAACAACCCTTATCTACACCGAGGCAGTTATTGCTCTTTCCTCTGTGTTCCCATGCACCCTGGACTATATTGTTATAACATTTACTGCCCTGTAATTATTTATTTGCCTATCTCTCTTCTCTTACTGAAGAGTTAGTGACTCTGTACTCGTTTTTGTGTCTTCAGCCCCTAGCATAGTTCATGTTAACTCTAAAGTTCAAGAACTCTTTGACAAAGGTGTGAGTGAAGGCATGAATGAATGGTGAGCATTTTAAAACCAATGTTTCACCTAGGTAATAATAATATTTATTCTTTGAGCATTTGATGCCAATAAATGCCTGATACATTGCTACATCTATACGTCATCTTATTTAATCCTCACACAAACCTATGGCATACTTCTTACTTCATCAGTGAGAAAACTGAGCCTTGAGGAGGTTAATTCCACAAAGGAATAAGCCTTAGAACCAGATTTGAACTCATCTAGTCTGACTCCTAAGTTTGTGCGCTTACCAACTCTATTATACTGTCCTTGTTTTATTTTCTGTCTTCTTAAGACATGTTACAAGTAACTTTCAAACAACTGTATTTGTTGTTAGCATTTGTGGTTGAAACAAAGACTCATTTCAGAGCCTTACAGATGCAGAAGGTTACTTAGAAAACATGTCCATCTGTTGTTTCATTACAAGTTAGGCTTTCTGGTAGAATATACTCCAGAGCAGCTTCGTGTCCTCTTTTCTGTAAACCAGGGGTCCTCAAACTTCTTAAACAGGGGGCCAGTTCACTGTCCCTCAGACTGTTGGAGGGCCGGACTATAGTTTAAAAAAAACTATGAACAAATTCCTATGCACACTGCACATATCTTATTTTGAAGTAAAAAAACAAAACGGGAACAAATACAATATTTGTATTTGCATGTGGCCCGCGGGCCGTAGTTTGAGGACCCCTGCTGTAAATACTCTATAGAGAAACAGTGCTTCACACAATAGGTGCATTGATGCAACCACATATCTGTAAATAAAATTCATGTGACATTTAGCAAGTATCTAAATTCATTATTTAAAGGGAACCTATTGTGAAATCATTTATGAAAGTACCCATTTTCTCTATCGTATTTGTTTTGAATGCTTTGTATTATCATTTCAGGTTTTCTTATAACAGGACATATCAGTATAGAATATATTATTTTAAATTAGTCATTTGCATTTTAAAAGAAATCTTGTAACAATATTTAGGAGTTAAAAATGTCATTTTAACTAATTTTGTTTTGCTAATTTGGTTGTGAGAGCAGCTTAGGGCAAATGTTTACTATTGGATTTCATGTCTAACAAGAAAAGACAAAGCTGCAGTCGGATTTATGTCACTCCAGTTGGGTTGTAACTTTGACATTCATCATAATGAATAGGTAAAAATTAAGTGCTTGAGTTACATTTTAGATTCAACAACTAATAAGAAATATACTTTGGAGAATCAGAACCTGAACCAGAATCTACGAAAAATCTCTTATTTTTCCCCAAGCAAGAAGGAAATACATTTGCATTTTGGAAGAAAATAAGAAATGTAGATTATGAGTGTCAGATATTGCCTGCTATACAAACTTCAGGAGATCGGTATGCAAGGCAAGCCTCGGTGTGCAGTCTGAAAAAGTATGCTGTGAAGATGTCAGGGCCTTCTGCCTGGAGCTACTTCTGCATAGTTTGCAAGTGGTATTTTTATCTGGTAATTATGTAAAAAGTCACATTGACAGAAATCCACTAGCACATGTGACAGAATCACATTCTTCTCTGGCCATTCCTGAAATATGTGTAGGTTTTAAAATATATGGTAGTACAGAGGGGCTAAATCCCAGAAAGGCTTGAATTTTCTATTAGAGAAAAAGATAATGGTGGTGGTGGGATACCATATATTACATTAGATGTGGGTCTTTATTCTGGTTCCCCTATATGTTGTCAAGAACAAAATTGACTTACCTGAGTGATAAAGGCACTATTGGTTTATTCACCTCATAATGAGGAAATGTTTATATTGGAATATGTGATTTCTTTTAAAGTTTTCACATAGCAATTTGATACATTCATGCTATACAGTATACATTCTCTCCAAATGTGTGATAAACTTCAAACTTCAACTTCTTTCCACTCAATGCACACTCCAGACATGCTATAAATTCTCCCATCTTAAAATAAAATAAACAAAACTCACACCTTCATTAGAGTTCACATCCCCATTCAGGTTTAGCTGTCACTACATTTCGGTGCCCTTATAAGAAATCTTCTCAAAAGAGGTGTCTGTTCTCAGGCTCAACTTCCTTTACTGCCATTCTCTCCCAAGACCGCTTCAATTAGGTTTGCTACTCACTATTTCACTGAAACTGTCCCTATCAAGGACACCAGTGGCCCTCATGTTGTGAAATGCAATAATCCATTTCCATTCCTCATCTCCTTAGACCTATCAGCATTTGACACAACTGATATTGCCTACCTCCTTGAAACAATCTTTGTTTGGCTTCTTGAACACCGTACTCAGGAGCATTTATTTTTTTCCCTTTATCACAAAATTGCTCCTTCTTTGTCTTCATTCCCATCCCCCAACCAAAATCCATTCACATTTAATGCCTTCAATTTTATAATAAATTATAGGCCCGATGCATGAAATTCATTAGGCCTTCCTTCCCCCGGCTGCTGGCACCGGCTTCCCTCTGCCACCCAGGACCCGGGCTTCCCTCACAGCCCTGGCTTCATCCGGAAGGTCAGAAGGTTGTCCACAGGGACATCTAGAAGGACAGCTGGTCTAATTAGCAAATTATGCTTTTATTATTATAGATAATGCGGGTTTTTTGCAACAGACGTGCTTTTCTCATTTTATCTTCTTATCTGTAATTTAGTTAGCTGTTATTCTCTGAGTATACACCAACTGGCTAAAGGATGTGCCTTGGAAACAAAAGGAAGCCATTTGGGGATTGGCAGGCCCAGTCTCCACAATCCAGTCACTCATCAGTCCTTGTATGTCCTCTCTGTTGCAGTGTGTTCCTGCCATCCAGTTGGATCAGCCGTCCTTCCTTTCAGCTCAGTGACCTTCTGTGACCCCAGTAATGGTGACTGCCCTTGCAAGCCCGGGGTGGCAGGGCCACACTGTGACAGGTGTATGGTGGGATACTGGGGCTTCGGAGACTACGGCTGCAGGCCCTGTGACTGTGCAGGAAACTGCGACCCTCTCACAGGAGATTGCATCAGCAGGTGAATGTGCATGGCTCTTGTTCTCATCTATGTGTCTTTGAGATTCTTTTGAAGATCTGTTAGTGATATGGAAAATCTTGTATGCCATCAGTGGAGCAAAGATGTCTTTACAAATCTCTTTTTTTATGTGTTTTTATTTTATTTTATTGATTTCAGAGAGAGGGAGATGGAAAGAGAGGTAGAAGTATCAATAATGAGAGAGAATCATCAATTGGCTGCCTCCTGCATGCCCACTACTGGGGATAAAGCCCGGCAAACAGGGCATGTGCCCTGACAGGGAATCCAACTGTGAACTACTGGTTTATAGGTCAACATTCAACAACTGAGTCACACTGGCCGGGCTTTACATATCTCTTTAAAGAATTTTTGTCAAATTAAGATTCAAGTCATTTGTTCTTGCAAGATTCTAGAGATGGTCTAGTTCATTTTGCAAAACAAGTTATTCTTCTTAATAATAAATAGGTCCTTAAAACACTATTTGTTTCTGAAAAGGTAGCTGAAAACGTTTAAATCTCTATAAAAGTAGTCATTTCAATCAAGTTCTGAGAAATCCCTTAATAATGTCTTCATCATTTTCTGTTTTATTAGCAGCACAGACATAGACTGGTATCATGAAATTCCTGATTTCCATTCCACTAATAATAAGAGTGAATCAACCTGGGAGTGGGAGGATGAGCAAGGATTTTCTGCACTTCGACATTCAGGTAAGACAATGATATAATGTATTTCCAGGTCTGGTTTTGACAAACAATTATTCATAACAAACCAGAGAACAGCTTTTGGATCCTATAGGGGAACTCTTTAGTTCTGACATTTAATAAAGTAGTGATTCCCATAAGTATAAAACTATTAAATATAACTAAGAGGTATTTTAATAAACTTTTCTTTACTTTTTAAAATTATTAGAGTAACTTAAGTAGTGAGTATAGAAAATTTGGAAAATTGTCACCCAAATCTCATTACTCCACTGTTAATACTTTGGTGTATTTCCTTCTCTCTAAAACATGCTGCTTTACACAGTTGAGAGCTAACAATATATCAGGTTCGGAAACGTACAGGTCCATTTAAAGGAAAAATGTTCTTACCTAGTGTAACTTAATATGTACAAAGCAGAGGCAAGCTGTGAACTCATTTTTACAGCTTTTTTATAACTAGAAAACAAGAACAAGTTTACAAACTAAATGTAAGCCAAATAATAAAACTAGTAAAATTCAAATTAACATGAATTGAATATGAAAAGTGATTTTTACTGAAGCCAATACACATAAATATGGTTCTTTGAATTTACCAAGTCCATACTATTATTTCCTCTGACTCAATTTTCCTATGATGTTTATCAGCTCCTTCATTTGAAGAGCATGCTGTGATATTAATGGGATTACATAATTTCTGTGTCCATCCTGCCTCTATTCTTTTCTCATAGAAAATCAAGTGGTTCCATTTAGCACTGACTTGCTCCTTAACACAAACATAAATGCATGAAATCTTGTATTAGCATTTGGTTGTCAAGTGTTCACTAAATAATCCAAATTAAACTTAAAAGAAGTTTTCAAATATGTTTATTTTAATAAAATATAATATAATCTATATATATAAAAGCCTAAGTGACTGTTATGACCGAACAACCGGTCGTTATGAAGCGCACTGACCACCAAGGGGCAGATGCTCAATGCAAGAACTGCCCCCTGGTGGTCAGTGCACTCCCACAGTCAACTTCCTGCAGCTGGCCAACCTCCTGAGTCCCTCCCCCCGACCTATGCATGAATTCGTGCACCAGGCCTCTAGTATAATTTAATAACCAAAATACACACTTCCTAGTGTCACCAAATCTTATACTTTGTCATAATTGTTTCATATTTTCATTTAAATTTTAAAGTGTTACAGATACATTTAAAGCCCCCAGTAGCTTCCCTTACTCCATAGAATAACCACTAACCTGAATTTTTAGTGTTTATCATTCACTTTCATTTTTTGACCTGAATATGTACAACTTTTAGTTTATCCATTCTATTATATGAATATACCACTTTTTATTCTCCCATTGTTTGCCTATTAGGGTATTTCCAATTTCTAGTTTTTCACTGTCATATATAAAGCTACCATGAATGTTCTTTTATCTGACTTTGTGCACTTGAGAAGGAGTTTCATTAGAACAGGGGCTGGCAAACTATGGTCCTCAGGCCAAATCTTGCCTACCATCTGTTTTTCTATCATCTATAAGCTCCCCCTGCTCTAAGGATTAAATGGTTACACTTTCAGTGGTTATATAAGTACCTACATAGTATCATTAATTTTGCTTTGGCCCACAAAGCCTAAAATTTTTATCATCTGTTTCTTTACAGAAAATGTTTGCTGACCCTGTTCTAGGGCACAACCTAGACACTACTGGGTCATGAGTGTGCTATTGTCAAATTTACCACATATTGCAAATAGCTCTCTGAAGTGGTTGCATAAATTTGCATTCCACCAGCAAGGTATGACATCTTGTTGCACCACATCCTCATTAATACTTTGTATATATTAAACAATTTTTTATATGGCACATAAAAGCACTAATCTAACTCATTAATTCACTCACAGTTTAACTCAACAGTTATTGGACTTCTAAAGTTAGTGTTATCAAACTTCTCAATTTTTGCCAATTTGATGGGTATAGAATGGGATCTTGCCATTTTAAACTGCCTTTTCCCGATTACTAACAGGTTGGTAACTTTTCATGGTTTCTTGGTCACTTAGGTTTCTTTTTCTGCGACTTTCCTGTTTGCAATGTTCTTACCAATTTGTAGAAGTTATTTATAAATTCATCCTTCGTCCAACAAATGTTTATTGAGTACCCATACTATATACAAATATTGTAATTATAGTAATTGAACAAAACAGACAAAAATCCCAGCCTCTAAGGAGTCTTTATTCTTGTGGAGGATGACAACTAATAAACAAATAAAATATTTAATATAATGATGTTTAGTATAATAGAAAAATAAAACGGATTGGGGTAAGAAGTGCTTGGGAGGGGCATACTTTTAAATAGGGTTGTCAAGGAAAGTCCTATGAAAGGTGACATTTGAGGGGGGAAAACCTGAAGGAGGTAAGGGGCTCAACTATACAGATAACAGAGGGGAAAACATTTATGTAGAAGACACAGCAAGTGGGACTAGGCCTGGCTAATTCCGGAAATAGCAACAAGCCAGTATGGCTGAAGCAGAGTTAGAAACTACAATTTCATTATATTCTCATAAAGAAGTTATGGCCTAGCCAGTGTGGTTCAGTGGTTGAGTGTTGACCTAGGGACTAAGAGGTCAGGGTTCGATTCCCAGTCAGGGCACATGCCCGGGTTTTGTGCTCAATCCCCAATAGGGGTGTACAGGAGGCAGTCAATCAATGATGTTTCTCTCTCATTGATGTTTCTATCTCTCTATCACTCTCCCTCCCCCTCTCTCTAAAAGCCAATAAAAACATATTTTTTAAAGAAAAGGTTATGTTTACAGTTATATATGCCCCAAATGTCATTAGTTTACAAGAACAAATTTTTTTTTAAAGAACTTATGGGCCCTTTAAGAATCAAAAACATGAATTTGAGAAACACTGATACTTGTAATTCCGTATCACGGTTTTTTTCACTTAACATAATCTTATGATCATTTTCCTAATGGTTTCATTTTAATTCACAAGAGGGAAGAAGGTGGGAAAGGACAGGGAAATATGTTGTCATATTTATCTTTTTGCATTTGAAGAAGAAAAAATATTTCCCATTAATTTTTTGCCTTAATGCTACATAGTCTGAATTCTGATTTTAATAATCACTTTTGAAAGCTTCCTGCCATTTTTCTAACACAATGATTTTCATAATTCTTCAACTTTGTCTGCTAAGCCAGTCTATAAAAGTCAAGTTTTTTGGACATTCATTAAGCCAGTCATCTTGTTACCAGGGAGCTGGCAGCACACTAATTAAGCGCATAACATGCTGGCATTAGAATGACTCCAGACTCTAGTGTTCACAACAGCTGTTAGGTCTATGATGTCCTCAGAGAGCCTCTGAAATTCATCTGGATGAACTCCAGATTGCAGAAGACATTGTTCAGTTTCCTACTAAACAGCAATATTTCAATAGGGTATAGAATAGTAATCTTGGGCATCTTATTTCAGTACAAAAGTGATAATCAGTTACCTAAGCATTGTGATTTATTCTCAAATATATGTGCCTGCCTACCTATTTACCTATCATGAGTTTCCATAACTAGGAATATAATGTCCTATGCCAAAAAGTCGCTTTTAACTTCTACCACTTCTTGTGAGGTAGAGAACATCAGTTATAAAATTTCACTTTGTGTACAACAAAACTGCCTTTAGTACCAAAGAACTGTAAGCAATGTTCTCTCTTCCAACCTCCCTTTAACATTTTGATACTGAGTTTATCTAAACAGGTTTTAATCCCTTTCCAGATTTCTTTTAAGAAAACTAAGGTTGAAACCTGATCAACAAAGATTCATTCAAAAGCAAATTTTCATGTCTGATATCTTAATATATGAAATGAGAGTATTGGAAAGCAGCCAAAGAAAGATCTTTAAATAACAGACTTACATATGTTCCTACTGGGGCCCAGTGCACAAATTTGTGCACCTTGAAAGGAACTGTGGGCTGCCAGACTGTGGTGGGGACAAGAGCGGGTCTCGGCCCATGCTCTGCACCTCTGCTTGACCCCGCCTGCCACAGCCCAGTCCCCTGTCTGCTGGTAGCCCGCTCCTGCCACCACCGCCACTGCTTCCACACATTGACAGTGCCGGCTGCGGAGCAATTGGGGCCGGTGCTGGGCCCCAGCAGCGGGTGTGAGCAGCGGCTCCAGTGCCAGCAGCGAGTGCAAGCGGGCCATCACCGGCAGTGGGTACAAGAGGCAGCTGCCAGCCCTGATTGTCCCTTAGGAGCAGGGGGAGGTGGAAAAACCCTGAGGGGCAATCGAGGCCAGCAGCTGCCACTCACACCCACTGACAGTGCCAAGCAATTGGGGCCTGTGCCAGGCGCCAGTAGTGGATGTGAGTGGTATTGGCACTGGCAGCAGGTGTAAGCACCCACTGGGACCATGGTGCATGGGAGCAAAGAATTTTCAGTAACCACCAGAGGCTCACCCTGATGACAGCAACCATCGCCCTGCCTTGGCCTGGCACCCCCACTCACCTGCTCCAACACCCCGCCATGGGAGATGCCTACCATGTTCCACGCTCTGCCACCTACTGCCAATGTTTGCCATGTTCCGCACGCACCCCCTGGTGGTCAGTGCACGTCATAGCGACCAGTTGTTTGGCTGTTCCACCGCTCGGTCTATTTGCATATTAGGGTTTTATATATATAGATAGGCTGAAGGACTAAGAAGAACATTATGTTGAGGAATAAAATATGACATTTGGAATTCTTTTAGGTTTTATAACATGGTACTTATACTGTCCTGCTTTGGTGGAATTGTCAAAAGCTGTGGGCTGTTCACTTAAGTTACTATAATTTCTGAATGAGTAATCCTCTCTGCTAGTTTTAGATTAAAAGTAATACTATTTAACAAATCACAACAGCTCATTTTAAGCACCTTTGATTTCTCTTTCTCACTATTTAATTCCAGTGTGATTTGCCACTTGCAAATCTCATTCCCTGATTCCTAGAGAAGCTCTAGAGCCAATTAGTCAATATCACTATGTGTCTCACCAGAATCCTACTCTCCTTACATAGTTTATGGCCTATACCTGGCACTCAAATTAATTACTGTTGTTATCATCAATTTCACTAGCTTCTAATTGGTTCTGCCTTCATTTTCTCTCCATTCTAATATTTTTGATATGATAATGCCAAATTAATTTTCATATATATTTTTTAAATTCAAATAACTTCTTTAATTTGTTTAGCTCACAAATTAAATTCAGGCCTTAACTACATATCAGTCAAGGTCCTCCATGATACCATCTATTATTCTCTACTCAATCTGTACCCAGGATAAACAGAACCACTGACTCTTCCATGAACACACTCTGCCCTTTCTCCCTTAACATATTTTTTTTTTTTTGCTCACCCTTTTATCTCTATATTCCTGTCAAATTCCTATATGTTAGAATCTTATATGAGTAAATAAATGTAAAACATTTACAATAGTACCTTACATAGTAAGCTCTCTTCAGCAAATGCCACCTGCTGTTATTGCCACTCAATGCCTATGAAATGCAATACATGAGGGCAAGAGGGGATGGATGAGGGAAAGGGTAAAATTATATCTATTTGTGAGAAATCAGTAAGAATGAAAATCCTATACATTCTGGTTTTAGGGATATAAAGATTAATACTAGTAAGACATAACCACTGTCCTCAAGGATTACAGTATAGAGAGGAAACAGATACATAAATAAATATGAGAATGCCATATATAGACTATGGACAAAGGCATTTTGAAAGTCTTCCACGGGGTCTGGCAAATGTCTCACACATAATTGCAATACATAATTTTAATTGGCCATAAAAAACATCCTACTTATTCATCAAAGTCCATTTCAAATCCTTCTTCAGCCATGAAGCCTTTTCCATCTCCTCAAACATGTGACCTCCCAACCAAGAATATTGTACCCATCTTAGAACACTTATCGCTGTTAATATATTTGCTTTATTCACCTTACTGAATTGCACTTCTTAAGGCAAGAATCATGCCTTGCTCATATTTATATACTCTGAAGTTTATAGCACTATGTCCTGCTTACAATAGGAGCTCAATAAATTATTTTAATTTCATGGCATTACCTTCAAAGAACTGCCCAACTATTTTATTTCATTTGACTTTTGTGGTGGTGGTGAACATTAATTATAAAAATATAACTGTTTTTCTATAGGTTATCTATTAATTGTTCCATTCTATTAGCATGGACTATATTGATCTCATCAATTGCAAGCATTAAAATATATCAGTATTTCTACATTTCTGTATTTCTCTTAGGTCAATACTTCACTGGATAACAACGAATTTTTTCAGATAAAAAATTCTCTTTTTAATATATTTTTATTGATTTGAGAGAGAGGGGGGAAGGGAGAGGGAGAGAGAGAAATATCAATCAGCTGCCTCCTGCATGCCCCAGGCATGTGCCCTACCCGAATAAAACCAGTAACATTTCCATGCAGGGGTCAATGCTCAACCAACTGAGCCACACAGGCCAAGGCAGTGACTATTTCTCCTGAACGGCTTTTCATGGTTTCTTAATATCTGTGGATGATGTTGTATGAATCACTCAAGTCTTAAAGAGTTATGTTTCCTGGATTTACTTGATGGGTTTTCTTCTCTCTGTTTCTAACTAACATCATTTCTCATTTTATTTCTGTAGGTAAATGTGAATGTAAGGAACAGGTTTTAGGAAACTCCAAGGCATTCTGTGCAATGAAATATTCATATGGTGAGTCTAAAGTCCTTAAATGTTTCTGAGAGTCTATTCAAACTAAGTATGAAGAGTTTCCTAGAAAATGGGAGGCCTGGCATGTGACATTCTCAATATGTTAAAACATCAGTCTTATATATTAACTAGAGGCCCAGTGCACAAAATTCATGCACTCAGGGAGGTCCCTCAGCCCAGATTGCAAGAGGGCACAGGCCAGGCCGAGGGACTTAACTGGTGCACAATCGGGCCGGGGAGGGGAATGGGAAATTGGCCAGCTGGGGAGAGACCATGGGAGGGCACCAGGGTGTGTCTGGTCTGTCTTGCTCTGTCCCAATAGCAAGCTAACCTACAGGTCAGAGCATCTGCCCCCTGGTGGTCAGTGCACGTCATAGCGACTGGTCACCTGTCTGTCCCCTGGTGGTCAGTGCACATCATAGTGAGCAGTTGCATGGCCTTAGCATATCATTAGCATATTATGCTTTGATTGGTTGAATGGCCGACCAGACAACCGGACACTTAGCATATTAGGCTTTTATTATATAGGATATTAAGTACAGTATTCTGGTCTTGGCCTTGATTTTCCTAATAGAGATGGTGTGGAATGCCCTGGTGAAGGCAGTAGGCTTATAGAGCAAAGGCAAGGTTATCATATAAAGAGAAGAAGCAAAGAACAAAAAGAAAAAAAATGACACATAATCCTTTCTTATGGATGCTTCCTGTTTTAGTAATCTAAAAGGGAAGTATCTAGCCATTTGGACAATTCCTATAGCAGTTTATCAGGTAATATAAAGCAGAACTCAATTTGAAGCAGTATTTCATAAAACAGTATTTCAAGAGCTCAGACATTGGGTTCAGACCTATATGGGTTTCATTTCTAGTTTATGAGATGGGTAACTTAACTTCTACAGATGTCCTCATCTGTAAAATAGAGATGATGCCACCTTCCCCATGAAATGAGATTTTTGAAAAGCACATTAATTTGCACTTACTAGATGCTCAGTAAATGGTATATTTCTGAGGAGTAAGAGGATATATATTCTGAGATGAGCTGACTGCCTGAGTTTTTTCCTCTGCTTTCTATGTATATTCTATGTTTCTCTATCTTTCAAATACCAGGAAAATGCAGCATATAAAGAAAATGTAACTACCCTAAATACAAATTGTTACTACCTTCTATTCTAAACAATTTTATGTTTACCACTAAATATTAAATATAAATATTAAATATTAAGGATATCTGATCTTGACAACTTATTCTTTTTATTTTATTTTTTTCTTATTGATTTCAGAAAGGAAGGGAGAGGAGAGAGAGATAGAAACATCAACGATGAGCCCGGCTGGCATGGCTCAGTGGTTGAGCGCCGACCTATGAACCAGGAGGTCATGGTTCGATTCCTGGTCAGGGCATATGCCCAGGTTGTGGGCTCAATCCCCAGTGGGGGTTGGGGGCATGCAGGAAGCAGCCAATCAATGATTCTCTCTCATCATTGATGTTTCTATTTCTCTTTCTCTCTCCCTTCCTCTCTGATTTTAAAAATAAAAAAAGAAAGAAACACCCCCTACTGGGGATTGAGCCCACAATCCAAGCCTGCAACCCAGGCATGTGCCCTTATAACTGGAATCAAACCCAGGACACAGGTTAATGCTATATCCAGTGAGCCAAACAGGCTAGGGCTTGCCAACATATTCTTGACTAGCGTCTGGGCTTTTTATTGTTCCATAACTTATAGGGCCTGAAATATGCATTACAATGAAGAGAAAATTTTAAGTCATGATTTCTGAAACCAAGTGTTTAGGTTCTTGATAACATTGTATTTAATCTCATAAGAGATAAAAAAAAGTAAATGTTAAAAACCTCATAAATCTTATCTAAAATTACATGCATATTTCTCCCCTTTCATCGGCCAACTTGACCAAATAATAGAATAAAACTTTTGAAATATATAGTGCCTAATAAGGAAAAGTATTTACTTAGAGGGAATTGTATTTACTTTCAAAAGCAACAACAACAAAAAGACCATTTAGTTCAAAGTCAGTCAGT
Source organism: Myotis davidii (assembly GCF_000327345.1). Taxonomy (NCBI): domain Eukaryota; kingdom Metazoa; phylum Chordata; class Mammalia; order Chiroptera; family Vespertilionidae; genus Myotis; species Myotis davidii. Next base: position 2,570,111 of record NW_006286243.1, on the reverse strand, counting down.
TCAGTGTAAATATCAATTGGTTTTCATTATCACATAGATTCAGTAGCTCTCTGACTGAATTTACAAACAACTACATTGGCATCTTTTAATACAACTGTATTACTTTCTGCTTAGGAGAATTTGAATGCTCTTAATGATGTAACGAAATACCTTGATCTTATTAAGTACTATACACCTATAGTCTTGGGGGGGAGAGGGGGGCGGGTGGCGCCAAGGAATGGTTCCACCACATTCTCTACCTTAATGGGGGAAAACTTGATTTGATCATTCCTTTAGCAAATATTTATTGAGCTATTGTTGTGAATAGACAAATTCCCTGAGTTTGAAGTCTAGTGAAAAAATACCCCAAAATACCAAAAATAGCCCTTGAGCATTGGCTATGTGTGAGGCACTATGCTATGTACCCTTCATGCAATTATCCCATCAGGATTCTGGTCCAAACACTACCTCTAACCAACAAATCATGCAAACATGAGCAGTTCACTTAACTTCTTAAAACTTGCTTCCTCATGCATAAAACAAAACTGGATGAGCTCTTAAGACCCCTTCAAAGTCTAAAACTTGATGATACTAAAAAGACAGCTCTCTAGTCGTATGGATATGGAACCAGCCAGGATAGGGTTCTCTCATTACACACAATCTTTCATCAAAATATAGATGAGCTAGTAAGAACTCTCTAATAATATAGAATATTGCATTCACTGTTCCTTAGGTTTACTTTCTCCCCCACCCCAACTTATTCCATTACTTAACACCTCCCCCATCTATTTCATAGATCTTAGAACATAATGGAATCATGAGTCATATAAAATACTGGAGCTCTGCCATCATATAGAAGGACAGCCTCCCTAACCCCAGTCAGCTTGCATTTTACACCAGAGGAAGAAGATTAAATAATCAATAATATTATTTAATCTCTTTAGGATACTTAAAATATACACTGTTAGTAACATTTGCTCTTTGTCATAACTTTATACATAATCAACCAAAGAATATAATATAATTAGAATCTAAATAAAAACCAGGACAACAATTCTACCTCCTACACATCTTTCTATTTAGTTGATAGCTGAATGTGTTTAAGATTATACTTGGAGGAGGCAAGTGGCGACATTCTTTTAGGGTAGTGATATGGGAATGAGTAGCAGTTGTAAATGTCTAAGAAGGAAGAGTATAGTTGATATAAATTAGATGAAGCCAGTAGCAAATTGCTGAGCCTAATGATACATCATTAATTCACTTTTCCATTATACTCTGAAGTGCGTATTTAAGTTGTTGTTCAAACCTCAAAAGATGATATGAAATTTTATGCATTTTGACTTTGGGAATTGTGTTGTTACAGTGCTAAAAATAAAGATTTTATCAGCTCATGATAAAGGATCTCATGCTGAGGTCAGTGTGAAGATTAAAAAAGTCTTAAAATCTACCAAATTGAAAATTTTACGAGGAAAGCGAACATTATATCCAGAATCATGGACTAACAGAGGCTGTACTTGTCCAATCCTCAATCCTGGTGAGCATTAGATTTTTTTCTACTTTCTCTCTGCTGAATTGCTGTTTGTCTTGCAGTCTCTGAACCACAACTAAATAAACTCTGCAAAGAGCATCTCTCCTTTTCACATCTGAAGTCTGGGGAAAGCCCAATGGAATTCTTTGAACTGACATCAAAAAACGATTTCTCTTCCAGGTGCTGTATTAAAGTATAATACTTTAAAATCCAGCAATATAATATTCTTTGCCCTAAAAAAGAAGTCTCAGATTGGTTCCAGGTGTCAGTAGCATAGAAAACACTTTCATGAATTTATCTGCCACTAACACTTTATCTGAAAGCTAGGTCCTATTACAATTCCCTGGGTAGAACTTGCTCCCAAAGGAAGTTCAAATGCAAAATTCCATCTGTGCAAATACTATTGAATTCATTTTTACTATTGCATGAGAAGCATCTGTTTCTCCTGGATAGAAAACAACTCTCAAGTTAGCATCTTATTTTTCATTAAGTGATCATTCTGGTTTTAAACTAGAAACAGCAGAAATAAACAAGCAAACAAACAAATAAACAAACAAGCCTTGTAGAATCTTAGAGAAACTTGAAGTGCAGTGGAATTTGCAGGGATTCATACCTTTATACTCTATAAGTACACTCGTCATACTGTGTCATAAACTGCTTTTTTTACTGTCTCCCTCATTAAGTTTGAGGACAAGATTTAGATTTTTGATCACAGTGTCCCCATTGCCTACCATTAGTACCTAAATAATAGTAACATAGTTTCCAAATAGTAAGTTCTAGAAAAACAAATAACTTTTTGTTGTGGGTGTTAATCCTCATCCCAGGATACTTTTCTATTAATTTTTAGATAGAGTGAAAAGGAAGGGGTGAGGGGAGGGAGGAAGAGGGAGAGAGAAACATCAATATAAGAGAGACATGTCAATTGGGGATCAAACCTGCAACCCAGGTATGTGCCCCTTAACCAGGTCTTGAACCCAAGACCTTTTGTGCAATGGCTGACACTCTAACCACTGAGCAGCACTGGACAGAGCACAAATAACTTTTAAAATATGTTTTATTGATTTTTAAAATATTTTTATTGATTTTAAATGTTTTTAGACACAGAGGGAAAAAGAGAGAAAAACATCAATTAGTTGGTTTCCTCCTTTCTGCACCCTCACCAGGGACTGAATCCGCAACCTGGGCATGTGCCCCAACTGGAAAAAGAACCAGCAACCTTTTGATGCACAGGACAATGCTCAACCAACTGAGCCACACCAGCCATCAAATATTATTTTTTATTTCTCTGTATTTCCGTTTGTGTAGTTGCCTTCTGTGTCTCAACGGCACTGTTGAAACAAGTGCATAATTTCTCTTCTGGATATAATCCCTTCCAAATATAAGTCCAGGAAACCAGTTATATTAATAAGAAGTCGTTTGTGATCTTTGACACAAAAATCTGAGGGAAACAAACAGATAACTGAGAGAGAGAAACTATCAATAAAATATCTACCTCAACCTAAACCATCTAAACGATATACAATTCTTGACTTTATTTCTACTGTTAAATAGACGCTCACACCCTTTTTACACCTTCAGTATTTCATTCAAATTAATTTAAATTTTTAAAAATGGAAAAAGAAAACATTTTAAGTAAATAAATAAATATCGTTTCAAAGAACAAATTAAGTAATCAGAATCTTGGATTTTTTAATACAGGAAAGGAAGAGTCATTAATCTGTGTCCTATTTCCCAACAATTGAGGCGCAGGGGCTCTTCCTATAAGCACTTTCTACTATCTTGGCAAAAGAAGAAAAAAATCCGCTCCGTTTGTTAGCCAGACGTTAAAAACAAAAGCTTTGACCATCTGAGCCACTCTCCAGGAAGTGAACTATACTTCCTAATCAGATTTCTGCCAAACAGTCAAGGAATCAACTGAGTTCATCACAATTGAAAACATAAGCACAATTATTCAAAGAATTCTTGAAAACATGTTTACTCACTTTGAAGAAAAGACTGGAACTTGCCAAAGCAAAACCAGACACTCGTTCATTTCACTTTGTTTTTCCATTTTTACAAGTTCAATAGCTATGGGCAAAGAAAGCTGATAAGAAAATCCTGAAACCTTAAGAGGCCAACTTGCTTCCTTTGCTACTTTGGAAAAAGAGCAAACTAATTAGGCATACCTACAAAGTCATCCATTCCTATATTCATATATACTTTTAGTCATTCATTAATCATATGTTTTCGAATGTCAAAACTAGCACTTAAGCCCTGGCCAGTGTGGCTCAGTTGGTTGAGTGTCCTGCAGGATTGGGATTCTTTCTCATGCAAAAGCTAAGGTAACCTTTTAAAGAATTTAAATACCTTATAATTCCTCAAACATTTGTGCTCCCCAATGTCTAAACCTTTCTATGTCATTATTTTCCTTTTATCTCTCTTTTTGTGAAAACACCATCATAGCTATCTTTAACTTAGGATTGACTTGTTTTAATAAACTTCTAAAATAAGCCTTTTATTGTTATAGAAGCAATATATGGATACATTACAGATATAGAAATTTAGGGGAAATTTTTAAATTTCACATTTCTGCCCTCCAGAGATAATCTCTGTTAATATCTTAGTGAAAATCCTTCCAGATCTTTCTTTGTACACATACATGTCATATTTTTTAACCAAAATAAAATCATAATATATGTAGCCCACTTTATTCAGCTAATGATCTTTATCTTCATTTTTAGTTTCTTTTCATATAATCTAATACTCAGACCATATTCCGATTTCTCAACAAATCCCAAAATGTCCTTTTGAGGTGGTTTGTCCTTGCCAGGATCACATACTATCTGGTTTTTAAATCCCTCAAGTCTCTTTTATTCAAGTACAGTTTCCTTTTATTGTTGTTTAAAAAAATTGTTATTGTTTAAGAAACCAGACCAGCTGTCCTGGAGACTACCCTACCCTTCTACATTTGTCTAGTTGGTTCCTTGTGGTGTCATTTAGCTTGTCCCTATACCTCCAATATTTTCTGTAACCTTTAAAGACAAGCTTGATAGACTCAAGATAAACATTTTGGCTTGAATTCATTACACTTTGTGTTATATACTTCATATTGGGTACTTTGTGTCAAATAACATCAGAAGACACATAGGACCTGATGACCCACCATCAGTGTTGCTAAACTGACACTTGAGTTAGAGTGATAACAGTCTGATCTCTCCATTGGGCTTATTTGTTTTCCCTTTTAAAAAAAGTTTTTTTATTGATTTTAGAGAAAAGAAGGAAGAAGGAGAAATAGAAACATCGATATGAGAGAGAAACATTGATGGTTGCCTCCAGTGCATACCCTGACCGGTATGGAACCTGCAACCTGCATATATGCCCTGACTGGGAACCAAACTGACAACCTTTTGGTCCATGGGACCACACTCAATTAACTGAGCCACTGACCAAAGTTGTTTTTTCCTTTTGAGATTGAAAAATAATGCATGTGGTGTTACTTAATCACTATACAAATATCACGTGTCCCATTAACCATTCATTTAATGATTTTAACACCAATTGGTAATCCCTTCCTGAACCAATAATTTCACTGAATGACATTTTTCTAGGTTATTTCAGTGAATAAACAAGTATACATATGTATTTTAAAACCATGAGTTTAATGAAATTTCAATTGAGCTTTAACATCTAGTATTTTCCCT
>NW_006286243.1:2557115-2564818 GCF_000327345.1 Myotis davidii | reverse complement strand
ATGCCCCCTACTGGGGATTGAACTTGCAACCAGGGCACATGCCCTTGACCAGAATCGAACTGGGGACCTTTCAGTCTGCAGGCCGATGCTCTATCCACTTGAGTCAAACCAGCTAGAGCTGAGATTGTGGGTTTTTTAAAATATATTTTTATTGATTTTAGAGAGATAGAAACATTGATGAGAAAAAAACATCAATTGGCTGCCTCCTACACGCCCCCTTCTGGGGATCAAGCCTGCAACACAAGCAAATGACCTGACTGGATATTGAACTGTGACCTCCTGGTTCATAGATAGGCCTCAACCACTATGCCGTGCTGGCTGGGTTGGAAATTTTTATTTTATAAACATGATTACTTATTTGCTGTGTTCTACACTGAGTGGCCAGATTATTATGACCTCCCCATCAGTACTTCATTGACACTTCCAAAAATACTGAATATTGAAAACTTCCTAAACAAATACTCTCGAGGTTTTATTATTATTATTATTATTTGCATAACTAATTCACTTCATTGTACTGATGGGGTGGTCATAATAATATGGCCACTCAGTGTATAATATTAATGAAAAATACTACAAATTACTACAAATATCTATTGAGGGATATTATCATATTTATTTTTATTAACATATATATCTTTTATGTATGTATTTGTTAGCCTGAGAAGAATTTTGAATTACAAAGTCAGCTCTAGGTCTGGTCAGTGCTCACCATTTTTTTTAAAATGTATAACAAATAGCCTGGCCAGTGTTACTCAGTGCTTTAGCTTCAACCATGAACTAGGAGGTCATGGTTCAATTCCTTGTCAGGGTACATGCTCAGGTTGTGGGCTCGATCCCCAGTAGGGGGCATGCAGGAAGCCAATCAATGATTCTCTCTCATCATTGATGTTTCTATCTGCCTCTCCCTTCCTCTCTGAAATCAATAAAAATATCTTTTTTAGCCCTAGCTGGTTTAGTTCAGTGGATAGAGCTTTGGCCTGCGGACCAAAGGGTCCTGAGTTTGATTCCAGTCAAGGGCACATAACTTGGTTGCAGGTTCTTCCCCAGCCTGGACCCTGGTCAGGGCTCATGCAGGAAGCAACCAATCAATGTGTTTCTCTTACATCAATGTTTCTCTCTGTCTTTCCCTCACTTTTCCACTCTCCTTAAAAATCAATGGAAAAATATCCTCAGGTGAAAATTAACAACAAAAAAATCTTTTTTAAAATTTGTAACAAATAAACCTCCTATATTCCAAAAGCACATCAACTTAATCTAGGAAATATGTGCTATTTTGTATAACCCATAGCTCTCTTCTGATATGTTTTCCCAAATAGTTTTTAAACTTCCATTAAATTCTCCTTACTATACACTACCACACAGTGAGTCCCCAAGAAATACTGATTTATAGCAGTGTGTTAAGTGCCCATGGAATCCTACTTCTTTACAATAGAGGGTGGTGTAGTACAGAGTAAATAGTTCTGTAATCAGACAGACCTGAGCATAAGTCAAAATGCTGCTACCACTGAGAGACACAGAATAAGTTATTGATCATGCCAAGCCTCCATTTCCTCATTTGTAAAACAAGAAGAAAAATAATACCTACTTGTAAGGTTATTTTCAAGATTAATGAGATAATACATGTAAAGCACTTAATAAATGCTTCTTACATGTCATCTGTTATTGTCTACTTGAGGCCCATTGCATGAATTCTTACATGTCTGTTATTGTCTACTCAGCCTGGCCTGCGGGATCAAGCCGAAACTGGCTCTCCAACATCCCCTGAGGGGTCCTAGATTGTGAGAGGGCACAGGCCAAGCTGAGGGACCACCAGTGCACACAGTGGAGGCCGGAGAGGGATGCAGGAGGTTGGCCAGCTGCGGAGGGACCGTGGGAGAGCTCTAGGGCATGTCCGGCCCATCTCCTTCAGTCCTGATCGGCCGGACCCCAGCAGCAAGTTAACCTACCAGTCAGAGCATCTGCCTCCTGTTGGTCAGTGCACGTCATAGCAAGCAGTTGAGTGGCCTTAGCATATCATTAGCATATTATGCTTTGATTGGTTGAATGGTCGATCAGACAACCAGACACTTAGCATATTAGGCTTTTATTATATAGGATTACTCCCAATTCAACCGTGAATATATAAAACCATTAACTATGCATACATAAAATTGCTGAAGTCACATCTCCCCTTCAATAAATTATGATACTATATAGCTCCTTTTGTTCTCTTTTAGGTTTGGAGTACCTTGTAGCAGGACATGAGGATGTAAGAACAGGCAAACTAATTGTGAATATGAAAAGTTTTGTCCAGCGCTGGAAACCATCTCTTGGAAGAAAAGTCATGGATATTTTAAAAAGAGAGTGCAAGTAGCAATAAAGGTGTATGGCACATAATGGCACTTCTCTAAGGATAAAACACAAGCTTAATGGAAAGGAGAACTCAATAATGAAACTGGAATATTTTTAAGTGCCAAAATGTATAGAAATGTTCCAATGCATGGGCCTTGTCTATTTATTTTGGGTCCATGTTTAAACACACTTTGTTTCATAAAGAGAAATGAAAAAAAAAATCTATGCTGATACCTGTTTTCTATAGAATTGATTCTAAAATTCATAGCTATTAAGAATATTTTAATAGCAGTATGATATTTAACAATAATCCATTAAGAGCAATACATATAACAAGGTCTTCTCCCAGCTTCAGATATGTTACTTACATTTGTGCTACTTAAAGTAATAAGATTTTAAGGAATCCCAACCCTTCTATCAGAAAAGATGTCTCTTAAAAAGAGCCTTCTCTTGTGTGATGAGTGTGAACTTTGGCCTGTGGCATGTTAAGAGGAACCTCTCCACATTTATATAGTATTTCTCTGTATAAAGCACTTTACTACCTATCACTTGTGTTGTGTGAGTTGGGAGACGCTGTTGACAGCAAAAAAAGAAAAGGGTGTGTGTAAGAAAGCCTACTGAAACAGAAGCACTGCCACTAAATGTGGACAAACATGACCAGATAAAGGAAGTTGTACTTTTTTACTCTGAATACTTGGAGAAAATATGTGAAGATGCAACCTTAAAGGCGAATATGTTTGCATGAAGTCTCAGCTTCAGGCTAGAGATTAGATTCCGGAGATATCAGCCATGATGAAACATTTTTTATAAACAAAAAGAGACTTTAAAATAAGAGAAAGAAATCATAAGTATAAAAATATGCTTATGTTTGGAGTACCTTGCTGGAAATGGACTTTAAATTTTAAAGAGCTCATTTATTTGCAATGCACTGTATACACTTCAAAAATTCTTGTAGACACAGAATTTGTTTTATTTTTGTGTTTTAGTATTTAAACATAAATATTGAAACAGTTTCCTCCTTTTCTTTATTAACAGTATATGGTCATTTGTACTTACTCATTTTTTTGACACAATATATGTGATAGTTCACAAAATTACAGCTTTTCATTATTATTCATCTTCTGTACCCATGTATAATCACTCTACATATAGTTTCTTCTGTATTTGAATATACGAAACATGAACCACAGTACCATAACATTAATTTCACATACAGAACATATATTTTTCCTGAGGTCCTGTGGACTTGCAAAATATATATGTATATATATTGCTTTGTTAATTTTTAATATGTAATAAAGAAATATTATCTCCTGATTTTTGTCTCATTTTCTGATCAACTCTGAATGATGCTAAAGATTGCCTTCTCTAATGAGAGAACTCAAATCTAATCCCTTAAATTAAGAAAATCAAACCAGGGCCTAGTGTTTCTACCCTGTTATTATGGAATTTGGGGATGGAGTGGATGTTAATTCAGATGAGTTTAGCTTCAGTAGTACTTAGACATAAATTTTTTATCAGATGCATTGTTAACTAATTCTAAAAGTAATAAAAGTTCATTGTTGAAAATACAGAAAACTATAATGAGGAAAAATACCTATATTTCAACTATCCTGTGATAACAGCTGTTGGCCTTTAGTTTCTATACTACTAGATTGTTTTTATGCATACTAGTATACATACCTTTTATAGAATTGTAATTATACTATACATTTTCTAATGATATCTACATTTATCACCTATAGCATGTCTCAGCTGCTTTCCTACTCCTATCTTATGTTCCACTAGATAGGTGGAACACTATCTAGTATGATATCATTTACTTATAAAATACGCTGGTAAGTAATTCATACCAAGAAAAATATCTTAAATACATCAAATATAAAACTTGCTTAAGTTTCAAAATTGCCAAGCTGCCTTCTTTTTCATTTCACTTTATTTAAAATAACTATTAACCATTTTAAAAAACACAACTGTCCTTTATTTAAGAGAATAGAAATATGTCTATATTCTTGAGTGAAAAAATTTGCAGAATACATATAGTATTAGCCCCCACTCCAAAACACATTTATAATACATACAGTGTTTTAAAAGGTCTAAAGGATAGCAGGGTTATAGCAGTATTTGCACTTGTAGGGGAAAGAAGGAGGGAGATTTTCCCTTTTTATTTTGCTTATATCTGTACTGTTTTACTTTCTTCTGTTGATCATGTACTATATGTGTAATTTTTTTAAAAAAATTAAAATGTAATCGTTTTAAAAGCAAGTTCAAGGAAAAGTATAACTAAATATTTAATTTTGATTGTTTACCAAATTGTTCAGCCTAAATATGTCTTCCTAGTCCTCTCTTTCTTAGATGCTCTTCTGAGCACCTTTTCTGGCAACGTTCCAAAAATTAGGTCATTGGTATAATTATTTCTTAAGGTTCTGATTCTCAAATCACTTGCAGCACTTCAGCTGCAGTCTTAATTTCTTATGAGCATCATTCAGCTTCCAAAGTGGAAAAAGGGAAAGAAAACCCTGTGTTTCACATTTGTAAAAGTAAACAACGAAATGGAGCATAAGCTAGCCGGCCCATGACCCCATTCCCATTCTATCATTCCATCATTCTGCCACACTTCTATGTACACTTTCTCCTCCATGGCATCTTTCAAAATAACGATCTCGGTACCAAGGCAACAGATTCGAATAAAACTTCCATCTATGGCTTCAGATGAACCTGAACACTTGCTTCAAGAATTACTGGGAAAGTCTCTCTCTATACTGTGGGGTTGTTAGCAGATTAGTTGCATAATCTCCACATACCTCTGTGTAATTTGCCTGAGGTCAACCTAGTCTATGCCCTGTTATTACATCATTTTCCCCAGAGAGGAATGTTACTAATATTTAGTATTTGATGCAATGGAAATTCTCAGTAATACGATAATCTTTTAATAGTGTCCACTAAATGAGGTCAAATCTGTGGGGATGTGACCAGGAGTCCAAAAAGCAATGTCCCTCTGGCTATATTAAACAGAGAGCAAGGCCTCTTATGGATAAACATAGTTCTTTGGGATACTTCGGATTCTTGCCAAATAAATCCTTTTCTGAATGATCAGAGACTTACCAACTCTACAGGGTGGGAAAAAAGGACCTTGAAAATGCCTTGTGCTGGCTGTCCCTTGGCCACTCCCCTGGAATGCCTGAGAACAAGGAGCAGGAGCACTGCCTAGGCTGCTAAGGAGTTTTTCAGAGGCCCCAGAACTGAATTGCTTTTGTGTTCATTGTTTCAATGATAAGCAGTCTCCTAACCTAATTTTATCAAAGAGCCAAAGTTACTCAAGACTTATTTCCCACAGCCTGGAAGGAAAATATTTATGAACAACCTCAATTTTGCAAGGGAGATTGGTATGATAAAAAAGGAATAAAAGCAAAGGGGTGTGCCTTGCATGACATGTTTTTTTAAGTCTCTCGAAGAATGATTTATCTGAGAGTACTTTTTTTTAAATTATGTCCTTGTCCTTGCTTTCCTACACTTTCACCAAAGTGATTTAGTCATTTCTTTACTCTTTGAGCATTAATAACTGTTTGAGAACCGCAACTTTTTTAATGAAAAAATTATCAGATTTATTACTAGTCAGCTCATATATACCGAATAATGAAAAAAGCAGAGCGTTAGTCATGATAAAGAAAAAAATATGCACTGAGTCAAATAGGTATTTTTCAAAATGTGAAATGTATGTTCTGTAAAAAGAGGGTGTTAGTAAATGCTGAATTTAACTCTAGTTTATTAATATATACTCACAGCTGAGTGGCCATATTCTAAAGTGTGATCACTAATAATGAATTAATTTATAAATGCAAGAATACCCAAGGTGTATTAGGAATGACCAAATTATAGAGCATTGATTTGAATAAATGAGAATGGCAGACAGGCAGAGAACCTTGCTTTCCTGAAAGAAAAATAGCCACTCTCAGCAAATTTTCACAATATGAGCAAAATGGTCTGCCCAGAAACTCCCTGAACACATCCTTCTCAGCCAGGACATCACCATGGATTTCAAACTCAGTGAATAAGAAATAATAAGATAACATTAAAAGGAATTAATACTTAAGAATTTACCACATGCTAGGCACTTTTCTAAGTGTTATATGTGTTATTCTTACTTACTCTTCCTAAGCACCCCTGAAGTGCATGCTATTATTATCTCCATTTCCCAGATAAGGAAACTGAGGCACAGAGAGATTAACTAAATTGTCCAAGGATTCTCAGGTAATACTGACTGTGGAAAATGGATTTGACCGTAGGCATTCTAACTCTCAGAGTTCACATTTCAAACACTAAAATGAGATCTGGCATTGAGAAAGGAATCCAGGTGAGGTGATGCCAACTGCACCATTTTCCTCATTGGCTGTTTCTTTTAGATCCTAATTAATGGAAGTCCACTAACAGTCAACATGTCTCCCATTTTTCTTCTCCATACTGCATATTATAATGTATCCTAATATTCCATTCTGTGATTACATAATTTTCTGGTACCTTTCTCTTTGTTACATTGTCATTAGGGTAATACTGCTTACCATAATTTATACTAAGGTGAAATAGTAAGAGTCCATTTCTTACCTCTGCTCTTTTGCTCTTGATCTAGTTTTCTGAGCTTTGTGTAGACATAATGTCCACTCTTGCATTTATCAATAATGACCCTGAATAAACTGTAAAATTCAATGGCATCCCATTTCAAATCAATTCTGTCCTCTCTGACTTTTGCTATGTAGAGCAATCCTGCTTGCAAGATGAATTAGAAGTAATTACACCAGAGAGAGACAGGAAATAAAAAATGCAGACATTTGCCCAGCCTGTGTGGCTCAACACTTGAGTGTTGACCCAGGAACCAAGAGGTCCCTGGTTCAATTCCTGGTCGGGGCATATGCCTGGATTGTGGGCTCGATCCCCAGTAGGGGGCATGCAGGAGGCAGCCAGTCGATGATGTTCCCCTCTCATCAATGTTTCTATCTCTCTTGCCCTCTCCCTCTCCCTTCCATTCTTTTTTTTTAAGTCAATAAAAATGTATTTTTAAAAATGTAGACACTTTGTTAAGCAAGAAGAGAGAGCAAGAGGCAGAAAGCAAGGGATAAAGATATGAGAAGAAAGCAACCACTGACGGTTTGTTCTAGTAAGAATATGCGAAGTATTCCAAAGTAGAACATACTCAGTCAAACAATTCTTCCATTACTACATACCAGGACTTGTGTGAGTTACTTCCAAATATCTTCTACAAAATTTTCCCATCTAACTCTCTTACTACTATATGTGTTTGAGGAGCTAGAAAAGCTAAAGAAGATAAAGCAACAGAGAAACCTTAGGTAATAATAATTAAGAAATTAGCCCCA
>NW_006286243.1:2549157-2556544 GCF_000327345.1 Myotis davidii | reverse complement strand
CTCAGCCCAGCCTGTGCCCTCTAGTAGTCCAGGAGTCCTTGGGGGATATCCACCTGTAGGCCGAGGCCCGATCCCTGGGGAGTGGGCCTAAGCCATTAGTTGGACATCCTTAGCACTGCTGCTGTGCTAGCTAGCCATGAGTTGGCTTCTGGCTGAGCAGAGCTCCCCCTGTGGAAGTGCACTGACCATCAGGGGACAGCTCCTGCATTGAGCGTCTGCTCCCTGGGGGTCAGTGCACATCATAGCAATCAGTCTTTCCCAGTCATTCCACCATTAGGGTCAATTTGCATATTACCCTTTTATTATATAGGATAATTTTATATTATCTTTTTAAATATATTTTTAATTGATTTCAGAGAGGAAGGGAGAGAGAGAGAGAAACATCAATTGAACCTGCAACCCAACCATGTGCCCTGACCGGGAATTGAACCATGACCTTCTAGTTTATAGGTCAATGCTCAACCACTGAGCCACACTGGCCAGGCTAAATTATCCTATATAATAAAACCCTAATATGCAAATCAACTGAATGGCAGAACAACCCGTTGCTATGATGCGCACTGACCACCAGGGGGCAGACGCTCCTGTATTGAGTGTCTGCCTCCCAAGAGGGAGGCGAACAGCGGCAGCGATCGGGGGGCAGGGCCAGCCAGCGAGCGCTCCTTGCCTCCTGCAAACCAGCAGTCAGACATCCAGGAGGGTTTAGGCTGGGCTGAGTGGTCCCCCTCCCCATGCACAAATTTTGTGCACCAGGCCTCTAGTCATTTATAAAGTACATAATGAATAAAATATTTGCTATCTGAAAGCACTAAGAGTCTCTTTCAATATATGTACTGATCATAATAATGGTTATTACTTTTGCTATTATGTGCCAGGTGTTGTTCTAAACTTTACATGACTTATCTCCTCAGACCTCACATAATAACCTTATGAAGTCAGTATTATTATTAGGTGGAAACTGAGGACCAAGGGGTTAAATAACTTGTCCAAAGTAAAGCAAGTAATCAAAATAGTATTTGAGCCCTGATTTACCCATCTCTAGAACTCATATTTATAACCTCTAGTATCTCATGAAAACTCTAAACCAATCATTCCCAAATAATGTGCATAAAAATCAGTAGACATGTTCATTAAAATGCATAGTCCAGGCCCCTACTTGAAAATGTCTATTTCAGAAGGTTTGGGTGAGAACAAGGGCCGGACACTTTTTAAAAAATCTTTATTGTTTAAAATATTACATATGTATCCTTTTTTCCCCCATTGACCTGTTCCAGACCACCCCCACTCCCCACCCCAGGCCTTCACCACCCTATTGTCTGTGTCCATGGGTTATGCATATATGCATACAAGTTCATTGGTTGATCTCTGCCCATCCACCAGACATTTTAATATACACCAGATACATGTGGCCCATAGACAAAACTTTGAGAAACACTGCTCTAGACACTCCTACAGAACAGCCTCAGCAAAGTTGTAGAATTATTCATCACTTCTGTTTCTGCAAATATATCTTCCTCTAGTCATAAGTCTACGTGGCTTTCATCACAAATGTTATTTTATGAATAACAGAATCATTAGTTCTATTATAGTTATCCAAAAACTAAGATGGTGGAAAAGGGAAGTTTAAAGGAGATCCCTCCAGCTTTTAGGTACCTTACTACTTCCAAATCTGGCCTAAAGAGAATTGTGAAATACCTAAATGTGTCTTTGATATCTCCTCAATCCACTTTGGGCAATCTCCTTCCAGGAGCTCACTGACTTCATACTTCTCAGAGTCTCCGTGAGGACACTACACAAAATTCTAAACTTCCAACTTTCCCTCCAGCCTTGAACAGTATCTGTACATACTTGTCAAGATGCTACTCTTCACCAAAAGACTGATAGATTGATAAGATGAAATAAATCATTCTAATGAGATACTTTCCTGGTTTCTCACTTCCCTCTTTCTCCCTAACACAATGCTTTATTTGCCCAAATAAGCCATGCGTGTCTGCAGAAAACTTTTAATGAGTGATTTTTATCATGAGAATTTTAGGCACGGATGGTAGGCCAATGATGGAGATATTTTTGGTCAGCTGTGCCTTTCAATGCCTCAGAAATCGGCCTGCTTAGGTAGCTTCCTAATTTCCCTTTAGGCAGTGCCAATCCTACTCACACACTCAGTTGAACCACACTGAGAGGCTTAAAAATGAGGAGGAAGGTGAAAAAGCATTGACATTGGGAAAGGAAAATATGGGTAACTGCCTAACATACTGTCTCACAGAAATGAGGATTCAAACCTCAAATGTAATAATAATCCACACAGACTTCACATTTTTCCCCCCAATCCTGTAAATGAAAAATAAAATCCAGGATAACATTTTCTTTGATAGGTATGGGGGGAAAAATCAAGGAAAAGTACACAACTTGCATCACAGCAAATGGAATTCCTTAACCACAGATACACTCACGTTACACACACTTATGTGTTCAACCTCTTACCCATGGAGACTTGCCCAGCACTGACCTTCAGGAACCTAGAGAGCTTTCTATAACAATTGAGAATGTACAACTGGATATTTTTATAAACGTGTTCTCTGCCTTTGATAAATGTTGTATAAAGCAGTTTGAAACAAAAACAGTGAATACATTTTTTAATGCAGTACTTATAAGTATACTTAATTAGTACCCTGCAAAATTTAACAGTTTTCACCAAATGTCTCAATAAAGAACATTAACTTTAGGAAAGATGCCTCCAAGTTTTTCAATTGCTTCTCATATGTTATCCTACTAGGAATAGGTGAAAACTATTGAGAAGTGGTATTTAAAGCCTCACATTTGGCAACAGATAATTTTTTAGGACTCTAATCCTATACAATAAAAGCCTAATATGCAAATTGTCCCGACTGGGAGACCAAGAGTTCAATCACTGACTATGACATGTGCTGACCACCAGGGGGCGGCATGGAACATGGTGGGTGTCAGCGACACAGCGCTGGCAGTGGGTGGTACTAGAGGTGCTGCCAGCCCTGATGGGCCTCGACAAGAGTGGGACCACAGCAGCATGGTAGAGCAGGTAAGCGGGCAGTGCCAGGCTAAGGCATGTGCGAGTGGGGGCCCGATTGCCTCGCCAATCACCCTGCAGATGGTGACTGGCAGCGGCCGGGGGGGAGGGGGCTACCACCAGGCTCCCAGGTGCTGAGGGAGCCGGATGGGGGTCCCAGCCCCAATCGATCGCTCTGCAGGCAGGATGGTGGAGCAGGTGACGGGGCAGCACCAGGCCAAGCTAGGGTGCCAGATGGGGCTACGAGGCTGCGAGATTGGGGGCAAAAGCTGGAGCCAAATCTCTGCAGGCCACCCCAAGGGACCCCACCCATGCACGAATTCATGCACTGGGCCTCTAGTCTACAGTAATAAAAGAGAAACATGCAAATTGGTGTCACTCTCTATGCCCACCAGCCAATCAGGATGAGTATGCAAATTAACCTAACAAAGATGGCAGTTAATTTGCATATGCAGGTGTGGAGCGAAGACTGAAGGCTCCAGCCGGAGCAAAGACTGAAGACTGAAGAAGCTTGGCTTCTCCACTGAGGCCAGAGCGAAGGCCTGGGTCCCCGGTGCTGGAGGAAAACCAGTGCCGGCAGCCAGGAGAAGGAAGGCCTATTGCACAAATCTTTTCATACAAAAGGCCTTTAGTATCTTTATAAAATAGGTTTTCCTTTCTTAAGCAGAAAATAAAATAACATGTATAAGCAAAACAATAAATACCCTACACATGAAGAGTTCTTTATAATCAATTTTTATGGTAATAGATGCTTGCTTTCTTTTATTCTCCCACTGAATAGATAGTCCGCTATGTAAATTCCTTACTGAAGAAACATAATTTATGGAAAGGCAGGGGTAGGACCAGCATTTTTGGAGCACTAAACATCATCACAATCATTATCTCAATTAATCCTCAGAACAACCTTTTGAAAAAGACACTATTACTTCATTTTACAGATAGGGAATGTGATATTAACAGGAGTGAAATAACTTGCCCAGGGCCAATAACTAGCTAGTAACTAGCTGAGCCAAATATTCAAAATAGGGATCTGTCTTATTTCAAATCTTATGCTCTATCAACTGCACAATGCTATTTTAAAGCTCTGCGCTCCTTTCTCAACATCATTTGTTGGATTGTAGATCTTCATGAATTTAACAGATATTTCTTATGACCCTCCTATCTGGTAGGTACTTCTTCTGGACCCTGAGGATATAGCAGTGAACAAAACAAAATCACTAGTCTCATAGAACTCGCAGTCTAATGGGGAAGGACCTTCAGAAGATAGCTATAATGACCCCTGCTCTTTATCCAGATTGTAGGGCTTCTTTATCAAGCATTCAATGTCCTAAATGATTTAAGAGAAATATTCCTTTTCCATCACTAAAGGGAAAATTCAATGTAATAGAACTCATCATCTTGATTGTATTGAATACTGTTTTTCTCCAAATGAATTGAAAGCAGTACATGACTAAATTCTTCAGAGTGGAAAGCTGTTATAATTGGCTAATGACCACAAAGCAGGCGTTTTTGAGTTACACTAAATGCCTGGAGGAAAAACAGCAGAATTCTTCCTCCCACTGCCCATTATGGAGCTGACAAGGTCCTGTTCTGTGCAGTGCTCATTAATTTTCCTGTTGCCTTTAAAGATTTACAACAGCTCTCTCTCTCTCTCTGACACTCGTGCGTGAGAAACACAGGAATTCCCCTATGCCCAAGCCATGGGCCAACTCTGCTCTCCACAAGCTTGCGAGGGGCTCCCCTACTTGAGTCACGGTAGCTCAGGAAGATTCACTTGCCTCTGTGAGAAATAGCAGTGATCAAAAATAGTAAAAGAATTTTAGGCATTCTTTCAAGCTATTGGGAAGTTCAAGCACATTTTTTTTCTGCTACAAAAAAATTCAAGTCCCTCCACTCATGTCAAAGCTCCAGTACCATCCTCCTGTGCTTTGCACATTTAATAGACCAAGACCTAGTAATTCACTCTACAAATTCTCTCCCTGCCTTTTTTTAATCATGAACAACAAGCTGATTCCATAGGGAGATCAATCTGGGATTTGGTGAATTATACTCAGGCTTTGGGCAATAACAGATTTCAAAGACTTGAAGATTTACAACATAAAGAATTGCTATTCCAGCCCTGGCCGGTTTGGCTCAGTGGATAGAGCGCTGGCCTGCAGACTGAAGGGTCCTAGGTTTGATTCCAGTCCAGGGCACATGCCTGGGTTGTGGGCTCGATCCCCAGTGGGGGGCATGTAGGAGGCAACCAATCAGGGATTCTCTCTCATCATTGATGTTTCTATCTCCCCCTCCTCCTGCCTCTCTGAAATCAATAAAAATATATTTTTAAAAAAAGAATTGCTATTCCAGAGCACTCAAGCCGATCATTTGTGACCTGGAGATTTTGCAGAACATTTATTCCTTAAGCATCAGAAATCCACATGCATAACTACTTATGGTTGTTGTAAAGAGAAGTCTTCACTTTTTTCAGGATCCAGGAAGTCAAATGTTTTTGTGTCCTTTTCTAGGCCCAAGTGCATCCTTCAAATCGCCTCTATTTGAATCTCCCCTAAAAAATTCATTCTTACCTTTGATTCTATTTATAAGACTCACTTCTTGCTTACTCCCTAACTCTTTTTTGCCTATTACTTCCCCTGTGAAGGTGTATAAACAGGGGAAAAAAGAAATTGCTCCAATTTTTCTTGAAGTAAAAAAAAGAGAGAAAGAGAAACAATTTCTTCACTATGCCACAGACTCAGCATGTATTTTCTTCCATATAGACTGCATATGTCCTCATTCTAATAATTGAGAGGTGGAATAGGGAGACCACTAATACAACTCAAACACTAGCAAATACCTAATTTTTTACTTTTTTGTGTTTAAAAAAAGGTCTGGTTGGAGAAACAATACAAAAAGCAATAGTATGTCACACTGAAAGAAGTGTTATTAATAAATTACAAATTAGTAATGCTGAGGAAGCCCTGAATGAGAGGTTGTGGAAGACACAGAGAAGGTGATTTGAACTGGATCAATCAACAGCTTCTCAAATTTTGAATTCTGTTAGGCAAAGGGGACAAACTCTAATTGGAATGGAGTCCCGAGACAATGAATGGGGTAACTTCCTACAGCTAAACACCATCATCAATAGGAGCTTCAGCATTAGCATTCTCTTTTCCCTACTAAGTGTGAAAGATGATGACTATGGTACAATCTTTGAAAAAAATAAATCACTGAGTGTTGGAAATATTGTCATCACAGTCCCATTACCTAATAGTATACCCTGTAGAACAAGTATGAGTGGTACTCTGATTACCTGAAAAGAAAACCAAACATCATGAATAGCACTGATAGTGGTTTTACTTCTAGATTACCATCTTAGGAGAGAAAGTGACAATTCATAATTTGTACAAGCTTTCTGAAGGCAGGGATAACATCTATTTTGTTTTTCACACTGTAGTCCCTGTGTATACCAGAGTGCCTGGCATACAGTAAGTTCCCAGAAAATATTTGTCAAATGAATAAATAGGTGATATCCCCAAATTAGAAAAGCATATCTAACTATTCCCTTTTCTTTATTTAATCATTCAACAATTATTGAACAATTGCTGCCAAAAAATAAACACAAAAAAAAACCAACAGCATAATGGAGTGGTTAAGTACACAGAATCTAGACCCTAATTATCTGGATCCAAATACTGGCTCTTGTCACTTACCAGCTGTGTGAACCTGAGCTAGCCAAATAACTTTTCTGTATTTCAGTTTCCCAGTCTGAGAAATGGGGGAAATAACAGTATCTCCCTTACAGAGTTGCAAGGACAAAGTGGATTAATGTAGGTGAAGTATTAGAACAGCACCTGCCCCCTAGCCAATCTGGCTCAGTGGGCAGAGCGTCTGCCTGCAGTCTGAAGGGTCCCGGATTTGATTTCAGTCAAGGGCACATGCCCAGGTTGCGGGCTTAACCCCCAGTGGGCGGCGTGCAGGAGGCAGTCAATCAATGATTCTCTCTCATCATTGATGTTTCTATCTCTTCCTCTCACTTCCTCTCTGAAATCAATAAAAAAATATTAAAACATTAAAAAAAGACAGCACCTAGTATGTAATAAATACTAGGTGTTTGCTATTATGATGATGGTGGTGTACAAGGTTTCAGGACCCTGGGAATACAATAGTGAAGAAGTCAGGACCCGAACCAATATGCTCAATTAATATTTGACAAAGGAGGCAAGAACATACAATGGAGCCAAGATAGTCTCTTCAATAAATGGTGTTGGGAAAATTGGACAGATATATGCAAGAAAATGAAATTAGACCACCAACTTACACCATACACAAAAATAAACTCAAAATGGATAAAGGACTTAAATG
>NW_006286243.1:2540461-2548261 GCF_000327345.1 Myotis davidii | reverse complement strand
CATATGTAATACCCTTTGTAAACTTTAAGCAATTAAAAAAAATTAAGTTAAAGTTCCAAAAAAAATAAAATTAAAATTAAAAATTAATAAATAAATAAATAAATAAAAAGAAGTCAGGCAGGTGTGTATGCAACTTACATTCTGGTGAAGAGAAACAATAAGCCTACAAAGAAATCAATAAAACGATTTCAAATAAATTTAAATGCTATAAAGGAAATAACAGAGCAACCAACACAGGGGGAATTTGGTATGCAGAATGTAAAAGAAATAACAGAGCAACCAACACTGAGGGGGAATTTAGTATGCAGAATGTTTACAAAGGAGGGTGCTGGGGATGAACATCTGTGCACGGAAGGAGAAGGAACCAGAGTGGGCAGATGGAGAAGTCACACTACAAAGCAGGCCCAATGACAGCCTCAGCCCACCCCATGAGGAATGGAATGACCCTTCAGGGTTGTCCTGAGCGGGACTGAGGTGGCCAGAACTTTATATATTCCACTGGTTGTGGGCCACCCTAGGAAAGGGCATGGCCTTGCTCTCTGCGCTGAAGCAGACCTTCAAGGGGCTGACAGCTGAAGACTATCTGCCAACAAGCACTCGGGGCAACAGGGGCAACAGAGAGGGCTTCTGCTGACGAGAGATAGGGCAGCACAACACAGTATGCATTCCAACTAGCAAATATGATAGTGGAGTGGGTCACTACATAAAATAAAGTGGACATGGAAGGCCTTTCTGAGGTGGTAATATTTAGGCTAATAACTAAGTGGTGAGGAGGCAGCAGACATATAAATAGATGGGAGAAAGCCTTCTTATTAAAGGAAATAACCAGTACAGTGTCCACCAGGTCAAATCAAGTTGGGAGTATTCAAAGTGCAAGAAGAACAGTGATGCCTGAGAGTGGTATAAAATGAGGTCTGAAGAGGCAGGTGGGGCAACCAGAACATCAGAACCTTGCAGGAATCTGAATTTTATTCTAATAATGATAAATAGGATGGCAGGATCTGATTTACTCTTTTTATAAATAATTTTTTTATTAATTTTAGAAAGAGGAAGGAAGAGGGAGAGAGAGAGATAGAAACATCAATGATGAGAGAGAATCATTGATTGGCTGCCTCCTGCATGCCCCACACTGGGGATTGAGCCTGCAACCTGGACATGTGCCCTGATCGGAATCAAACCATGACCTCCTGGTTCATAGGTCGTCACTCAACCACTGAGTCATCCTGGCTAGGCTGATTTACTCTTTTAAAAATTCCCTCTGGCTGATACGTGGGAAAGGATTAAAAAGAACAAAAGTGAAAGCAGAGAGACCAATTAAAAGGTTATTGATGTTTTCCAAACAAGAGATGGTATATGGGTGAAGATAGAAAATAGTGGCTGTGTTTATCGCAGTACTCTGTAGGAAATCCCACAGAGCTTGCTAATGGATTTATTGTGGAAGGTGAACGAAAGGAGAATCAATAATGACTAGCTTTTTTAGCTCGAATAACTAGCAGCGTGGGATCCACAAGCGGGCCTATTAAACTTGGTTCATAATTTCAGGCTGCTGCTCAGACTTGTCCCCAATCCCTGCTCTCTTCTTCCCCTAGCCCTCCACTGTCCATTTTCCCAGAGTACTCCATACACCAAAAGTTCATGGAGCCCAGCTGGCGTGGCTCAGTGATTGAGCCTTGACCTATGAACCAGGAGGTCATGGTTTGATTCCTGGTCAGAGCATATGCCCGGGTTGCGGGCTTGATCCCTGGTGCGGGGCATGCAGGAGGCAGCTGATCGGTGATTCTCTCTCATCGTTGATGTTTCTCTTTCTCTCTCTCTCTCTCTCTCTCTCTCTCTCTCTCTCCTTTCATCTCTGAAATCAATAATATATATATATATATTTTTTTTTAAAGTTCATGGAGTTCAGAACATGGAGATTGCCCCAACTTGCTGGTCAAGGCTCTATTTTTCTTTTTGTAGTCCTCATCACCTCAGGCTTTACATCTTAGAGATTCCACCTTATGCAATACTATTCCTACTTAGAGTTCCACTTGGCCCATCAAATGGCTCTTAGCAAGGAACTGAGAAGGAAAGAAGATGTGATCAAGCAATGGTCCTGAAAGCAGCCACTCTGTCCACTATTTGGCTTAATTTGCAACATTTTTCAAAGAGCTTAAAAGGCAAGTACACCAACAAATGTCTCACACAGTGAAATATTACTCTTAGTATTGCATAGTAGTTTGACCTGAAGAAATTTCCCTATATTCTCACACCTGTTCCAACAGATCAACAGAAAAATGAAAAGGTGTTGTTACTAGACCACAAGGGTTACTTGAAATGAGCTACAGTTAAAAATGAGAAGTCATCATTGGATATGTGTAGGATTTCCTTGTTGATTTTATAGGACCATGATGTTTTTTCATAACACAAACCTCTTCAGTGCTATTCATAGTATTTTCCTGTTTTCTGCTAGCCAAATATTTTTTTAGCTGATTGGTCTTAGTGGGGAATGCAGAAAGTCAAAAAACTAGAAATTAGGAATCAATGACATCACAAAAAGACAAGGTAAAAATAAATATTCTGCTTTAACCCTGGTTTACTCTACTTACAAAGAACTGAATTTGGCCAAATCAGAGATTTCTAACTCTTACAGGTCACTACCAGTTAGTAAAAATTTGTTTCCATGAACTCAGTAGTACTCTGTTTGGCTGTGGTTCTCACTGGGAAATTTCCAGTGGCAAATAAACTCTTGAAATCCACCATTCCTGGGTTCTAATTGTATATCGTTGCCACAGAATTTTTGTGTGGTCTCTGCCCCTTCCTTCATTCTTTGCTCTGCAAATAAGGCAATTATGCTACCCACCTGATGATAGAGCCATTCAGAGATGCCTTGTTCTCATATTACATTAACTCTGGTCTCAGATTCCGACTATTTCATTATTTTATTTACTTCAGATTTTGTGATATCCAGAATGAATTACTCTTGTCTGGTAGAGATCAGTCTCTTTAGTCTGATCCTCCAGGCTGCTCCCTTCAGCCATGGCTCCCCCAGTGGCAAAGATCTCAAACACTCTGATGTCCCTTGTTGTCTCACAAGTTAGTTGCACTTCTTAGAGTGACTCTGTAAAACCTTTGTCAAAGGGAGCTTGTATCAGTTTTTCCAGAGTATTCCATATTGCTTGCATAAGTGGTATCTCATACCTCTTTCCAAAAGACTTTTTTGGATTAAACTTGTGTAAGGCCCTTAAAAAATTATAGTAAAGAAGCTAGCCAAAAGAACACAACACAGTCACACTCAAGGCTGCCATTTGACACTGTCATTTAGATCTTCAAGGCAGGACATGGGCCTAAATGACTCTCTTTTAGCCTCATGCCTTTAGTGTTCTTGACCTTTCCTCCATGATCTCCACCCCTACCATTGCCCCCAGATGAAACAGGAACACATAAGCAAAACTAGCTTTGAGTCTTTGTTAGTTTTCCCAACATAGACCTGCAATACATAGGTTATATTGGTAAAGGAATAGAGTATATTACTAGAGCTTGGGTCAGTCGAGTCTCTTCAAATATTTATTGAGCACTTTCTTTATGCTTGATAGCAAGGAGTTCTTGGCAGCTATCTAGTATCACCAGTCCTGACAGGTTTCCCTGAAAGTATGGTTACATCACATGCTTTTCACAACCTTCCTTGCCCTCCAATAGCTATGGTGAAATACTGGCTAACTGTATTGTTGAGTGGAGTAAGCCAGGGCCATAGAGGAACCAAAGGCAGAAACAATACAGCTGACTCCTTCATCCCTTCTCTATCATCCAAAAAGCACAGAGTAAACAATACTTTTATGTTATGGTCATTATTTTGTACTTCCCTCCTTTGCTTCATTACATCATCTGTTCCCTAAACTGTAAACACAGATCAAATGCCAAGACAGAGATAAAGTCACCAGGAAACCCAGTTCCATGTGCCAGATCCACCTTTGTGCTTTTGAACTGTTGCTATGTTTGTTTAGAGATGGCAGGAAAAAGGTGCCACATGGCTCAGTGCTCATTTGCTTCCTGCTCTGTTAGGTATTAAACCCCAGGAACTTGTACAAGTTTGTCTCCCTTACGATAGCCAACTAACTAGAACACTAACCCCAGCTTTATGCCCAGTGTCAGTTTTCCTCTTCTCCTCTTCTTCTTCCTTCTCTTCCCAAGTTCCTGTGAGCTAAGCACCAACCATGTAATAAGCAAGAGGTATATGATGCAGAAATTTATCTTCTTTATGATTCTACTAATAGAGACACACACACACACACACCACAAGTGTTGATTATCTTAACCTGCACATAACTTGTAGGACAAAAATATTCCTGTTAAATAATCCTCCCTCAAAAAATTCTCTTCACCATTGTAAACTAAGACATGACCTTCAAGCATTAATACCCAGACAATACAGCATTTGTGTGTTATTTAATTAGCTTATTGCTTTTGTTAATGTACATTCCTGTGGTTATACCACTTTCCACTCAAGTTTGAAAAAATACTATGTGGGATTAAAAAATGTTTAACTAATGTGTCCATACTTTTGCTCCATTTTAAAATTATTTCTTTTACCTCCTAGTCTGGATCTCTTAATGTTTTGAGGTTATCTCATAACAATGGCTAATTTATTAAGTCCTGGAAAATTATAACAACAATTAGTCTTTGTGCAAACTTTTAGCATGCTAGGGATTTTGGTTTATAAAAAAGGAAAGAAAGAAAGGAATGTAACAGATCCAGCAGAGATGACTGTCATTTTTGTGCCATCTAATCCTCATTATGACGTGATATTTCTCAAATTGGGAAGTGATCACCTGGTGGCATAAACAACACTGGAAAAGCTAATTCAATAAATCAGAGAGGTTATTCCATGTCATCTACATGCTCAAACAAGAGGAAGAGCCCATCTTTAATAAATCCTCACTTTCCAGCCAAAGGCCTTTCAAAATCTCTTGGCTGCCTGATTTGATGTCTGGAATTATGAAAGCAAAGAAAGTTTTCGGAGCTGAGGGAGAAACTTCTGATTTACCATAAAAAGAAGACTTGAACTGGAAAGCTTGCTTAGTATTCTATCTAAGAACCCAATAATCATGTACTTATCTAATAATGATCACATTTTACAGATGAGGAAAGGAAGACTAAAAGAGTTGGAAAAACTTGATAGGCAGGCAACTAGGAAATGATAGATCTGGATATCAGAGGGTGCTGCAGCCCTTTCTCGGTGACTTCTTTCAGCCCCATATGTTGCCTAGTCGGGGCATGATATACGTAACCAGATCACTGTGCTGATGAGGCCCAGAGTCATCAGTGATTCAACAAATATTACTGAGCAATTTCAAAGTGCCAGGCACTGTTCTAGGCTCCAGGGATATAGCAAAGTCCCTGTCTTCACTGAGTTTACATTCTATGGAGGAAAACAGGCTCCCCAAAATGTGCACAATAACATCAGGGAGTAATAAGCTCTATGAAGAAAAATTTAAAAAGGTAAGGAGGAAAAGAAAAATGTCAGTGGTGTGCTATTCTATTTTGATGGACAGGAAAATCCTCTCTGATAAGGAAGACATTTCAGCCAAATGAAGAAAATGAGGGGACAGAAAAGAAAGTGAACCATGTGATATCTGGGGAAAGAGCATTTCAGGCATAAGGAACACCAAGTAAAGGGCCTACGCAGGATGCTCCATCCATTTAAGGAAAAGCAATGAGGATGCCAGCATGACTGCAGCAGTGTAAGCAAAGGAAAGAGTTGAAAGAGATGAGGTGTGGAATTGGCAGGGGGGAGGTGATCATGAGGGCCCTGTAGATTCTGTAAACATTTAGAGTTAAGTTTATGTAAGATGGAAGTCTTTGGGAGATTTTCAGTAGAGAAATGACATTCTCTGGTTTGCTTTAAGAGAATCACTTAATTAGCCAGTTGAGTTGACTCCACCAGTCAGCAAGGCTCCAAACTACAAATAGAATAAGAGGCACGAGTCATGCAAAGAACATGGGCTTTGAAATTAGACAGCTCTGTGTCCAAACCTCAGGTTACATCATCTGTTGGCTTTATTAACCTTACATTAGTTATTTAAGCTCTCTGAACCCCAGTTTCCTCAACTGCAAAAGGAGAATAATATAACCCAGTGGTCAGCAAACTCATTAGTCAACAAAGCCAAATATCAACAGTACAAAGATTGAAATTTCTTTTGAGAGCCAAATTTTTTAAACTATATAGATAGGTACATTGTTATTAATTTAATTAAGGTATACTCCTAAGGCTTAGACCAAATTTTTAAAACTTAAACTATATATGTAGGTACATTGTCATTAACTTCATTAGGGGACTCCTAAGGCTTAGGAAGAGCCACACTCAAGGGGCCAAAGAGCCGCATGTGGCTCGCGAGCCGCAGTTTTCCGACCACGGATATAATCTATTCTACAGAGTTATTAATGAAATATTTGTAAAACACATGAAATATTGTAGTTAGCAAAAATAAAAACAACAATGCCCTGGCCAGTGTGGCTCTGTTGGTTGGAATGTCACCCTGGTCAGGGCACATATCTAGGTTTAAATAAATAAACATATAATATCAACAATTAAAATATATTTTAAAATGAGAGAAAAAACATATCAGGTGAGGATTTAATAAATAAACAGTCATTATAGTTATTTAATTTAGTAATTAATTATTGGATTATTTTATAATTATTACAAATAATATAGGCAAGACCTGGTTTGAATAATATTTTTTTACTGTTACTAGTATAATAACAAATTAATAGTGGGGAAAATAAAGGATGTGCTCTTTCTCTCACTTTAAAAAATTTTGTATTTTGGGAACATTTTCAAATATATAAAAAATTAAAGCAAGTAATCTAATGAATCTCCATGAACACAGTGTCAATAATTAGTATTTATCCAATCTTATTTTATCTTTTTTTCTGGAATATTTAAAGCAAATTCCAAATATATTATTATTTCAACTATAAATATTTCAGTTTGTATTCCTAACAGAAAAGGACTTTTTTAATTAACATAAGCCCAATATATAATCATATCTAACAAAACTAACAATCATTTATTAATATCACATAGTGCCCAGTTAATCATTAAATTTCCCAGTTGTCTGAAAGTATCTTTTCATAATTATATTGCTTAAATCAGGATCTAAACCAGGCCCATAAGATTGCAGTGGGTTGACATGGCTCTCAAGTCTTTTACCTGTGACAGTTCCTCCTTCTCTCTGCCACCACCACCCCCCATGACTTTTGTTTTTTAAGAAACTGTCATTTGAAGGATATGCTCTATTAATGCCAGGTTAGTAACGTTCCTTCCATATTGTACTAAAGACACACTCCAAGTACTTTCAGAGAGGAATAAAAGAGATACTTTCTGCTTCCAAGAGAAGAAATCAACACTATCCATTCTTGTAGAGAAAATGCCACACTATGGTGAGGAAATAGCCAAGAGCAGACTTAGACTCTTTATCCAGTCCTCAAATTCTCGGGAACTTATCAATACATAGGTATTTAGATGATCACCATGGGATAACAACCAGCAGAATTTCTTGTTTTCTGTTAAAGAGAAATCAGCAATTTTTCCTTGCTAGTAAGAAATGACAAGAGTATTTCCTGTTCTCATGAAAAAGGACAAGTCAGTTATTGCTATAGAAGGTCTCTTGCCCTTAGAACTGATGGCCCAATTGGGTTGGTTTAGCTAAATTCAACTCTAGCATCACAGCCAGAGCTAGTTAGCATTCATTAGTTCTCTTAGGTAATTCTTTAGAACAAGACCCAAAAGAATTAGTAGGAGACTGATAAATTCTGATTGAG
>NW_006286243.1:2529766-2540324 GCF_000327345.1 Myotis davidii | reverse complement strand
TCCACTGAGCCAAACCGGTTTCGGCTGAGCAGAAGTTTTTGTTTTTGTTTTCTTAAGATGAGAAAAAAGAAAAGCAGGTAAAGGTAGCCCCTGTTGATTTCATATCCTGGTATAAGTAGATTTTGCCAAAGAATCACTTGTGGAAATAACTACTGAAGAGCAAAATTTTCAAGATCTTGTCCAAGAAATGACTTCTGGAAGCAAGTCATAAACTTAAATTTAGATATTGGCTCCCATATACTTCATTTAACTAGCAAGTACAAAATTCCTTTATAGACCTTGATAAAAGGCCTAAATTATAAATGAAGCATTTTTATTTATTGCAAATTATTTTGTACTTGGGGATCCTTTTGAAATGTCCATGTGAGTCAACATGAAGTGGGAGTTGGGGAAAAAAAAGCATGGTCTCCCACTCATAGCTAATTTTGGCTCTGGTAATCAGGGAACACAGGAGGCAGCCAAGTATGGACTGGCAGCTCCAACTAGCTTGTTTTGTTATTTTGTCTTTCGCAAAATAATCAACCTTCCTTCAGCATTTATTAGAGTGTGACCTGCCACTAGGTCCAATGTGTTCTGACTATAATAATTCTTCATCAAAATGTGAAGCCAGGAGTCTGGTTTAACACTGACATCCACTTTTAATTAAGATGGGTAATTCAGAAAGACATTATTGTTGGCAAACAATCTCAGAAGGAAACCAGTGGTCTCTCAGTCACAAGACAGAACGGTGGAGAGAAAAGAGTGATAGGAGAAGAAAGAAAGAACTTTCTGTCTTGTTTTGTTTTTTTACTATCTCAAATATCTGATTAAAAGGAAAATAGAAGAAAAGGGTGGGCAAGAAAGAAGGAAAAGAAATTATAATGATGGTTTTTGGTTCAAAAATGTTTCTAAAAGTTGGCACACACAGGATTGTGTGGGGGAAACTTCAAATCTCCTGGCTGTGGGGAAGAGTGGCAGAAGTCAAGGGTGGCACAGTATATGCTTCATCGGTACTAATGACAAAAGGACTAAATGAGGAGGAAGTTAAGTTTGTCTTGGGTAAAGCCTCTCCTGCACAAGCAATGGCCTGAGTTGTTCCACTGGGGCTCTGGTCTTTGGGACATGGAGAAGACATGCCCAGCCCATTCAACCTACATATGCTTTTTATATTCCTTTACATGTCTTTTCAGGTCCAGAATTTTTTTTAATTTGTCAATTTTATATTTCAATAGGAGGAATTTTGGTTAGATTTGACAAAGACTCTCTATAATAAGTTGCTTTAAAAACAAACAAAAAAGCTGGCAACTGATAAGAGCTGTTCCTTGGAAGAAGGCATAATGTACTGATTCTGTTTCTTCAAACTAGAATCAGTTAAATCAATGGGAAAAATATAAAGAGATAGATTTCAACATAATACGAGGAATAACTTTTTAACACCTTTTATTGGCCCAGTCATGAAACATACCACACCACCCCTTGAGGAGGTGAGCTGTATGACACTGGAAATAGTCAAGATTAGCTGACTTCGCATCAGGGAAATGGAATACAAGTGGTTTTCAACCTTTGTACGAATGAGGACCCTTTTAGGTTTAGTAAGAATTTGACCCCAAGTTAGTATTTGTACTCTTAATATTTATTAAGAAATGATTGTGCCCTGGCTGGTTTGACTCAGTGGACAGAGTGTTGGCAGACGGACTGAATTGTCCCCGGTTCAATTCCAGTCAAGGGCATGTACTTCTGTTGCAAGCTGCATCCCTGGCCCTGGTTGGGCTATGTGGAAGGCAACCAATTGATGTGACTCTTTCACATCAAAGTTTCTCTCAATGTTCCCCCTCCCTTCCACTCTCACTAAAAATCAATGGAAAAAATATCCTTGGGTAAGGATTAATAATAAAATAAAATGAAATGAAATCATTGTGACTAATGCCACAGAGCTGTGCACTTAAAATGGTTTAAATGGTTAAATGTTATGTTAGGCATAGTTTAACACAATAAAAAAAAGACACCATGATGACAAAATATCAATTTCGTAATGTTTTTTAAAATAAAATTTTATTTTCATTATTATATGTTAGGAAAATCACATTCATTATTTCCATTATTCCTTTATTTATGATTTTTACAGAATGCCTAATATGACCCAGGCACTGAGGCAAGCTCTGAGATAAAACAGTGAATATAAACTAATATGACACCTGACCTCATAAAACAAATATATATGCAAGACTTGTTATTTATTGATCGACATGCTGCTTTACATGCCAATTGGAAACCCTGTCTCTAATTCTCCAGTTTCTCAGAAGTCCTCAGCCCACAGGTCAAGCACCAATATAAAGCAATCTCTTCCCTCTTTAATCATCATACCTCTATTGTATGCATTACAAACACAAAATGGGTCAGGAATAATACTTATCTACAGGTCTACATGTAATGTGGTAAAGTATGAAAAGCTCATTCTATGCTGGCTTGTTCACAAGAAGACAGATTTAGTATCTTTTTCATGGTAACCCAATATGCCCTTGATTGAAATATGAAGGTGAATGATACAAATTGATTTGTCATTCTAGGTTTAAACTTTTGTGCCTACTCTACAAAAGGGGAAAAGAAAGGCACACTTTTAAAGTTCTTAGAAAGGATTATTTAAGGGCATCTAAAATAGGACTATGAACCACTAGCTTACAAAGAGATTTTGCTTTAATATCACCCTCAATTTTGGTGTTGTAAAAGAATAGTCAGATAGTTAACAATTAATCCGATATCTTGGGTGCCTGCCACGATACTTGCTGATTTCATTCTAATGTGTGTCCTGCCAGGAACCACAAAGGAGAGAGATTCCTCTGTATTGCATCTGTATCTGATACATGCTATCTTAAGAAAGAGGCCAAGGAGAAGGAGGGTCTTTTATATTCAACTATACTATTTGACAACAGAGAGCCTCCGAATAATCAGATTATTTTTCTCCAACTTGGCCCCCAACTGAGCAGATTTGCAATCCTTTCCTACCTGGAACGCTGCAGGGGGTGTGACAAGTGGAGACATTACTGGGCATTTGCATTTAAAGAATTAATAAAAATTCCTCATTTGCCTGAAAGCCCCATGAAGTTTATAACCTTGACGCTTTATAACCCCCTACATTGGCTTCTCTCCTGGTATGGCCAAACAAACCAACATAAATCTGTATTTTAAAGAATGCAATTAGTAATGTGCTATTGGACCACATAACTGGAACTATGCAGCTCCCTGGCCACAGAATTTCACAAAAGGGAAATAAACAATATAGAACAATGAAAAGTATTTTCTGGGCTATATTAACCTTTAGGTCACCCATATTAATGACAGCTATTTCAGGTGAACATTTTTTACTTCAAGCAAACAATCTATTGAGGACAAAAGGTCAAAGCTCCCATTCTTTGGGGTTGGTACAGAAGAAATTCTTTTCAGTTATTCTTTCCTGGAAACTGATGTTATTGGTGGTTCTTGGGAATGATTTTCAAGGTTTAGTTTGCAAATCTACCTTCTTTGTGATCCATCCCTACAGGAACACCTGAATCCAGTCAGTCTGCCTCTATGGTCCTCTACCCCACTTGGAGCAACATGGAAAGAGGTCATTAAGGCTGTTGCCAAAACCTTTAGATCCCCGAGAATGAGTCAGGAGAAAGTGATGAGTTCTGCCATTAACACCCTGAATTGTATGGGGAGCACTGGAAAGGAGCTACCTGTGGAAAGTTCAAGAAGTTTCCTGAGCCAAGGAGAGAGAGGGAAGCTTGCCCTGAGCTTTAAATACAGAAGAAGACAGAGAGTGCAGAATACTGATTAGGACTCCACAGGCCCACTGCCTCCCTTGTGTAATCTTAAAAAATGAATTTCTTGTAAGATAACTGGCATCTCAAACCAATGAGGCCACTCAGGATTTTGGTAGAGACTCAAGCGCCCTCTGGAGGTGATACTTAGGTTTCCAGTCATTGTGCTGGCTTGAGAATGTTTGGGGAAGCTGGGATGGGCCAAACACACAAACCTGAGAAAGTCCCCAAGACCACCAGCACCACTGGGAGCTGTCAAGAAAGTCCTGGTTGATAAGAACGGTCCCCAAGAGCAGTAGTACCAGGCTCTCTCTTTTCTTCCTGTTTGTCACCCTTGTAGGAAATTGAGGTTGGTCTTTACTGGCTACTTAACATCTAGGGGTAGAATGGGGAGGGAGAAAGGGTTGTCTTTCCTTCTTTGGAAACCACTCTGTGCTCTTGAGCCCTTTTATCCTAAATTGTCTGGATTCTTGACGCCAAAATTATTTTCTCTGATTTCTTCCCATGAAAAGCCCTTGCAGATTTCAACTTTGCTGCCTCCTCAGCAGCCTGACTAAGGCTGCTGCCTCTCATGATGTCCCTAATGAGAGAGCCATTCTACTAAGTACAACTATCTTCAGCTTGGTCACCACCATTGCTCCCACTGCTCTGACCTTGGGAGTGTGGCATCATCTTCCCCTTTGCCAAACCTTCTAAAGCATGCAACAGGCCGTTCCCAAAATGCATCACAGAAGACTACCACCTATAACAAGACTTTAACAAAGGATCAAAAGTAACCAACTGGAAGGCAGCCTGAGATTATCTTCTAAAAGGTACACCAAATGCATTAGAATCATCTGAGTGTTTATTACAAACAAGATTAAGGGTCCCACTTAACAGAGTTTCTAGAAGTGGGTCTGATATCTGCATTACAGGGTGGGGCAAAGTAGGGTTACAGTTGTGAGTACCCAAAACAGTTTATAATTGTATTATTATTTATTTATTATTGCATTATTTTCCATAGGAAGAACTACAAACCAACTGTTCCCCCAACCTGTATGATACACTCTCCAGGAGATATATATGCACACCAATATTTGAATTATTGGCATGGGAATTTATATCTCCTATAAGATGAGACTCCTCTTAGAGCCAGCCTACAAGACCAGGAACCAACACTAGGTACCATCAAGGCATCTCCATGCCTAAATTTCAACCTACATTCAAATGGCAAGCATTGACTCACTCCCACCACTGGTAATGTACTGGCATGTCCATGCAACAAAACCCAGGCAAATGTCAAAAGGTCCATTGAGACAAAAGAGTTTTCCCCTGGTCCTCTAAAGCTCACCCTAGTCCAGCCTTATTTTTAGTCCTAGGAACTACGTTTTCTGAGCTGACTGGCAGGGGAATTCCCACTGTCATCATGAAAACCACCACCCCCAACCCACAAAGGTATGATTTTGCTCTGAGTCTCAATGATAATCACTTCAATACATTTCCAAAAACCTGGGGCATTCCTTTCCCATATAACACCATGGATCCATACCTCAAAAAGAGGCATTACAGCCCCAGCCCGTTTGGCTCCATCAGCCTGTGGACTGCAGGGTCCCAGGTTCAATTCGGGTCAAGGGCACATGCATAGGTTGCAGGCTCGAGCCCTGGTTTGGGGCATGCAGGAAGCAGCCATTCAATGATTATCTCTCATCATTCATGTTTCTATCTCTCTCTCCCTCTCCCTTCTCTCTGAAATAAATAAAAATATATATTTTTTAAAAGATTCATTGCAAATTCTTCAATTCTAAAATGCCATCAATTGTCAGATAGACTGTAAATATAGTGCAGAGTGTGTGGGTTTTATTTTTTTTGTTGTTGTTTTTTTCAAAAAAGAACAATAT
The DNA here is from genome assembly GCF_000327345.1 of Myotis davidii. Classification (NCBI taxonomy): domain Eukaryota; kingdom Metazoa; phylum Chordata; class Mammalia; order Chiroptera; family Vespertilionidae; genus Myotis; species Myotis davidii. The sequence continues at coordinate 2,534,668 of NW_006286243.1, read as the reverse complement.
ATCAAATGTGCACAAAAATCCTATAAAATAAAGAGCTAAAATGTTAATGAGACCAGACAGCGGAACAATCTTTCAGAACAACCTTCCTAAACGACCTTCCGGAACAACCAGTGGGCGGGGGAGCGGAGCCACAGGGCCACTAGGCAGCAGAGCTGTGGGGGCCGAGCCCCTTGCACAAATTTTGTGCATCAGGCCTCTAGTGTTTTCATAATCAAAAACAGCATATATTTATTAATACAATTATATTATACTTTGTTATGCAGTATTACAATCAAAGTTTGAGACCTTTCCTATTCTTAAACTTTCAAATTACTTCTTACAAACAGCATGATACGGAGCATCAAACAGTGACCTCTGTTTGGCATAACACTTGATGATCCTCTTTACCACTTTAAGGATTAACAAGACAATTTCAAAGCATATTAATTAAAGATTACCAGGATGTGTTTTGCACTTTGCATTTGTTATTTTCTTAGTTGAATTACATAAGACTGGAAGTCATACAGTTTTCCTTGAATATTATCCAGAAAATGATTACATATATTTAGTGCCTAAATCTTTCATGATGTGTGAATCAGTCATACCAATCTCTCCTGTATTTAGCAATTTCCAATGCCCTTAACTGCAATGCCAGGCCTATGACACAGTGAAAAAAAATGAAATGAAGCATTTGTGGTGACTTTCCTTCTGGGAATCTGGTAAATCATGTGTTTTTTGCTAAGCAAGAAAATAGGGACAGGGGTGGGGTTGGGTGGAGGGGAGCAAAAAGGGAGAAAATGAGATACATCTGTAATACTGTCAACAATAAAATTAAAAAATAGGGACAATAAGCTAGTTTTAGAGTAACAAACTTCTGTTCCCGCATTAGAAACTTATATCTCATAGATCAGTTTTCATGCCTTTTTTAATACACAGTAACTTTTCTTTTCAATTCTACATTAAAGTGTAATCTTTTTGAAGTTATTTTAAGTTAATCTAATGGACTCAAATTTAAATATAAATGTCTATGGTACTCTGCAAATAACTCAACCAAAGTGACAATTAGATGATAGAAATTTCTGTACAGGGCTAAATTTCTATGTACATATAAAATGGTAACCATGTAAAAGTTTCTTTTCATGCATAATTCTTATGGGCAGTAGGCAATTCCAGTCATTAAAATGTAAAAAGGGGGAAAAATCCTGCAAAGATACAACTCTGCCTGTACTATAAAGGATCTATTTCTTTTTTAACACAGGGAACAAGTAGTTTTACATAAAAAAAAAATTCACACCATACACACACACACACACACACACACACACACAGTATCTGTTCCAGAAAGTTTAAAGATTTAAATATGAAATGCAAAACTTTAACACTCTCAGAAAAAAATACAGGATTTAAAAAAATAATGAATAACATCTGAAAAGATGTTCAACCTCATTAGTAACCAGAGAAATATAAACAATGAATGAGAGCATCAGATTGATATAAATTAAGAAGTCTGATAATACCCAGTGATATTGAAGAGATGGAAAAAATAGAAACACTATTGCACTATAATTTTATAACACAGCAATTTGGCAATATCTACAGCAGTGGTTCCCAAATTTTGTTTTGACTACTTAACCCAATCAGTAAAACATGTGAGCACAAGTCCTCTGTATGGATACTTATTTATAAATTATATCATATAATGTGTACTTATATATCATGCATTTCATAAAACATGAAAAAAGTTGAACTCTTTTAAATTTAGATTTTCAAGATAAATATATAAATGTTTCTAATATTTTTTCAAATCTCTGCTTTAGATATCTCTAGAAAACTCTCAACAGGCCCAACGGCCAGTCAGCAATCTCACAATTTAAAAATTCTACATTTCCAAGAAGCAACTCCTAACCTGGCTGAGTTGACAAACTTCTAAAAGAGAATCTCAAAAAAAAAAAAAAAAAAGAATCGTAAGCCCTACTCCCAAAGATTCTGACTTAGAAAATGTTGATACCCATTTGTGGCTGATGCTCAGATATGGAAACCACTGCTCTAAGAGACCAACCCTGGCCAAAGGACCACAGAGTCAATTACGACAATGATTACATCTATTTGGTCCTAATATTAACGCCTCTTCTTAACTAGGCTAATTCCTGACCGTCTCATCTCTCTGATAAATTCTGATTGGTAAGATTTCAATTACTCTTCTGATCTCAATCAGAGAGATTGCTTATCCCAATTGTTTGGTTTCAGATGGAAGAGAAGTGTTTCCAAGGGATTTTTATCCATAGAGAGACTGCCCTAGGTAACAGACTATCCCTTTTAAGGTAAGTTCTCTCTTCTTCCCATAGTAGCAATGCAAGCACAAAATAGCTCTTAGAGCTTCCAGCTGGTCTCAATGCAGAAAAGCCTTTAACTATTTCTTGTCCACTACCTATATTTAATTTTATTCCCACAGTTACATTTGTGTGTGTGTTGTAAATGATTGAGGAGAATATAACCCTGCAATCTATTCCCAGGGCCTCATCTTAAAGACTAAACTACATCCATACTCAAGTATGGTTTATCAAATGTTTGCATAAGCCACTGTGTTATAATGTATCAAGAGGAGATTTTCACTAAGCCAGCTGATTAGCATTCATTAAAATAGATTAAAGTATTTACTCTGGTTCTCTGACCCACTCTGACCAGCCTCACCATTTACTTAAGTCCTTCTTGCCTGATTTGGTATTAATTTTTAATCTCTCTTTGGTCACCAGTCTTTGTTTCCATCTCCACCCTCCAGAAACACCTGTCCAAATGATAGGAGTGATAATATCAGGCCTATAGCTAACTATAGGTGGATTGCTGTGAATGGAACAATGGGGCACTCGTGGTAGAAGGGGACTCCAACCCATTCTGTTCCCCAAATACAGTTGCAGTGCCTACAAAATCACATATACATAGCTACTGATAAAGTTTCACTTGTGGAACAAGCCAAAACTCTCTTTCACATTTAAAAAAATATATTATTTTCTTAAAGAATTCATTTTTGACATATGAAACCTGAAAAAAAAAAACTAGACTTGAAAATAACGAGTTTTTAAAATTATTTTACCCACTGAAATTGAGATAACTATAACTTTGAACTCATTAATCTTAGATTTAGGAATTTATCCTAAGGAAATATCGAGATGCATCCAAGGATTTACATTCAATGGTATTCTGCTGAATGTTACTATAAAAAGGAAAAATTGCCCTGGCTGGGTGGCTTAGTTGATTGAGGCATTGTCTGTACATCAAAAGGTTGCAGGTTCAATCTCTGGTAGGGGTGTGTATGAGAGGCAATGGACCAATGTTTCTTTCTCACATAGATGTGTCTATCTCTCTCCCCCCACTCCCATTTTCTCTCTCTAAAAATCAATAAAAGCATATCCTTGAGTGATGATTTAAAAAGAAAAAAGAAAAAATTGAGCCACACTCTAAATGTTCAACAATAGAAATTTTTTTAAATAAATTGTGGTATGTTCATTTGATTAACCTTTAAAATCATGTTAATGAATAATATTTAAAGAAAGAATATCACATGGTGAGAGAAAAAGCAAATAGTAAAACACTATTGGATTTCTACAAATTTTGATATCAATTTTGTAAAAGAAAAAATGCCTGTGCGCATTTCTTTTAAAAGATTGAAAAGATATATAACAAAATATTTGTAATTATCTCTGATAAAATTTCAAGTGAAAGTTTCCCCAAATTTTTTACAATAAACATTTTTTAACTTTATACAGATACACACACATATTTTGGTATGTTGGAACACTAAAAAATTATTTTATTATGAAAGAATGCTTTGGTCCCTAAATCACTTTGATTTAAATCAGTGCAACCATAACTTTCAACAGTTTATTACAGAGACTACTCAGTGTGTACATATTATTATTCATATTACTAACTTAATTATCATGAAATGTTTATTTAAGTCTCATTTGTTTGCATAGACATATAAATAATATTCTGGTATTGTTTTTATTTCACCTACTTTTCTTATTATTTGAGCATATGTGAAAATAATAAAAACAAAAATATTATCTAACATCTAGTACTAAAGACCAATAAGCATTTAAAGGAGCCTGCTAGCTGAAACCGGTTTGGCTCAGTGGATAGAGCGTCGGCCTGCGGACTGGGGGGTCCCGGGTTCGATTCCGGTCGGGGGCATGTACCTGGGTTGCGGGCACATCCCCAGATGGGGATGTGCAGGAGGCGGCTGATTGATGTTTCTCTCTCATCGATGTTTCTGACTCACTATCTCTCTCCCTTCCTCTCTGTAAAAAATCAATAAAATATATAAAAATAAACTAAAGGAGCCTGCTAATAATAATATTATTTCTTCTGTTGGGACAGATAAATTTTAAGACAGTTCATCAGAACAATAAATGACTTCTGCTATGCAATGATACAACTCAGGTTTCCCATAATCCTGAATTATCTGTCCTTATATTAAACAGTGTCACCTTATATAATTGTTTGGGCCATAAATTATTAAGTCAAAAATTATCAAAAGGAGAGTTACAGCTTATCCTATCTAATAATAGACAAACATGGTAATTAACCATACCTCCAATACGCTTCCCATTGGCTAATCAGGGTGATATGCAAATTAAGTGCCAACCAAGATGGCGGCCAGCAGCCAGGCAGCTGAAGCGAACAGGAGGCTTGCTTGCTCCAGTGAAGGAGGAAGCAAGGTTCCCTAGCCTGCCGCTGCTGGCCTCTCAGCTGCAGTCTAAGCAACTATGTTGCAATTATAGAACCTAAACAAACCCCAGAAACCTGCTTTCAGCCAGCCAGGCTTCAGCCAGCAGGACTGCAACAGTGTTTCAATTATAGAAGCCAAACAAAGCCCAGATACCTGCTTTCAGCAGCCGAGGTCTCAGAGCTAGAGCCGGCTTC
>NW_006286243.1:2518648-2529018 GCF_000327345.1 Myotis davidii | reverse complement strand
CTGGCTTTTGCCCTCTCACAGTCCAGGAGCCCTCAGGGGATGCCTGACTGACAGGTCATCTTTAGCATTGCCTCGGAGGTGGGAAAGGCTCCCATCACTGCCACTGCCCTCTCCAGCTGTGAGCCTGGCTTCTGGCTGGGCAGCACTCTCCCTGTGGGAGCACACTAACCACCAGGGGAAAGCTCCTGTGTTGAGCGTATGCCCTCTGCTGATCAGTGCGCATCATAGTGACCAGTAGTTCCACTGTTCGGTGGATTTACATATTAGCCTTTTGTTATCCTATCTGATAATAGACAAACATGGTAATTAACCACACCTCCGACACGCTTCCCATTGGCTAATCAGGGAAATATGCAAATTAACTGCCAACCAAGATGGTGGTTAATTTGCATATGTAGGCACCAAGCCACGGACTGAGGCTTTAGGCCTGGGTCAGGGAGGAGCCAGCCAGCGATCGTTGATGGCGGTGGCTGGGAGCTGGGGGTGCCCTGGCCCAGGCCTAACACCTCGGCCCGAGGCTTTAGGCCTGGGTCAGAGAGGAGCCAGGCAGCGATCATTGATGGTGGCAGCGGCAGGGAGCTGGTGGTGCCCTGGCCCAGAGCTAATGACTCACCAGAGGTTTTAGGCCTGGGCAGGGGCCAAACCAGCAATTGGTGTGAACTACAGAGGAAACACCTTTTCTGACTGCTGATTGGTTAAGCTCCCTGTATGCCACTGGTAAAATTCTTCGTAACTTGGGTAATAAGAGTTTAAATAGGTGATCTAGGGTTTTTTTACCACACTCCTGGAGAAAAAAAGGAAGGTCTCAGAAAGACATCAAATAGAGCTAAAAGTGGGGCCTGGATCCTTCTGTTGTTTAAAATGTTTATGAAGTGCTGAAGGAAAGGAAAAAACAAGAAGGAGAGAGGGAAGGAGGGAGAAAGGACAGGGGGAGATAAAGAACAAAGGAAGCAAGGAAGGAGGGAGGGAAGAAAGGAAGGAAGGAAGGAAGGTAGGAAAAGAAGAAAGGAAGAAATGTCATATCCTATGAAAGACACATGCTGAAAATGCCTAAAGAAAGTTGTCATTTTTTCATGGTAAAGGGACTGGAGTCCGTGTTGATGAAAACACCTTGGTGGCTGCGGTGACTGGCAGTGGCTGCAACAGTGCGGTGATGGGGCTGGTGCCTTCCCCTGATCAGCCCAGTCGACTCCCACAAAGGGAGGCCAGACTGTGGCTTAGACCCGCTCCCCAAGGGGAGCAGGGAACAGGAAGTAGGACATCCCCTAGGGCTCCCAGTATGTGATAGGAGGCAAGCTGTGCTGAGGGACCCCCCTCCAGTGCACAAATTTTTGTGCACCGGGCCTCTAGTCTTATATAACTCTTCAAAGTTCTAAGACTTTCAGCTATAACAAAGAAGGAATAGAAATTTTCAAAAAGATATTTTAAAGTGTTCACTTTTGGAATTCTAATGGCCCTTCTCTTTATGAGATTAATGCCATTGAAAAACGCAGATAAATCACAGAAGAAAGGCACCATCCATCTAATTATTCCAATGAGGATGAGACAGAGAAAGGGAGGGGAGTGCTTCCACCCAGCAGCCCAGCTTTAAGAGTTCATGTGTTTTGGGACATAACAGCATGACCAATTTAACATACCACAAAACAGAATTCCTCTGACAAGCTGTTTAAAAGATTAGTGTCAGATATTGGAAAAGAGTGTGGGTGTGAAGGCTGAGTTTAGTTGATTTAGTGTGAATCTTTAAATTGATCTATCAAATAATATTTTTCTTCAACTATCCAACATAGGACAAAAAAATGGGACAGGGAAGCTTAAAGAGCTATTCATGAGAACAAAACTTGAGCTCTGAGTCAACTGTTTACACATTGCAAATGCATTTCATCCACTTTAACACACCACCACTGGTGGTGACGCCTGCCAAGCTTGAGACTATCGTAAGTTTAAGGATCCAAAGAAGGTGACTATGGGCTTTAAAATGTCCCCAGATGCACTGTGTTCTCCCAGGTGAAAAGAAAGCACCTGGATTTGGGGCTGGCCCTTCTCACAAATCTGCTACTATATAAAATTACAACTTGGAATCTGTTCCTTCTACTTACACAGATGGTATCATAACTGAAAAGGGTTTCCCAGATAAAAAGCAAACATGGTTCAAGGTTGAGACCTTATTAGCATTTCCAAAGAGCTGTGAAAAGCCTTTATTCTCTGTCCCCTGCCAAGTAAATTTTGTTTTGCTGAGCTTTGGCACTGTTCCTCTGTTGTCATGGTGGGGCATTATTGTCACAGCTGTCTCTGGGGGTGCTGCCTCGAATATCTTTAGAGAATAACACACACATAAGGAACATGACATTTGCTATACCAAAAGAGCTTTTACGAGGCAACCACACCTACTATTACAAAACTGTAAACTGGTAATATAAATATCACTTTGCACTTTTAAAACTATGAAGCCAAAGCTGAAATGTCTAAATGAACAAATGTATTTACTACAGAAATAACAACATAAGGAGAGAACATACAGAAGCTTTCATTCACTAAAGATAGAAAGCAAAACAGAGAAAAGAATAAAGATCTGCTTTTTAATATGAAAAACTGATCCATAACTTTCTCAAAAATAATTATAGCCCATTCCCTTCAACTGCCTCCTTCATGTATAATTTTCCTTTTTCAAAATGACCAATTATTTTGTTTTCCAGCTTTATTGTGATAATTATAATTGACAAAGTTAATGAATCTGCATTTTGTAGATGTATTTTGTTTTGATTACCTTGCTTTTCAGAAAGTGGTGGGCTGTCAGCAACATGAAAGGAAGTATTTCGCTGTTGTTCTCAATTTCATATTGATTATTCATTTAAAAGGTGATTAAAGTAGGTGATGATAGTACATACAATGCCTTGAATGATGGGTAAAATGTGAATATATTATACAACATATTCGATTTTCCTTTACAAGTATGTTGCCCTTAAGATATCTATGTTTAACTAGAATAGCAGGCAGGAACCTGCAATTAATGTGCATTTAATGATACGTTATTCATTATAGTATCTTTACTACTAATGAATGACTCAGGTCATTTGACATCTCCCAACCACTTTCATCATGATTTGAGTTTAAAAACAAAACGAAAAAAAAACAACTTTAATCCTCAGTTGCTACTTCTAATTGGCAACTTTAAAATCAAAGGAAATAGGAGCATTTCTTAGTACCTCAGACTTGCATGGGATTGTGAGAAACTTACTTTCCCTATCATTGCTCTTTTTATAACAAAATGAACTAGTAATTAAAATAAAGTAATAATATTTACAGTGGATCATGATTATAAATATTTAGGGGTTTGTCACAATAAAGTAAGCTGTATTAAAATATTGATTGTACACCTTAATAGAATTCAACATAACAGTTACTTAAATAAGAATGAAGAATTATTTCTCCTTCACATAAGTTGGTAGATGATGAGAAGTGCAGGGTGGCTTTCTTCCATGAGGTCATTCAAGGACCCAGATTTTACCTATGAAATTCCATGAGAGCAGTGGTAAAGAAACTATCTCTGGTTAGTAGTTTGGTTGCCTGTTTCTGTCAATGAAGTTTTATTGGAATACAGCCTTGCTCAATTGTGCAAGTTTTGTCTGTGGATGCTTTTTGGCTACAATGCCAGAATTGAGTAGTTGTGACAAAGACTCTATGGACTGCAAGTCAAAGTACTTCCTATCAGGCCCTTTAAGAAAATTTACCAACCCCTGCAAAGAAAATTTACTAAATGAAGTTCTCAACTGTACAGGCAAAGCTGGTTCAACACCACCTTGCAGCTTGTGTGAAAGGGTAGAAAGATAAGTGAAGATATCTTGTTAAGGCCCCCATTAATCTCCTTTAACATCTATTCGCCGGAGCTTAATCAAATGGTCCACCAGACAACTGAAAAATGGTTTGTTTTTAGCTTGATAGCAATGTGCTAAAAATTGGAGGATCTATTAATAAAAGCAAGATTGAGAGAATGAATACCAGAGGCCAATTATGGAAGCTCTTCTAGAAACCACCTTTCTGGCTGCTCAAGCATCAATACATACCCTTCTGATACATAAGAACACATTCACCTCCTCCCTCAGGGAACCAATACTACATCCCACCCAGTTACCACATCCGTCTCAGTCGAAGATCACTGAGTGCTAAGCAGTCCTCTCTGTTAAGTTTGGAAGTGACTCCTTGTGGAGCAGTAACTCTAAAAACTAAGATTTCCAATATTCAATGGTGTGGCAAATACAGGATAACCATAATAAAACCTTCAAGTCAGAAAAGGGCAAAATGGGAAATACATAGTAGGCTCTGGTGCATAATCCCTGTCAAATTCTAATGAGCAGGAACTGCAAAGATTCCCTGCCCTGGCAGAGAGTAAGTCCCTTGGCTGGTCCACCTGATCACCCCTGCTCTCTGGGAGATGTTTTCATGCTCATTATCCTGTGTGTGTTATAGGTGAGGAGAGCTCCTCAACCACACTGGTTACTGGTGGGAGTGGACATTAATAAGCATTTCCAGAGGGCCCCATGGGAGGATGAAGTATTGTAGAAAGCTTTATTCCTGTAGAATTTCATCCCTGAGTTTCCAAGGTCCCATTTCCCTTTGTCCCACCAAGGAAAAAGTCCCATTTTGCCTTCAACAGGGCTAAGAGCAAAGCCAATGTCCAGAGTTTCTGCTCCATGTTGGAGCAGTTCAATTCAGCATCAGCTAGCTTAGTTTGTGCTCCCAGCTGTAGTCCATCAGTCCACTGTGCGTGGGGTTCGCATGGCCGCATTGCTAGGGAACATGGGCGGGAGCAAAGCCAAAGGAATCAGAATGCCAAGAGCCAAGAGAGCCAAGAGACCAAGCTTCTTCTAGGGCAGTGGTCGGCAAACTGCGGCTTGCGAGCCACATGCGGCTCTTCCACAAAATACTGACTTCTGCGCATGGGCCATGAAGTTTCAATCGCACTGTACGTGTGTGCCGGCGCGTGGTATTTTGTGGAAGAGCCACACTCAAGGGGCCAAAGAGCCCCATGTGGCTCTCGAGCTGCAGTTTGCCGACCACTGTTCTAGGGGATTATGTATTCCTAATCTTCACAGTTTGCACTGGCCCTGCCCCTCTGGCCAATGATCTCTGTTTCCCGATTTGACTGGCAGCATCTTCCCTATGTCACCCCAACTTTACTGGGCATGAACCTATCTTCTCCTTTGTCCAGTCCCTTCCCCCAGTAATCTGCAAGGGATGGGCTGGTGGTTCCCTGGGAGTGTGAAATTGCAGCTTCCTGGTGAAGCTGCCAAATGGCAATGTCTATAATATCTAGCCTCCCTTTTGCTCCTTTCCTATTATTAATAACTAGTTAATTACAATGGTATCATAGCCACATGTGAAGTCAATATTGGAGACTATGTCCTTCTTGGAAATTTAAATTTTTCTTAGCCTGTATCCTGCTGGTGTGGGCTCAGAGTCCTCAGGAGTTAAACTGGGGGTTGAAAAATCATGTTTACGGTTTCTTGCAAACATTTAATAGGTTTCTGTGAATGGTGCCCTTGGAGTTGTATAGTGCACAACCTGCAAAACTGTGTATGATGATCCTAATCCTAACTGCGGTCAGAGGACAAGGAGACTTACTTAGAAGCCTTAGAAGACACTCAATGTGAAGGCAGGAGTCTAGACCAGTGAGCCAAGCTTCTCAAGGATGGTTGAAAGTCAGAGTTCTGCCTACAATTACTTAGCAGCTAATATCAGAATCCACTCTGAACCAGCCACAACCAAACTGTGATAGTGCCTGTGGAAGAAATGACTGGGAGTTTATAAATTGAGTAGAGTTCTACCTTTTGGAATCTAAAGAGCTTTTGCCAGAGTACACCACTAAATGAGCATTAACCAGAGTGTGGGAACATTTCATCCTTTTCTCTATTCCCCACCTTCAGTACGATGACATGACAGTTATATAAATGTTTTACCATCCTTCCAAGCAAAGTAAAAATGCCCCCTCGATAAGATTTTATTATTATATGCAAGTCAGAACTGATCAATTGTTCCTTAGGGCTCCAACAGCACTTATAAATTGTAATCATTATGGATTGGTTCCTAGTTACTTAACCTCTCTTTGCCTTAGTTTCCTTGTGGAAATAATAGTAAAGGCTTAATAGAAATAATTGTTATGAGAGTTGGATCTTTTAATATTTGGAAAGTATTTAGAGTACTTCCTGTTAATAAAATTTGACCATTATTATGAGGCAGTGAATTCCACTTCTGCATACACAGTTTGGGTTGGGTTTTTATAATTTCCAACTAAATGTGTCCTAACTCAGTTTTATTTTGTAAGAAACTACTAAGAGACAAGAACCAATCCCTTTAACATAAGTTCATGTTTTGATTCTAATTTCACTGAACTGTGAAGAAATTGGGTTTTGAGAAGATTTAAGACAGAGGAAAAATTAATATTTTTAGTTGCACAATGAACCTGTCATGCCTCTATCTTCAACAAATGTAATGAACGTTGTTAGTTACCTACCCAGATCCATTATCCTAGCCTTCCTAAGAGAACCCTGATTGGTTCAAGCATATATCCCCATCTGCCTTACACAGAGATGATCTACCATCAGCTTCTGGAGTAATCCTAAATTATCTAAATCAGTGGTTTTCAATCAGGGCAATTTGCCTCCCAGGGAACATTTGGCAATGTCTGGAATCATTTTGGTTGTTGCAATTGGAAAGAGAATGTTACTGGCATCTAGTGAATAAAAGCCAGGGATGCTGCTAAACATCCTACAATGCCAGGACTCCCCCACAACAAAGAATTATTCAATCCAAAATGCCAATAGTGTCAAGGTTAAGAAATTCTGATCTAAAAGGAATCCCATTCCTTTTATGAGGAGGAATGGTATATGACCCAATTCTAACCAATGAGATGTGAGTTGAGATTTTCTAGATGCTTCAAGAAAGCTTTTAATCTCTCCTACAAAGCACAGGTTCCTCCCCACCCCTCTCTCTTTTACCCCTGTCCTCTCCAACCCAATCTCATAGAACCGAGCAATATAAAAAACCTCTATGATGACATAATGAAACCACTGGATCCACACAGCCACTAGCATTCCTCTTATGTGAACAACACACTTCCTCATTTTTTAAGTTAGTTTGAGTTGCATAATCCATGCATTACATCAACATCAAGCTTTGATTAAATACCTACTGTGCCTGGGCCACTATTAATGAGACACTGAGAATATAAAAATGAATAAGATAGTCAGTTGGCCTACTGTCGAGTTTTTATTCAAAAAGAGGACATGGCCAAAACCGGTTTGGCTCAGTGGATAGAGCATCGGCCTGCGGACTGAAAGGTCCCAGGATCGATTCCGGTCAAGGGCATGTACCTGGGTTGCGGGTACATCCCCAGTGGGAGGTGTGCAGGAGGCGGCTGATCGATGTCTCTCTCTCATCGATGTTTCTGACTCTCTATCTCTCTCCCTTCCTCTCTGTAAAAAATCAATAAAATATATTTAAAACAACAACAACAAAAAAAAACAAAAAACAAAAACAAAAAGAGGACATGGATCCCTAAAGAAATAATTATAATATGTGCTGTAATAGAGATAGGTGCAATGAGAGCCTAATGGATGAAGTATTAGCTTTGTTTGTCTGGGAAATCAAGTGAATCTCCTTTACTAGATTCCTTAAGGCCAAAGAAAAAAATTGTTTTCTTCTTCCCATTCTCAATATTGGTATAATTCATTGTACCTAGATGTTCAATATGTGATTAATTTAAGTACTTATTAAAAGGATCATTTTACTAAGTTTTTTAACATGCTTGTTAATTTTTTAGGTGATAAGACTGAATCATAATGCAATGCACATTTCCATTAATATTTCCTCCTACTGTGCCAAAACCCTCCAGCCCTGTTTAGTATGTATATGTTTGTATCTGTTGCATTTTCAAAATGTGTTTAAGGTATCTTAAAATATAAAATACAGACACACCTGAACAGATATTTTTCCAAAGAAGACATACAAATGGCCAACAGGTAAATGAAAAGATGCTCAGCATCAATAATCATCAGGGAAATGCAAATTAAAATCACAACGAGTTATCAATGCATTCCTATTATCAAAATGTTAAAAAGTAGCCCTAGCTGGTTTGGCTCAGTGGATAGTGTGTCAACCTGCAGACCAAAGGGTCCCAGGTTTGATTCCGGTCAAGGGCACATACCTGGATTGTGGGCTTGATCCCCAATAGGGGGCATGCAGGAGGCAGCCAATCAATGATCCTCTCTCATCATTGATGTTTCTATCTCACTTTCCCTTTCCCTTCCTCTCTGAAATCAATAAAAATATATTTTTTAAAGAAGTTGAAAAGTAATAAATATGGGAAAGAATGTGGAGAAAGAGAACTCAACCTTGGCATACTATTGGTGGGAATATAAATTGGTATAGCCATTATAGAAAACAGTTTGGAGATTCCTCAAAAATTAAAAATAGAGCTACCATATGATCCAGCAATCCCACTTTGTAGTATGTAGTATGTACCTAAAGGAAATAAAATCACTATCTTTCCCTGGCCAGGTGGCTAAGTTGGTTGGAGCATTGTCCTGATGTGCCAAGACTGTGGGTTCAATCCCCAAGTCAGGGCACATACAAGAAAGCAATCAATGAATGCATAAATAAGTAGAACAACAAACCCACATTTCTCTCTCTCTAATAATCAACAAATAAAAATTCTAAATCACCATGTCTAAGAAGTACCTACATTCCTATGTTCATTGTAGCATTATTGACAGTAGTCATAATATGGAAATAACTTAAGTGTCCATAGACATGAATGCATGAAGAAAAATACACATAACACAATGGAATTTTATTCAGCCTTTAAAAAAAAGGAAATCCTGAAATTTGCAATGACAGGGTTGAACTTGGAAGACATGCTAAATGAAATAAGCCAGATACAGAAGACAAATACTGTATGATCTCACTTACATTTGTAATCTTTTCAATATATTTTTATTGATTTCATAGAGGAAAGGAGAGGGAGAGAGAGATAGAAACATCAATAATGAGAGAATCATTGACCGGCTGCCTCCTGCAGGCCCCACACTAGGGATCAAGCCCACAACCCGGACATGTGGCCAGGAACCGAATTGTGACCTCCTGGTTCATAGGTCGACCCTCAACCACTGAGGCATGCTGGCCAGGCTATACTTGTAATCTTTTTAAAAAGGTCGAACTCTCATAGTAACAGAGAGCGGAAATATAATGACAGTATAAAATAGTGACTATCCTATATAATAAAAGGCTAATATGTAAATTGACTGAACAGCAGAACGACTGGTCACTATCACATGCACTGACCACCAGGCGGCAGTCGCTCATTGCAGGAGATGCCCTTGGTGGTCAGTGCACTCTCACAGAGGGAGCACCGCTTAGCCAGAGCTGGGCTCACAGCTGGCAAGCGCAGCAGTGATGGCGGGAGCCTTTCACAGGGAGCAGGCCTAAGCCAGCATTCAAACATCCCTCGAGGGCTTCTGGACTGTGAGAGGGCGCAGGCCGGGCTGAGGGACCCCCCAGAGTGCGTGAACTTCATGCACTGGGCCTCTAGTAGTTAATAATAATGTATTGTATACTTGAAATTTGCTAAGAGAGTAGATCTCGTGTTCTCACCACACACAAAAAAAGTGGAAACTATAGGAGCCGATGGATATGTTAGTTTGATCACACTTATCATTTCACAGTTTACACATATATCAAAACCACGTTGTGCACCTTAAATATGTACAATGTTTATCTGTCAAAATAAAATAATCCAATTTAACCAACAATCCAAGTAAAAAAAAGTGGAAAGGGAAGAAGACAAAATGAGACATTCTTAAACTTGAAAAATATTACAGGATTATGCCAGTTTTCTTCGTAGAGATTAAAAACATGCAATTACAAAGCTGGCAGTTAGAGATGAACTAAATACACATTTGCTGATCATCTTTGCTTACAAATGTCCTTTCCACTGCTTCTGACACACCCATCAGAAAATAGCTTATGCTCAGTGGGTTCATCACATCATCATCACATCTTGAAATCAATATTGCCTATCCCCAAAAGCATTCATAAAGAGGTACATGAGCTAGAGTTCCTTAATGCCAATTATATCTCTGGGTTCTATATTCTTAATATTTCAGGCTAGAGTAAAACTATAACTATACCCCTTTGTTTAAAGTCTCCCAGGAGGGAGCAGTACATTTTTTGAAAGATGATTAGGGTGGATAATTTTGTCAAATAAGGCTCTACCTGTCTAGATTAAGAAAAACATTTCCAACCAAAGGACTTGTAAGCATGCATATAAGTATAACCAATGGACATAAGACACTGGAGGTCAGGGGATAAGGGCGGGG
>NW_006286243.1:2513615-2517926 GCF_000327345.1 Myotis davidii | reverse complement strand
CACTGATCCAGGCAAAGCTGTAAGAGGGCGAGCCGCATGTGAGGGAGCTCTGGGCTCTCTGAGGAAGGAGCAGGGTTTGCTCTGGGCGGGGAAAGACCCTGTTTGGTTGTAGGTGTGCAGACACCTCTTCGCTCTGGCCTCCCTGTTGCGGAGCCCTAGCCCCCGGGGCTGTTGGTGCTGTTGTCAGTTGGCGGCTCTGGTCCGGAGCTTGCACGCTGCCCTGCAGCCCAGCGGCTTCAGCAGGGACAGAGCATCTTCCTGCAGCTCAGGGAGGTCTGAGGCAGAGAAGCTGTGCGGTGCAGCCCCCCGGGGCAGCTGAAACGGGAGAGAGTGATTGCAGGGGAGGGGAGAGGAAGGCATTCCCGGATCATCTCGCAACTGTAGCGACCTGGCTGGCATATTTAAAACGGATGTTCCATTTTCCAACAAAATAAGACCCGAAGCAGGGAGGCATGGAACAGACTGACGTACCTCGATGTGGGGGTGTGTGTGTGTGTCCGGGGGAGGACAAGAAGAGATAAACCAAAGAACTTATGTACTACAAGCACAGCCCATGGACGCAGGCCATAGGGTAGCAAAGACCTGGGAATGGGGTGGGTAGGGGCTGGGAGGAGGGGGGAAAGGGGGGTAAAATTGTGGGACATCAGTAATACTGTATATATATATATACACATATGCCAAGTGACCAGAACATTGGAACAACCAGAACGATCAGTTGATATGATGTGAACTGCAGCCAGCCACCTGGCCCCATCAGGGGGTGGTCCGCCAACCTCCCACGGCCCCTCCCCCCAGCCAGCCCGGCCTGATCGGCACCATCAGGGTGAGCTGGCCAGACTCCGAGTGCACAAATTTTTGTGCACCAGGCCTCTAGTAAAACAATAAAAAAAAATTAAAAAATTTAAAAAAAAAAGAAAAAGAAAAGAAAAAACATTTCCAGCTCTGGCACTCTTACCTTCTGAAAAATTACCAAATTATATGAAAATTCTGTTCCAAAATTTCAACAACTGTAATTTACATTTCCAAAAAGAAAGCTACAGTATTTTTATATAACTACAAGTTTAAACCCTTTTACCAACCTCTACCTGTTTTCTCCACCCTTCTGATAACCAATTTTCTACTCTGTTTCTATGAGTTTGACTTTTTACACACACCCCCCACCTTAGACTCCACAAATCAGTGATACCAGCACTATTTTTCTTTCTCTGTCTGGTTTATTTCATTTAACATAATGCCCTCCAAGTTCATCCATGTTTTTGCAAATGACAGGATTTCCTTCTTCTCTAAGACTGAATAATATTTCAGTGTTTGTGTCTGTGTGTCACATTTTCATAACCCATTCATCTGTTGATAGACACTTAGGTTGTTTCCATACCTCAACTATTGTGAATAATGCTGCAGTGAACATGGGTGTATAGACAGCCCTTCACAATATTGGTGTTATTTCTTTTAGGTATATACCCAAAAGTGAGATTGCTGGATAAAAAGCTATTTTGAGGGTTGCATACATTTTCCTTAAAGAATAGGGTCCTGACCTATCTGGTTTGGCTCAGTTGATAGAGTGTCGGCCTGTGGACTGGAGGGTCCTGGGTTCGATTCCAGTCAAGGGCATGTGCCTGGGTTGCAGGCTCCACCCCCAGGAGGAGGCGTGCAAGAAGTAGCTGGTTAATGATTCTCTCTCATCATTGATGTTTGTATCTCTCTCTCCCTCTCCTTTCCTCTCTGAAGTCAATAAAAATATACATTAAAAAAAAGAATAGGTTCCTATTTTATAACTCTTGATGGCAAATGAGACATATACAATTTAAATGAGTTTAAGCAAAAGGGCAAATGACAGCCATAGACCCCACTTATTAGTGGGGGATATGTTCCAAGACCTCCCTGGGGCAGCACAAGAATACCATTAATCAGGATGGTATACAATTTAAACTGGATGAATTATTTCTAGAACTTTTCATTTAATGTTTTCCAACCACCATTGACCACAGATAACTGAAACTGCAAAAAGTGAAATCACAGATAAAGGGGACTATTGTGGGTTGTCTGGGAAGCTCAAATATAGCTGTATCCAGGGACCAAACCAATAGTGGCACCTTTCATTTTCTGTCTGCCTCCACTTAGTTCCTCTGTGTTAGTTTTCTCTTAATTATGACAAACTCTATGAAGCTTAAGAAGATTACCACCCTCATCTAGCAACTTCTACAGAAGAAATCCTCTCTACCATTATCCATTAATCAGATCAGTGAAGGTCGATTAGTCCTGCTCAGATCAATAACCCACTACAGAATCAATTTCATCTGGCTTCCCCCCTGAAAGCTAGAGGAAGGAGTTACTATGGATCAGGCAATCCTGCTTCATGTGCCATTACTATGGCCAGAAAATGTGAGGCCCTGGGAAATGTTGTCCATCAGAATCACAGGAAGTGGAGGAGAGGAAGTTTCTGTACAGAAGGGAAGTTTCTGCTGGATAGAAAAAATATATAGGAAAGCATAACATCAGGTAAGTCATTACCCTAGAATGTTTTTAGGCATGTATTTGAGGGACCTGTGACAATTAGTGCTCTTCTAATTTGAGAGGGTTAGTAGAGAGGGGAAACAGTAGCCTTCTGACCTAGAACTAGTAACCTTGCATCATAGGAATTTGTATTGTGTTAACCTTACAGCCTACCTGTCCCATATATCATCTCCTTAATTGTGCTGTTACCTCAGATAACATATTTAGCTCCTAGATATTCTGACTATATCATCTATAAGACAGGATAAGTGGGCCCTAATATAGCATGCAGTTCTTTTCTAAAATACTCTGAAATTCTGGGAATGCCGGGGTTATAGCACATGCTCCAGTGAGCCTATTAAGATTACTCATGATGACTCTAGGCTATGTTTGGATCCCTTTCTGAAGTGAATAAACAGATGGCCAGCAGTGACTAAAATTGAAAGTAGATTTTAAAATGCTGAGAATCAATTACTTTAATACTCTCCAAGCTTTCCTTCAAAAATGACTGGACAATGTTTCTAAGAAACATAGTCCTTCTGGAATGACTTCAGCTCAAGGAGAGCAGATGTACTGTAATACTCTGAGACATGAATGCAAAGTGAAGTGAAAACGGAATTACTGGTTTCGCATCCTTATCACAGAAGTCTTGAGGCATAATTAATCGATGATGATTGCTTCAGAAATATTCTGAGCTAAGACTCCACCAAAAAAAAGAGAAGTATTTTTCTCATTAATTTTATAATAGCACATATTATTCACAAGAAATTCACAGAAGTGGGCATGCTATGTCTTGGTAAAGTGACCCACTTAGTAGTATGCTTGAGCCAAAAACAGCAAAATGGTGGGAAAGGCAGTTTCAGAATTCTAAATCTTAGAAACTGTGCCAGTAGAATTTCCTAAAGGGGAAAAAATGACAGTGAATCACCCAGTCCAGCTGGGAGAATGCAGCTGTGAGATTGTTGAAGGAAATGATAAAGCAGAAGGCAAGCTCATAAAATGTACATACCACCAAGCTGAGAGCAGTATTAGCATACTGGATGACAAAGTTAGCATTGAGAATGATTCTGGCAAGTTAGAGACTTAGGTCTAAAAAAAAAGAAAGGAGAAGGGAAGGGAAGGGAAGGAAAGGGTAGGGAAGGGAAAAGAAAGAAAAGAAAAGAAAAGAAAAGAAAAGAAAAGAAAAGAAAAGAAAAGGAAAGAAAAGAAAAGGAAAGGAAAGAAAAGGAAAGAAAAGAGAAAAAACAGAAAAGGAAAAGGTTTCAACAGGCAGGTCACAGATTGGTATGAAGTAAGAAGCTATAGGAATAACATAGGTCTGTAGGCAGAAGTTGAACAACAATAGAACAAGGTTAACGATACACTAATAGAAAGTTTACAACCTATGGACATTATCTCATCCAACTAGTAATTCATTTTACAGATGAAAAATAAGTCTTGCCCAGAGAGGGTGTTTCAATGGTCTGTTGCCATTTAATAAATTACACCAAAAACTAGTGAATTTTTTAAAAGCTGTTTATTTGCACACAATTCTGCAACTTGGGCAAGGTTTGGTGAGGATAGCTTGTCCTGCTCCACATGGCATCAGATAGGATGATGCAACTATGATTAGAGAATCTACTTCCAAATGGACTCACTCACAGGGGAGCAAGTTAGTGTAGTCCATATAATTGGTTAGATCAGCGAGGCTGTTGGCCAGGGATTTGGTTCTCTTCCACATGGCGTCTCCATGTGGCTAGTTTGGGCTCATGAAGAGGCCATGTGGAGAACAATTGCTCTCAGCATGGCAGTCTCAAGATAGACATATTGCAGCTGGCT
>NW_006286243.1:2510357-2513595 GCF_000327345.1 Myotis davidii | reverse complement strand
CGCCCCTGAAAGTTGCTACGTCTTCTTAAGGCTTAAGTCTGTAACAAGTACAATGGCACTTCTTCTGAATTCTGTTGGTTAAAGCAGGTCTCAGGGCCAGCCAAGATTCAAGAGAAGAACACCACACAAGGGCATGAATATCAAAAGGCATGGTCGAATTTATCACAGAAACATGACTTGTACAAAGTTACTTACTGCTATTATCAATTAGAGGGAAATTTGATGCTAATATGTCTATAAAATAAAACAGAAAACAGAGATTCTATGATGCTTCTATTATTTTTTAATCTTTATTGTTAAAAGTATTACATAGGTCGTCCTTTTCCCCCCATTAACCTCTTCTAATGGTCCTATTTTAAGGAATGTGGTCAAATCTCAGTTTCACCACTTAGAAGAAACCTGGGAATTTTGGACATAGGTCAGAGGGAAGTAGTAATTATGACTGGAGGTCAGGAAAATAAATTTATGATGAAAGCTTTTTAAAAATGAAATTATATAGCCTGAAGAAAAAAAAAGACTGGAGAATGTCTTAATAATGATCCTTAAAACCTAAGTATGAATAGTCACCACTAATTCCTATTCTCTAAGAAAAAAAAAGAGAGAGGATATCTAGCTAAATAGATCATGTAAGACTTAGAAGATATTCCTGGAATATATGATTAGTTAGAAAAAGGAAACAAAATTTTCTTTATAAAAATCCTTAAGTGAGGCGACATTTAAATATATGGAAAAATTTTCTCTGGAAGCAAGAGTCCTCCATGATGACTCCCTATGACACTCCTAGAGAGTGGTGAAGCTCTCTATAGATCAACTACCTATACTTCCCATCGGTATTATTATTAATCCTTATGCCACTGTCCTTGCACCCTATAACCCACCTATATGTCATAGATCAAAGGTTCCTTGAGAACAGGCATTATGTTTTAATCTCCTTATTCCAGAGCTTATAACTTGCTCTTAACAGATTATGTGCTCAATACATAAAGTATTTCTTTGCCCATGCTAACTGGTAGGATGCTAAGCACATTGATTAAATGATTCTTCATTAATTCAGTTCTACTGATTTTGTGCCAGGCACTATATTATATGCAATGACATACTGTGATAGAGCAAAACAGTGGTGTGATAGAGCCAAACATACCAGTACATACTTTCTGCCCTTATAGCATAAGATGATATATATAATTTTTGAAGGAAAACTATAGGATGATGTGAGAGATTAAAATAAGGGGATTACTGATCTGGGGAGATGGAATAGTGTTATAAGCACAGATTCTAGAGTTGGACTGACTGAAAGTTTCTTAACAATTTGAACACTAAGTTTTGTTATCTATAAAATGGGAATAATGGTATAGATCTCATAAAAGTATAACCTCAAAAAGTATAGATCTCAAAATATAACCTTTGGTATACTGTCAGTGCCCTTTGGACTAATTTTTTGGTGTTTTAATTTATTTTTGAGCAGTTCTAAATATTTTTTTAAATGTATTTTATTGATTTTTTACAGAGAGGAAAGGAGAGGGATAGAGAGTTAAAAACATCGATGAGAGAGAAACATAGATCAGCTGCCTCCTGCACACTCCCTATTGGGGATGTGCCCGCAACCCAGGTACATGCCCTTGACTGGAATCGAACCTGGGACCCTTCAGTCCGCAGGCTGATGCTCTATCACTGAGCCAAACCAGCTAGGGCAGTTCTAAATATTTTTAAGGTTTTATTTTTCATGAAGATCTTCCTCTAAGAATACTATTTTATTTTAGAGGTCTTCAAAAAACAAAGAAATTTTGTTTTCTTAATTTGTATAGGGTAAAACTCATTCTATTTTGCAATTACTATACAGGTTCATTAGACCCTTATAAAATCTAACATAAATTATAGTATCTTAGTGATCTTATTTTTCTTACATCTTAAAATACTTTTGCTATGTCACCATCTTCAGAACTAGTTCATCTTTACTAACCAATTTTTCTCAACTGATTTTTTTTAAAAACTAAAATAAGAAAATGAAAGAATTATGAAATTACCTTAAAGAATGTGCAATAGTGAAACATATCATCACTAATATATCATTCTTCAGTTTCTTTTTTTAAAATATATTTTTATTGATTTCAGAGAGGAAGGGAGAGGAGGAGATAGGAACATGAATGATGAGAATCATTCATCGGCTGCCTCCTGCACATCCCTACTGGAGACTGAGCCCGCAACCCAGGCATGTGCTCTTGACCGGAATCAAACCTGGGACTCTTCTTTCCACGAGCCTAAGCTCTATCCACTGTGCCAAACCGGCTAGGGCCATTCTTCAGTTTCTTATTGAACTGACCGAAATATTGAATCATCTTTTTTTTTCATTCTCACTTGAGAATGTTTTTATTGATTTTAGAGAAAGGGAAAGAACGAGAAAGAACGAGAAATATCCAATAATTGACTCCCACATGCATTCTGACTGGGGATTGAACCCAAAACCTAGGTATGTGCCTTAACCAAATCAAGCCCACAACCTTTTGGTGTAGGACACGACACTCCAACCAACTGAGCCACCTGGCCAGGGCTGATCATCTTTCAATAAGGTATAAAAGATACAGGAAAAACTATTTTTAAGTCTTTTTTTTAAAAAGCTTTTTTAAAAAACACAGTTGAGAGATTTGAGTGTACAAGTCAAGTTCAGAAGACAAGAGAGCTCTCTTGTACACATGACAACAAGGGAAAATAACCTATCTATATATATAAAGGCCTAAGCCAGTGATGGCGAACCTATGACACGTGTGTCAGAGGTGACACGCGAACTCATTTTGGGTGACACGCATCGACAGAGACAAAAAATTGCATAATTCAAATATTTGTCTCTCACAACGGACAGAGTTGGGCATCACTCGAATAATATTATTACGTTACTCATGATCAATAATGCAATTCTAAAACCGGATGTAAACATGTACATCGGTGTTGCGTAGCAAAGATACATAGTGAAAACATCCAAGATACATTGTTCCAATAGTGACATTAATATAAAAAGGTTAAGAATTGCACTATAAAGAGATTAATCTTTACTCATGACATTTTATTTTTACTCAGTGACAAAATGTCCAATTCTGGAAACGGCCTCGTTATTGTCAACATGTGCCTCAGGTAAGCTTCCCGTGCATTCAGGTGCATTCGGCAAACGGACGCACTTGATTGCCATGTTCGTTAGGAGACAGGAGTGGGAGGGTTAGAAGAAAAAGATATGCAGTGCTCAACT
>NW_006286243.1:2507685-2509511 GCF_000327345.1 Myotis davidii | reverse complement strand
ATAAATACGTTCAGTGACCTAAACATTGATATCTCTAAAATTGTGTCAGTCACGACAGATGGGGCATCAAATATGGTGTGAAAAAATGTGGGATTCCTGAAATTGTTTATGGAAGCTATTAGACATCCACTTGTACCTTTTCATTGCATTATCCATCAGGAGGTCTTGTGTGCCAAATCGGGATTCTCAGAATTGAATGATTTAATGTCAGTTGTAACAGAAATTGTGAATTTTATAGCTTCTCGACCCCTTCACAAGTGAGAATTTTCTGCACTTTTACAGGAAGTTGATTCAACCTATAGGGGACTACTGATGATCAATAATGTAAGATGGCTGAGTCAAGGTAAAGTGCTTGAGCGATTTGTGGAGTACTTTGAAGAAATTACGGTATTTATTGAGAATAAGGATCTGGCAAACTTTCCTCAGATCAATGATCATAAGTGGGTCAGCAATTTGATGTTTTTTACAGATCTCTCTGTTCATATGAATGAACTGAACTTAAAATTACAAGGTTTTGGCAAAAGTATTGACGTTATGTTTGGATACATCAAATCTTTTGGAAGTAAACTTAAAATTTTCAAGCGAGATATTGAAACTAAAACTTTTAAGTATTTTCCTTGGATAAAAAAGTATTTCGAAAAGGCCACTACAAGGAGTGTAATGGATTCATGCACTGGGCCTCTAGTTAATGAATAATTAAGATTTAGGAAACACTCCCCTTGATTATCTTGAAATCCCTGTCCTAGAATGTAAAGGCTTATAATTTTTTATTCCCCACAAGCTGGGTTGTGCTAAAAAAAAACAATATGCTTTCAATAAATGATTAATTGAGAACTCAAACCAATCCTTCATGTCAGTAAAGAGGAATGGTTAGAAGGATGAATCTTGTAATCCAATTAACCTGGGTTCTAATTTCTGCCCTGTCACTTAATTACATGTTTAATGTTAATCAATTCCTCTGAGTCTTAGTTTTATCATCTTTAAAAGAGAGACAACAACAGTATCTTCTTTACAAGACTGATATGATACTTAAATGAGATACAGAAGGTGAAATACTTTGTAGAGTGGTCAGTAAATGTTAGCCTTTATTATTTTTTCCCAGTTAACAGATATTTTTCATTAGCATAACAGTCAAATGTACAAACCCAAATGTCAACAGTATTAACACAATAGTCTCAAGTGAATATTTGTTCCTAGAGGAGAATCCAGCTTTTCATTTATTGTTATGATTTATGATGGGATTACATTTATCAAGGGAATGAATTTAATATCTGGGACTTGTTTTTCTCTTAATAAACCAGGGAAGAGAGTTTCTTAGGAATCATTGAAAACACTGAATCATATCTTATAAAAGCACAGGAAGAATAAAATTCCCTTTATCATGTGAAAAGGGATTAGTATTCATACCAGAGGGAAACAACCTAAAATTTGGAACTTTTCAGGATCAACTTGATATAATGTATGCAACATTATACATTTCTAGAAGCCCAGTGCACGAAATTTGTGCACTGGGGGGGGAGGGTGTCCATCAGCCCAGCCTGCACCCTCTCCAATCTGGGACTCCTCAGGCAATGTGCGTCTGCTGGTTTAGGCCCGATCCCACAGGCAGTCAGACATCCCTCTCACAATCCAGGACTGCTGGCTCCCAACTGCTCACCCCCCTGCCTGCCTGGTTGCCCCTAACTGCTTCTGCCTGCCAGCCTGATCATCCCCTAACCATTCCCCTGCCAGCCTGATTGACGCCTAACTGCTCCCCTGATGGCCTAGTTGCCCCCAACTGCCCTCCCCTGCCAGCCTGGTCACCCTAACAGCCCTCCCCTACAGGT
>NW_006286243.1:2498297-2507640 GCF_000327345.1 Myotis davidii | reverse complement strand
GTCTAATTTTCTGCAAATATTGATGATAATTGATAATTAATTTAATACTTTTTTGAAGAATATAATAAAACTAGAGGCCCAGTGCACAAAATTTATGCATGGGGCGGGGTGGTGTCCCTCAGCCCAGCCTGCACCCTCTCCAATCTGGGACTCCTCAGGCAATGTGCGACTGCTGGTTTAGGCCCGATCCCACAGGCAGTCAGACATCCCTCTCACAATCCAGGACTGCTGGCTCCCAACTGCTCACCCACCTGCCTGCCTGGTTGCCCCTAACTGCTTCTGCCTGCCAGCCTGATCATCCCCTAACCATTCCCCTGCCAGCCTGATTGACGCCTAACTGCTCCCCTGATGGCCTAGTTGCCCCCAACTGCCCTCCCCTGCCAGCCTGGTCACCCTAACAGCCCTCCCCTACAGGTCTGGTCGCCCCAAACTGCCCTCCCCTGCAGGCCTGGTCGCCCCCAACTGCCCTTCTGTGCAGTCCTGGTCCCCTCCAAATACCCTCCCCTGCAGGCCTGGTTGCCCCTAACTGCCCTCACCTGCTGGCCTGATCGGCCCACAACTGCTCTCCCCTGCAGGCCATCTTGTGGCTGTGGGCACTGCCATCTTTGAGGGCGTGACAGTCAATTATCATATTCCCTCCTTATTGGCTGTGGGCACTGCCATCTTTGTGATGGTGTGAGGGTGAATTAGCATATTCCCTCTTTATAAGATAGGATAAGGTTACAATATTCTGTTTCATTTATACCAGCTTTTATCCATGCTTAATAAAAACGAAGCTTGGGCCCTAGCTGGTTTGGCTCAGTGGATAGATCATCAGCCTGTAGACTGAAGGATCCCAGGTTCAAGGGCACATGCTTGGGTTGCGGGCTCAATCCCTAGTGGGGGGTGTGCAGGAGGCAGCCAATTGATGAGTCTCTCTTCGTTGATGTTTCTATCTCTCTCTCCCTTCTTCTCTGAAATAAAAATATATATATTTTTAAAAGCTTGGGAAATAATACCATGTTTTTTCAAGACATCTGCTCACTAGGTGAGAAAAATATTAATAATTATGATAATAATAATAGCTAGCTATTAATAAGCACCGTAAGTCTTTTCAGTGATTTATCTCATTGAATTAGTATACTGATATATATCACCTACTGGAAAAAAGACACACATATGATTTTGAATCCTAAGAAGTTGATTCTAAGAATAAGAAGGGTACATGAGGAAGACATTGTGATTGCCCCCCAGATGCCTCTTCATTGAAGGACATGTGCCCAAGTTGCTAGGTGGCAGACAGCCTTGCCCTGCGCTCACACCTTTGAGGCATTGCCTCAATCATCCTTCAGCTGTCAGCCAACCCCTTCAGAAATTGTCTCAGAAACATGCATTGGTTGATTCTTGTGTGCTCAGACTGGAGATCAAACCCACAATCTCAGAATATGGGGGCAATGCACTAATCAAATGAGCTTCCCTGTCAGGGCTATTTGTTTTTATTCTTAAAAAATAACCCCAATTATGTTGCTTATGTACTTATAGATTATCCCAAGTGGTTTAAGACACACACACACACACACACACACACACACACACAAAATTTTTTTGAGAGGAAATAGAACCAAGTCTACTAAAACATGTATCTAAGAGAGTTTTATATTTCATTCTTCAACATGTAAAGGTAGAGATTTTTGGTCACTTGTTTTCTTCATTATTCCTTTTTTAAAAAATATACTTTATTGATTTTTTACAGAGAGAAAGGAAGAGGGATAGAGTTAGAAACATCGATAAGAGAGAAACATTGATCAGATGCTTCCTGCACACTTCCTACTGGGTATGTGCCCACAACCAAGATACATGCCCTTAACCAGAATCGAACCTGTGACCCTTGAGTCCACAGACCAATGCTCTATCCACTGAGCTAAACCGGTTAGGACTCCTTTTTTATTTTTTAAGTGGGACAAAAAAAATTTGTCTCTGCCTACTCACAGTTTTCTACATGTGAGTGGGATAACACTTTGCACCATTAGGTTTTTTTCTAACATAGCCCGTTATAATTTTGAATTATTCTTTTTTTCAATAGTAGAGTTCTATTTCTTTTCAAAGAATTATGACTGCTAATCCAACAAACTCAATTATGCCTAGCAAAATTCCATTATCTCATATCCCAAGGGATACCAGTGAGCTCCACTCCTCCTACCCCCACCCCCAACCAGGATACACAAGAACTCTTAAAGCAGTTCCACATGAATGTCTGCCTCTCCCTTGTGTCCTCCATGGCTGGGAATCACCTCTTTGAAAAACACATGCCATGCTGAATGTGCATTTTTCAGTAAATTGTGACCTGTTTTCTGGCTGGTATCTGTGCTCCACATTCAACTAACCCTTTGGCCAAATTCACACCCACATATTTTGGACATTCTTCTGGCCTAAATCTGCTCTCAGAGCATCTATTCTGTGCAAAGGACTAATGAAAATTTAAAAATCTGTGTGCAGGTCAGCAGCCAGTCTAGTGACTACGCATCCTCCTTCTGATGCTTGATCAGCCCACAAAATGTCTGAGATAACTAGATATCAGCCACATGGAGTTTATACCTTACTGTAAATCTTAAAACTTTTATAGATGGAAAGGCAGAAAAAAAATTAGAGAACATTTTCTTTCTTTCTGTTTCAGTTCTTGACCATTTGATAACCTCTTATGGTTTTTAATATTAAACTCTTAAAGAAAGTCTTTTCTTTAGGATGTGCTATTATAATCAATAGTCTACAAAAAGTTTAGGGTTTTTTTTTTCCACAAGCAGAAAAAAAAAATAAGAAAAATATATTTTTAAATCTCAAAATTAAGGGAAATAAAAGCTTATGTACATTTTCCTTTACCCAGAACTCTTTCTTTTCCTCTTTTTTTCTGTGTCACCTCTAGAAAAAAAAATCCATAAAAGTAACCAATTCTGGAAGTGGAACCTAACACATATTTAAGGAAAATGTATTTTTAAAATATAGTGTTGGTATATCTTGTTTTTTAATTAATGCCATGTAGAAACAGAAAACTGAAGAGTGATTACTAGACATTATTCTCAAATAAAATCTCCCAAGTTATGCTATAGAAATCTTCAGCCAAATTTCCCTCTTGTGTACAGAGTTAAATGGTCATAAAGATGACTAATAAAGTCTCACGTAGTTTTGCCAAAGGAGATAAGTTTAGGAATATAGAGAGGGAACTACTCTTTTTGCAAACGAAGGTGTAACATTTGTCTCTACCCTTCTGCTATTCCAGAACCATTTGCCACCCAGGCAGGAAGGAGACAACACCTTCAGATATCCTGCAGTACAATTCTGCGAGTTCTTTTAACCAAAACAATGAGAACACTCTGTTCTGGCCACCTGGTGTTATAGCCATCTCTCTAAATGTCCCGTTGGTGACCTTGACTAGTTAGTTGTCCTTTCACAGCACTCTGTGCTTAAAGTAGTTACTATAATTGCTTCTGATTCTCCCTTCCAGTCTGTGCAAACAGAATTGAGTTTCCTCCCCACTGCTTCATCTCGTATGCTTAGGGAGGCAAGAATAGAACCTAAGAACTGATCAATAAATGTGGCAGGGGTGACAGTGAAACTACTGTGGAATTCTTGGTTCCTAACACCTGCCAGTAAGGATAGAACTGTGTAAAAAAGCAATTTCAACTCTAATGCATCCCTAGCATTGGCCAAAGACATGGTGAAAGTAATGCTACAAAGAAAGAGGGCAAGAGTTAAAGTAAAAGAGCAAATGCTAGCCCCTAAGCTATGGTTTTCAGCTCCTTACCCAGCAGAATTCTGGTGCAGCTTCAGTTTATTGCAATTCTAACGTTTTTAAAAAGTGAACTAAGGGTCTACACAAAATATTTTTCAATGTTTGTCTTTTCCTTCAGAGTCAGACACTGGTTATTTACAGTTTAAATAGTTTTCATCTTTTTTATTTAAATTGACACCTTTCAAAGCTTAGTGAATCTGGATGGGAAGTACAACAAATGTAAACATTTGCTCATTTTTTGGGTAGCAGAGCAGAAAAGACAGCTGCTTTGCAGAAAAGTATTATCCCAGAGCACCCCCTTATGGCAAAATGCACTAAAGAAAGTGCTTCCATGGAAAAAGTAAAAAAATATTTCAAATCTTCAATATAAGGAGATAGTTCTTACTTTTCCATTCTTAAGACCTTGTCTCCATTTTTTAATGGAAATTAGAAATCATCTTGACACTCAAAAAATAGTTTCAGTTCACTTATAAATAGACTTATTTACTACTTCCAAAATTAATTTATCTTATGCTAGAACATAGAACCCTACACTT
Source organism: Myotis davidii (assembly GCF_000327345.1). Classification (NCBI taxonomy): domain Eukaryota; kingdom Metazoa; phylum Chordata; class Mammalia; order Chiroptera; family Vespertilionidae; genus Myotis; species Myotis davidii. Next base: position 2,503,338 of record NW_006286243.1, on the reverse strand, counting down.
TAGATTCATTCAACCATAGCAAACCTAAACTAACCCAGCTTTTATACTCCTGATGAGCTTAATTCCCAGATGGATTTCTTCGACCAGAAGCTGGACTTTAAGTATTCTGTGAAGTGTAATTTTTCATTAAACCATTCACACTCACTAACCTCTGAACTCCTCTTGGGTGCCAACTTCATAGCCAATTTGTGTTCTGAGCACTCATATGAGCTGTTATTCACTAAACAGGATCCTTGATTCCTATTGTTAAGATCATGAATGGCTACAGTTGTAACATGGTTCTCTGGAGGGCTTTTGCTGCAGCTGGAAAGACAAGAAATGAGATAATAATTCCGACCCAAGCAGGCAAATGTTTGTAATAATTTATCATAACAGGAAGTTTTCACATAACTTCTGTTTCCCATTATTTTTAACCCATTATTTAGACTTTTCAAATGTTCTGCATGTATTAAGAGTAAATATCTGTGTTCCTGTATTAAACATTAGAAAAAGGCACTTAAATTTAAACCTATGATAGAACTTGATTTTAGAGTTTCTTTAAATAACCCAGAGAATAATACTGATATTGAGTTTCTACAATCTTCTTATCCTAAAGGGGCAATATAAATCCCATCATTACAGGGTTCCAAGAAGTTCAGGCCTAACTAAGAAAGTCTCAGCCTTACAGAGTTAGGTGTTAAGCATGTGACCCAAGCCAACAGGTGCTGACTTGAGAAATGGGTTCACAGTTACAAGACTAATAACCAGGTCAGAGGAGGAATGGGCAAGAGGGACTATTATTAAACAAAAGGCCCAAACCAAATGTTCAAACCAGCTATTCCCCACCTTAAGAGTAGGCCAGTTACTGCCAGGGTTTAGGAGTGGGCACATGCTTAAAGGTAAATCCAAGTAAACGTTCTTTAAAAGTTCCAAGGAACAAGCCAGGTAACAAAGGTCAATGTAGGTCCAGTGGGCAGGAAACGTAACCTAGAGCCAGAAAAGGAGTCAGGATTGGCCCAGGGCAATCACTGTAAGTGGGACTTGCCTTTTTTGGTGCTGTTGAGTAGGGCTGGATAAAAGGTACAAGGGGAGAGAGACAGAAACAGAGAGACAGAGACTGGGAGGTTGAGCCATTATTTAACCTTGAGTTAGAACTTTTTAAATATTCATTTCCTTCTCTTCCTCCCACCAAAAATCCCTACACTCAGAACATAAAATGTGCAATACATACTCCCTCACTTTGCCTACAAGGTCCATCATAATTTCAAATGGTTATTTAAAAGAGATGGGGTTTTTTTTCTTTCTAAAATCAGTCCAGTGGGTTGGTACTGATCCACTGATCATAACCTTGGTCCTTCTCTAGAGAAACCTTGGTTGCAGGGGACTCAAGGTCTCTTCAAGTCACTTTTAACCAGTGATAAATCTTCATCCAAATTTACCTCCTTCACTTGCCCCACCTTTGGTACAGCAACTGACCACACTTCAGTGAAACCAGGGCAGTAGGTGGCTGAATTGCTAATCTAATTTTATTCCTCCAAGCAATTCTTCTTATTCCAGAATTTCCTGGAAACTACCAGGAAAGTCCACTAGAGGTCACTTTACTGCCACATGCAATGGGTGAGGAATTTAAGAGCTTCAATCCCCCTAAAAAAGATTATGAAATAACAGTGTAAGAAAATATAATAGCAAATTGAAAATTAATTATGTCTTTCCCATGCCACAGTGCACAGTGCTTCTGAAACTTTAAATATACGAGGCTGAAAGTGCTTATGGAAATAATGGAAAATTCAGAGGAAATCAGTTTATTGCTTCTCAAAAGCCACACTCACTATTTACGCCTTCATACTAGTTCAGAAGCCAGAAGGACACCACAGCAGGCAGGGTTCCTAATTTAAAGATGGTACATTCAGGGGTATCAGAAGGTCCGTGAACTTCTAAAATTGTATGCATTTTTCTGAAGACAGAAAGATCCTCAAAAGGTTTAATAGATTAGAGAAAGCAACTTTTTAAAAAAATCTTTCTTGACACCAGAGAAAATTCAAGGAGAAATTTGGACTCAGAAACTCCAACTCCAATTATTTCAGCCAGTAAGAGACAAATTAAGGAATTGATGTTTGTGCCTCTGTTCTTTAGAAAGGGCCTGAATGACTAAACTGAAAGGCTAGGAAAAACTGAGCATTCATAACCAATCTAAATGGTACAGAATAAATGATAATTGTCAATGGTTAAACCAGAATGCAGACTGAAAACAAAAGGCAGATAAATGAGAATGGCTCCCCAGGACCTGAAACCTAGGCTAGGGACAAATGGGGATCACTGACATAGAAAAAGGGGTGGAAATGCCCAGTGTGATGCAGATTTGTTTGAAGCTGATTGACCAGCAACTTGAGAAGGGAGTCCCCACAGGCCAGCTCACTCCTCCCCCACAGCCCTGCGTGAGCTCACAATACCTAACCTTCTAATGGCAGCTGCCTCCTAGGGATTTAAACTGACCAAAACGGAAAGCTTTGGATGAGCTGGAGCCTGTCATCCAAGCCTTTCTTAAGTGTGAACAGGTGAGGCTACAGCAGTGGTTCTCAACCTTCTGGCCCTTTAAATACAGTTCCTCATGTTGTGACCCAACCATAAAATTACTTTCGTTGCTACTTCATAACTGTAATGTTGCTACTGTTATGAATCGTCATGTAAATATCTGATATGCAGGATGGTCTTAGGCAACCCCTGTGAAAGGGTCGTTCGACCACCAAAGGGGTCGCGACCCACAGGTTGAGAAGCGCTGGACTACAGGAAAGCGAATTCAGGGAACTGATTTGTTTCTGTTCCTTTAGGGATGAAAGCTTGGGGCTTTGATATGTACTTAAACTATCTCTAGGGAATTTGGAGTTTAGGATGTTTTAGAAAATAAAGGTCTTTGTGACCATTATTTCCAACTTTTCCCATATATCGATTATATTTGACTAAATTAACAATATCTAGCAAAAATTCTGTCCACTTGAAGATGGTACTAGGTATCTTTGTACCTAACTACTCTCCCTAATCATTTGGGAAAATGAACATATTCTCTCCTTTTGACATTGGTTCCATCAGAACTGGCTAGGCCAGTGATGGCGAACCTTTTGAGCTCGGCGTGTCAGCATTTTGAAAACCCTAACTTAACTATGGTGTCGTGTCACATATAGAAATTTTTTGATATTTGCAATCATAGTAAAATAAAGATTTATATTTTTGATATTTATTTTATATATTTAAATGCCATTTAACAAAAAAATCAACCCAAAAAATGAGTTCACGTGTCACCTCTGACACGCGTGTCATAGGTTCACCATCACTGGGCTAGGCTAATGAAAGAATTGGGTTTTACACTGTCTTAAAAGCAAGCAAACTGGAAATCCTAGAGTGGTATCATCTCAAACTAGAGGCATAGTCGAGTTTTGGAGCAGTTTGCCATCTGTATGGTCCTAAAGATACTAACAAGTTCTTTTTAAATTAAAAGATTAAACAGGCACCACTGCCTGCAAGCACTTGGGGGGAAATGAGCTAAATTTATACTCTCAAGCCAATAACATCCAGCACACCACACAAACAAGTAGAAACAAAACCAAGAGACTGCAAGGCTGATTCCAGCTCCAAAATCAATTTTGTGACCTCAGGTCTAGTCTTCCTTACCACAGACAGCCTCTTGATCTGACTTTCAGTGTATGACATATAATAAAAAGTGCAAGGATTTAAAGCCATCATGCACAATACAAATAGACCAAGACTTGTATCAGATCTATTGAAATTGTTCTTTCAATCACTTGTAGGACCAATAAGAAGCTACCAGAAGAATAATTCCCACTTGACATCAGGAAAAGCTACCAACAGTGGTCCTAAAACAAAAGGTCTGCTTCCTGAAACTGTGCGTTCCTTGTTGCTAGGGGTAGGACGTTAGGCCAGGAGACATTGGGAGGGGAGTGAGGAAGGGAGTCAAAGATGTCCAGATAAAATACTGGCCTAGACTTTGTAAGATCTCTTCCAAACCTAAAAATTCTATACTAGAGAATTACAGAAGAAGATATTATGTTAAAACTACATTCTTGACCTAGATTTCTATCCTTGCTCAACTTCCCAATAAGCATCTTTCCTACACTGGTTGCACTAAACTGAAGAGAAAATAGGTCTGCATTTCCTGCTTCTTTGCAATTATCCCTAAGAATACTCCATCACAGAAGCTACAAAACTAGCTAAAAAACCAAAAGCCACATTAATGACATAAAAAAATTTTGTAACATGATTCAGATTGCTTGGTCAAAACATTTAAGTGCGTATGTGAATTCAACCTCTAGTTTATATTCTTAATGAGATACTTGCCTTTTTTATATAAGAATTCTAAAAAAAATAAAAGTATTTCTTATCAGAGTGTCTGAAGGCCTATTTATGTAAGTTTTTTATAAGTTAAAATGAGCCAGAAGCCACCATACCTGAAGTAGAGCCAAGGCAGAAAGCCTCCAGCTGTCTCAGTGTGTGCATGGACCAGGGCATTGTCCCATAGTGGAAATAGGCCTATGAATCGCTGGAGTCACACTTCCTGGATTCAGATCTTGGTGTTGCTACCTGTTAGCTCCATGGCTTAAAATAAGTAACTTGATCTCTATCCGCCAGTGTATTCATCTCTAAACGGGAATACCTGTATATACTTCATGGGCTTAGTGTGAGGATTAAATGACAAAATACTCATAAAGCTGCTTGCACAGTCCCCAGGCATGTAAGCGAGTGAGTGTTCATGGAATAATAGCAACCATTAACACAATGCCTCACTCCTTCTAGATGGTTTATGGATTTTAAATGTAGGCCTTTTGAAATACTGTTAAATGAAATTTTTATTATAAAAAAACAACATAGAAGTTGGCCTGGAGGTCAAATCCCCCTAGTATTAACTACAACAATCAGGGCTTAACTACAAGATTGCACACAAAGACCACTAGGGGGTGCACCAAGAAAGCATAAAAAATGCAGAGACAAAGAAACAGGACAAAACTGTCAATGGAGGATATTGAGTTCAGAACCACACTTTTAAGGTCTC
>NW_006286243.1:2485997-2497579 GCF_000327345.1 Myotis davidii | reverse complement strand
CTGCTGACTTACAGGAACATAGAAATAACCTAAGTTTCTCTTTTCTGACATGGCATGCCAGGCCAAAGTGGCTCCTTCTTGGACCTAGAAATTGATTTCAATACATCTGAATGAAGGTGACAAATAGACCTGATGAATCACAGAATGAAAAGAGTAATAATCTGAACAATAAAGATTTCATAAAAACAAAACAAAACAAAACAAAAAAATCATAGGCCCTATCCGGTTTGGCTTAATGGATAGAGCGTTAGCCTGTGGACTGAAGAGTCCCAGGTTTGATTCTGGTCAAGGGCACATGCCTGGGTTGCAGCATGAAAATGTGGAAATGACTACAAGGAATTAAAAAGAACATTAATCACCCCTAATCTGACAGATTAGAGAAAAGGCTATTTAGTATTTGGTGTATTTATTCCAAATACTTTCCCTTGCACTTTCACCTAGCTGGGGATCATATGTATACAGTTTGGTAGACTGAGGACTAGAGTGGACTGTATGGATACCACCTTGAAAACCATATTTTCCTCTTTCTAGTCTTCATTATCCTCTTTCTTCAGGAGTTTACTATCTACTTAGAAAGGACATATCCCTATGACCCCTGGCTTCTTAATGTGAATTTTCCATTTTCAAAAGTATCTCTCCCTAAGCCCCTGAAGAGGTACCCTCTCCTTATACTGTCTGCAACTTCTACCTTTCTCTCCAACACCCACGCTCCAGAGCTCTGGACTCAGTGAGCACCAAAGCCTGGCCCTACAGAATTCCTCCCTGGATTGTTGTGGAGAGTGATAGTCACAGATGAAGCTTCTTCCCACAACAGTTTACTTCAATTATTTTTAACTACGCAAATTACAAAAAGCTTCACAGGTATAATGACCTGTTTTGTCTTCATATTGAACATATGACAAGCATAACTTTAATCTGAATAGTAAAAAAATTGATTGCTCCCTATTCTATAATAGGTGCAGTGGTTGTTAGTTAGAAATCATCTAATCTCTAGTACTTCTAACTCTGTAGTTTTTTCCTATAGTTATTGTTATTGCTATTTTCAGTAATAAAATATGTTGCCATAATCTACACTAATAAAAGACAAACATGCAAACTGACCATACCTTCACTATGCCTTAAGCCATGCGCACCAGTCAATCAGAGTGACTATATGCAAATTAACCCAACCAAGATGGTGGCCGGCAGCCACAGAGCAGGAGCAAGCAGGAGGTTTGGTTGCCCCAATGATGGAGGAAGCCAAGCTTCCCGCTTGCCGCAGCAGGCTCTGAGCTCCACTCAAAGCAACGAAGTTTCAATTAAAGAAGATAAATAAACCCCAGATACCTGCTTTCAGCTGGCCGTGGCCACGGAACTGGAGCAAGCAGGAAGCTGCCCTCTCGCCTGCCCTGGCTGGCTCTGAGCTCCTCTCAAGGCTACAAAGTTTCAATTATAGAAGGTAAATAAATCCCAGAATTTTAAAAAAAAAGAAAAAAAGGAGAAGCTGGGAGCTTCCGTCGCCAGGGGGCTTGGCCAGCCTGAAAACGGCCCTCAGCCCCTCACCCAGACTAGCCAGGCACTGCAGTGGGGACCTCCACCCTGAAGGGGGTGTGACCAGCTGCAAACACCCATCAGCCCCTCACCCAAGCTGGCCAGGAACTGTGCTCAGCCATAAGCCAGGCTGACGGCTGCCAGTACAGCAGTTGTGGTGGTGGGACCCTCTCCCGCCTCCTCAGCAGCACTAAGGATATCTGACTGCAGCTTAGGCCTGCTCCCCGCTGGCAAGTGGACATCCCCCGAGGGCTGCCGGGCTGCCAGAGGGATGTCTGACTGCCAGTTTGAGCCCTATCCCCCAGGGAGTGAGCCTAAGCCAGCAGGTGGACATCCTCTGAGGGGTCCCAGACTGTAAGAGGGCATAGGCCGGGCTGAGGGACACCCCCAAGTGCACAAATTTTTGTGCACTGGGCCTCTAGTAATATGTTGCCATAATAAGGTATAATTACTACCATGAACAAACCATCTGCCATTTATCATGTGACTAAGTAACTGCCTATGTCTGTTACTTTTTATAGATATTACCTCATTCAATTCTCAAACAACTTTGTGAGATCACCTATTTTGCAGGTAAAGAAGAAGGTGGGGCTGTGAGGGAAACCCGGGTCCCGGATACCAGAGGGAAGCCGGTGCCAGCAACGAGGGGAAGGTAGGCCTACTCTTGCACGAATTTCATGCATCGGGCCTCTAGTATTCCATAATACTCGAACAATCTTTTAGATTCATGCTAGAATATTATATCTCAGAGAGAAAGACATAAAAAACAAACAAACCTGTGTCTGGGAAGGCAGTTCTCTTTGGCAGAGTATAGTTTCTAATGGAAAAAAACAAACATAAAGTAAGGAGATACAGTGAAGGTCCTGTTCAACCAGCCAAATTAGCTAAATCAATCCTGGAGGCAGCTATCACAGCCAGCACAAGCACAGCCTCAGTAACACAGGATGGTAATAAAATACCCCAGGTAACCAAACCCCTTGGAGAGAATGCAAGACAGTCCAGTGTGCCATCGAATGCTACTGACTGCTCTTTGGCTGACAGAATTATGGAGAGGTTCTTAGGTAAATTCTTTTTATATGACAACTACCCCTATCACTTGGTGAAATATTTTCCAGCCCAATACCCATAATCTTCAGTAACAGTATAATCTGTGTATTTTCTTCTGAGGGCTAAAAAGAAAGTAAAAGCTCAATTTTCCAAAATGCTCTGGGGAAAGTTGCCTTTTGATCCCTTTCCCTGCCCTTCTATGTCATCTCCTTTACATGGCTGATGGCAGTAAGAGTAGCAAATGACTTTGCTGGAACAAGCTGCTGCTGTCCGCAATTTTCAAGCCTCTCAAAATAAACAAGAAGACAAGCAAAAGAAAAATGTTTTTAATATCTACAATGTCCACCTCTGGTTCCTCCTTCCTCTGTTATTTGGCTTCTCCTAAGTTTCTGACTGGTCTTAGACTCTAATAAAAAAAGCTTCCTTGTGACTTTTCTGACTGATAATGGCTCCAAGAGCCAGTTTGGAGAGCACAGCACACAAAACATTCATAGTACACATATGTACACACACATACACATAAGAAGGCCCTCAATTCACACATATACAAAGGATACATGCAGGAATAGCTGTACCACAAAATTAAAGTGGGGTTATGCTAGAGCATAAGCAAAAAGTTATATTTAGAGTTGAAAGGAAATATAAATGGATGCTGATAGTCAAATACATTTATGGAAGAAAATTTAATCTCGACAGTTTGACTGAATGGAGGTGTCATTCTCCTAGCACAGTTATCTATCTTTACTAAATGACTACATATATGAAAAGTTCAAAAAGGTTGCAAGGCAGACTGATGAGATAATACTACTATTACTACCCATAGTAATATCTTAATTTGATTGTTGCTCCATGTCGCATCCATTCTCTCATTAGATCCTTACCACAGTTCACAGGAAGTTGAAGATCAGACACAATTTTTGTTGTTTACATTTAATTCCTTCCCTTCTTCCTTCCTTCACAAAATACAGAGTTCCTAACATATGCTGAGTACTGTTTATCATACTAAATATTCAGCAGTGAACAAGACAGATAAAAGTTGCTCTTCTTACATTCTACTAAGAGAGGGACAATATACAACACACATAATAAAGAACATAATATTAAAATGATGCAGTAATTTAGAAAGTATGAAGAACTATAGAAAAATAAATCAGGGAATGGGACATGCTAGGGGAGGGTTGAGTGTTACAATTTTAAAATGACACTGAGGCGGTGTTATTTGAAGGCACACATCTGGGAGGAGAGTGATCCAACCAGAGGGAAGAGTCTGTTCAAAGATCCAGGGTCAGAAACATGCCTGGTTTGTTGAAATGCAACAAAAAGACCAGTGTAGCCCTAACTGGTTTGGCTCAGTGGATAGAGTGTCGGCCTGTGGACTGAAGGGTCCCAGGTTTGATCCTGGTCAAGGGCATGTACTTTGGTTGTGGGCACATTCCCAGTGGGGGTGTGCAGGAGGCAACTGCTAGATGTTTCTCTCTCATCGATGTTTCTAACTATCCCTCTCGCTTCCTCTCTGAAAAAATTAATAATAAAAAAACAAACAAAACAGTGTGATAGGAAAAATGGTAAGACATGAGAAACGGTAAGAGAGAAGGGGGAGCTCTAGCCAGTTTTGCTCAGTGGATAGAGCACCAGCCTGTGGACTGAAAAATCTCGGTTTGATTCCAGTCAACGGCACATGCCCAGCTTGCAGGCTTGATCTGCAGCGGGGGCGTGGGGGTGAGGGGGGTGTGCAGGATGCAGCCTATCGATGATTCTCTTTCATCACTGATGTTTCTATCTCTCTCTCCCTCTCCCTTCCTCTCTGAAATCAATAAAAATATATTATAACCTTCTGGTTGTTAAGATGAGAAAAGACTGTAGGGTGGCAAGAGTAAGAAGGGAAGACTAGTTAGAATGTTGTTAACAATACCTAGGCCAGAAGGCGACAGCAGTTATAGCAGTGGAGATAGTGAGAAATGGATTCTCTATATTTTTAAGTAGAAGAGATTCCTTGATGTAAAATGTGGGTGGTCAGATATATTCTGGCAAGGAAGACTTTAAGTTTTTGGCCTGTGCAACTAAAAGGATAGAGATGCTATTTACTTAAATGATAAAATAATAAAGCAGGTTTGAAAAAATTGAAGGACTTGAGTTCAGTTTTGCAAATGTTAGGTTTAGATATCTAGTCAGGATCCAAGTGGAGAGGTTGAATAGGCAGATGTGTGAGTCAGAAGTTAAGGGAAGAAGTCTGGGTTGGAGATAAAATTTGGGAATTTTATTACTATCATTGATTTTCAAGAAAAGAAGAGATAATGTTGTAAGTGTTTAATGGTTAATTTATACAAATTTCCTTCCTGGGGCATTTTAGAGCTTTCATGCAAATAGATAAAAGAAAACTATATTTGCTAAAAAGACATTATATGTCACCTTTTCTTTTCTTTTTCCTACTGATTGACTCATTATTTTTCTAAAGATCAGGCACTATACATTTAATTTAAAAATTTAAGAAATATGTATCAAATGTCTCTTCTGCTTAGTTCTATACACACTAGTTTCCAGATCAAAGATAAAATGAAATAGATGGGGGCTATCTACTTTAAATACAATCTCTTTGCCCACAAGAGTCTCTGGTTAGCCAAAGAAAGGAAGACTCACAGACACCACTTACAGATGGCTGAACAATGATTGTTACTGAGAGGGCCTTTGACCAGAAAGGAAGGAATCTTAAGATGACAGAAAAAAACAGGGTGAACATCCTAGTTCTTGCACATGAAGAATTGTTAGTTTGAATTGCATATATAAATCCTGAATCCACAATATGTGGTTTTCCTTATATGATGCAGTACCGTACTACATTCATCGCTGCTTTCTATTCAGCTGTCTTGTTTTATTACACCCAGGAGTAATACTATAGGATTTCAATGTCCAAATGGTTTAGGAAGATGTAACTAATTATACAAACAACTATGGTTAATCGCCCATACTTTCTTTATTCAACATTTTTTAAAAAAGAAGTGGGTTTAAAAATATGTATAGAGTATAAAATAAAACTTAGGTACCTCAATAATCTTTCCTCATGAAAGATTACTAGTATCTTTTCGGCATGGTCAACTAAAGCTTTAAAAGTTAAAATTTCCACTCCTAATGCTTTTCCTTTCCTCTCTTTCTGCCTTTCCAGATCCCCCTTCCATGAGAAAGTGAGACAAAACTTTATTCTGCATGTTTCTCAGGGTACAAAAATTAATTTTTAGCCTTTATAAAATATATTTATTTCCAATTAACTATTACTTTAATACAGAAGTAAAACTTGATTTAAGGGATTATAAATATGAACAAAACTCAGTTCTTGACCTCAAGGACCTTTATAGGGTAGTAATAATCTTAAGAGAAATAATAATGATAAATTTTCTCTTTACGCCTTAGGAAGGGTTTACACAAGCAAAACTTCATTTGATCTTTAAAACAACCTTTAAAGCAGTGGTTCTCAACCTGTGGGTCGTGACCCCTTTGGCGGTCGAACGACCCTTTCACAGGGGTCGCCTAAGACCTTCCTGCATATCAGATATTTACATTACGATTCATAAAAGTAGCAACATTACAGTTACAAAGTAGCAACGAAAATAATTTTATGGTTGGGTCACAACATGAGGAACTGTATTTAAAGGGCCAAGAAGGTTGAGAACCACTGCTTTAAAGGTAGACAGGACAGATATTATTTTTCTAACTTTACAGAGAAGATAGGGATAAACATGCAACATATTTAAGAACTAAAAATAACTAAACTGTCATACATTGTGATTATAAATAGATCACATGTTATATAATTATATGTGTGTATGTACCTAGATGTGTGGAGTACATGTGTGGCTAACCTCAAACATACACTCCATAGCTTATACTTGGAAAGGCATCCTGGCTTAAGAAAAATCCTACTGCCTTGCTGGTGTGGTTCAGTTGGTTGAGAATCATCTCATGCACCAAGAGGTCGTCTGTTCAATTCCGGTCAGGACACATGCCCAGGTTGCAGGCCCAGGTGGGAGGCGTGCAGGAGGCAGCCAATCGATGTTTCTATCTCTCTCCCCCCGCTCTCTCTTCCTCTCTCTCTAAAAAATCAATAAAAAACCATTTTAAAAGAAAAAAAGCCACTGATCTGCCACAATGCTTAAAATTTCTTTTGAGAAATTTCCCATGCAGGTGTCTAGAAGGAAGTTCCATTAGAATATAGTCTTAAATACAGAAGAATGCAAATGATTGTTACTGAGAAAATGAAAAGTTGGGTACAGTCCTAGAAAAAAAAATAATGAAAGTTTTCATGGGAGGAAAGAGAGAAAGGCCTTGACATACTGAGGTAAAGCCCTAGTCACAAGCAGCCTGAGGATCCCTAAAAAATTGAGTAGGGCGGATGGAAGTGGAGAAAATGTTTGAGGAAAGACAAATTGATGATCTTCACAATTTTGCTTCCACTAATGACAAAGCTTTGGGCTCAGTTTCAGTTCCCATAAATCTGCACTGGAAATTCACCTGCAAGGGATGAGTTTCCCTCCCAGATCTCCAAATAAACACTTAATGGTCCGTTAACATTCAATCAGGTTTGGTGCTTCTCAACTTGCACTGACCCACCTGCCATCACTCTCATTCTTTCTTAGAATTAAAAAGGAAGTCTAATTCTACAGCCATTTCTTTCTGCTCATTTTTTCTCTCTATTTGCTTAAGGCCATATCTTGCCATCTGCTGTTTTATTTATTATTTATTTATTTATTTATTTTTGTTAATCCTCACCCAAAGATATTTTTCCATTGATTTTTGGAGAGTGGAAGGGAAGGGAGAGAGAGAAACATCCATGTGAGAGAGACACATTGTTTGATTACCCCCAGTTTGGGCCCTGGTCAGGGCTAGGACGGAGCCTGCAACCGAAGGTCCATGCCCTTGACCAGAATCGAACCGGGACCTTTCAGTCCTTGGGCCCACTTTCTATCCATTGAGCCAATCAGGCTATGGCTGCTGTTCTATTTTCAATACTACTCTCTCAAGTCCTTTCTTGCATATTTGCCACAAGTTTGTTCTTTGGGTAGCTCATTAAAATAAAAATGCACCGTGTTGCTACACCTTAATTAAATTTTAAGTCTCAGCTGTTTATTCTTTTTACCTGCTTCCTCTATTCAATCTTTCAACTTCTCATGACATTTAAATGAAAGCTATGGGCATTTCAGTGCATAGCTTGATGCCAGGCACACAGGTACTCAAAAAATATTTGTCAAATGAATCTTTAATAACTTCCAAGTTATTACATAGGAACATTCAGGCTATTCTTAGCAGTTAGTTTCCTCAAAGTTAGTAAGCTCATAAATTTATCATTTGTCTATAATTAGGATTCCTAAGATACTTCTCAGATTCATGAAAGACCAGACTAGAAAACTCTGAAAGTCAGCACAAAACATAAAATGCAGCTCAAAGGACTGTCTTCAATTCATTCACTCTCTTCTCAAGATACAAGAAACAAAACCAGTTTGTATTGTACCCACTTCAAAAGTTGAATATGGCCTGAGAACTGAGGTATCAAAGTCATTAAATTTTTATCTTGTCTAGAAAACTGGTTACCTTGGAGAAAGGGCAAATTACCATTTCTCCCAATATGAAAACTGTGGAAACAAGGGAAACCCCTATACATAATTTTTTACAACCCTACGTGATGCTAGAGAAGTTCTAATTTTGTTAATTCATTAAACATTGTAAGAGTATTTTTAGCCAGGACTGTACTATGAATTGTGGAGAGGTATTCAAATGGAGCAAGTACACAGTCCTTGCCTCCAAAGAGGTTACAATACAGAGAGAGAGAACCAGGCGCAGAACTATGAACAAAAGCTGTGACTGCATAATAATGGACTAATGGGGGTGGGGGTAGGGATCTGGAAGCCCAGTTGTTACTAGGAAAGCAGTTTCCAGGAGGTGAAAGCTTTAGCCAGCTCTGAAAGAGGTTGATTGTAATGATTTGCATGAGTGAAAGTTGGAAAGCATTCTACTTAGGAGGTAAGTATCTGCCCTGATTTAGAGACGGGAAGTGCCTGAAGTGTGGGAGACCATAAAGAGACTGACTTCCTAACAGTAAAAAGGTAATTTGGAGAAAGACTGATTCTGAGGATGTCATAATAGGTAAGTTTGTGGAAGTTAGTTGTTGGAGGTGGGAAGGGAAGAAGACTTTTTGTTGTTGTTGTTGTTACTGTAAAAAGCTTAGAGTTGACGAGGTGGGTAAGAAAACAGAAAAATTTCATAATAAAAATGATTTTTATGATAGCTATGAAAAAATGAGATTCCAACAGGGAGGTCATGCAGCTCAGGAAACAAGCTAAACAATCCATAATTTAGGTCGAGGTTGTTAAACCTGAAGTAAAATGGGAGCTGAGGAAATTCTCAAAGTTGAATAATATCAATAAAGATAAGGTTATATGAAAAATTCCTTATCTCCAACTTTTCCCTTTAGAACCCAGCATCTCGCCCAAGCTTAGAACTTTGTATTCAAGACATTTAATTAAGGACACCCTATTCATTACTTTCCACCTATGCCATTACTCAGCGTGTCTTTTGTCTTCTTGTTCCCTCTTCATTTATTCAAATAATTTTAGTCCTTAAAAGACCCAGCCTAAGTGCCAGCTTTTCCTGTATGCCATTTATGATCTCAGAGAATTCTTTCTCTGACCTTCTGTCTTCTAGTCACTTTGACTACATAAAACTTATTTTCTCATTAGAATTTTTGACTATTGATGGTCTTCATTCTATTTACCTCCTTAAAATAGTTTTTAAAATTATTGTAAAAATGTTAGGGGGAAAAAATCACTTGTAATCTCTCCACCATTAAAATGTTAATGTACTCCTTCAAGTGTTCAAAGTGAATAATTTATGGATACATATTTTAAAATACAGTATATACATTGTTTGCATTCTGCTTTTAGTTTTTACTTTTATAGTTATTTTAGAGACTCCAAGATCCAGTCTACTCAGCATCCTGTTACTTGCTACTACTGCCTGTTCTCTTCAACTCAGCTGCTATTCTATATCCTCTGATGACTCATGGCTTCTGCCCCCTGTGGCTCTTGCTGCCCGGTGTCCACTGCTTGCCTACTCAATGTGCTTTTGAGCCATTATTCAGTCTACCTCACCCTTCTCTCACCTTGCACTGTTTGGGTAGAGCTTTAACAAGCTCCCTACAGATTGGCTGCCTTTGGGTCTGGTGTCCATGCCAGTCCAATAAACTGTTACAAAGAGGGAAGAAGGGTCTTGTAAGTACCATAACTAAATCTATGAAGGAACCTCTCAGAGGACTGGGAATGGCAGAACACAGTTGTCGTGACCTACATCCCTTCACTTTAATAGCTTTTGAAAATAAGATTCTTGATGACTATGTAATAGTCTGTCCTGTGAATGTACCAGATGTACTCAGCCGTTCTCACGGTGCTGAACAGTTAGGCTGTGTTTCGCACAATCCTAAATAGCATTGACATGAATAACCTTCTAAGTTGCCTGAGTCTCAGGTAAGCACTCTTTGTTATTTCTAAAATAGAATTACTAGATCAGAGGTGGCAGACTCTTGATAGAGTTTCCCAAAGACCTTCCATAAGGGTTTTATGACATTAAAATAAGAGCAAGGGATTTTAACCTTTATGATATTTTGCTTTCTAGAAACTACAGGAAAAATTATACTGCATGCCAGAAATACTTAATTGGAAGAAATGCTTCCTTTTAGGACACCCTCTCATATAATGCATTTCGTACATCTTAGAGATGAAGGTGGGGGGGGCGGGGGAGAGTTACAGGCAGCAGTTTATGTTTTGAGCCCGAGGAATGCACGGGGCACCGAATTGAATCGGGTGGAACTGTTATGCAGATAAACGTATTGAAAAAAAAATGGAAGGGGTATTAAACTATACAAATTCACTCCTTAGTGTGCATAACTACATTTCACGCAGTTGAATATTCATGTACATATTTGGTATGCTTTCAAATATAAATTGATCAGAGTCTGTTGTCATTCTGTTACGAATTCCTGAGGTTAAATATGCCAGATGTTAATTAGCCATTTCCCTGTGATTAGACTTTTTTCTCCCCTTCCAATCTTTGTTCTTTGGGAAATAATGCTATGAATACCTCTGCGTGCTTTTTTTTTCCCCCCCAGCTCTCACCATTGAAAGATATTCCCCAAAGTGGAACTGCTGATTAAAAGATATAAACAATGTTACCGCTTGCCTTATACAGTATATCGCAAGATGCCGTGCTGCACTGACACGTTATTAACTGTGCACGTTTGTCTGCTGTTTCTTTGAGCTCCTCTCAGGAAGTCTGTCTTTTCATGTTAAATGTTCTCCACGGAGCAGCGGAGGTACAACTGGCTCGGAGCTCGGCGCAAAGCAAACGCTCGAACTGTTCATGGATTCATCCCCTTGTGTCTATCTGTTGCCTTGACTTGACCCTCTTCCAGGTTTTTCTCCCTCCGTCTCTTCCTTTCCTCCTTCATCATCTTAAATTGGCAACTTCGGGCGAGGACACTTCGGACTGAGGCGCCGCTTCCTCTCCTTTTCCACCTTATTTCTCAGGAAGCTCCCGGTCCTGGGACCGCATTCGTCCGACGGCCGCCCGAGGAAGCCGGACGCCAAGCAGCCCCCGGGGGCCACCTGCGCTCACACCCCGGTACCTCGTCGGGAAGGAAACGTCGGACAAAACGTCTGCGCCGGGGAAGCTGGGCAGATTCTGAAGGTAAAGGCACTGGCCCGCATTTCTGCCGGACAAGCCGATGCCGGGCGAGCTACCCCGAGGGCGTCGCGGCGTCGTGGAACACTCTGCTTCTCGCAAGCTCGCCGGAAACACTCACTGTCCTTCCCGGCCCCGGCGCTCGCGACAGGTGCAAAGCCTGGCGGGGGCGGAAACTCTGCTGCCCGCGTAGAGCCCCCGGCGCCCGGGAAGCCCGAACCTGCGGCGTCGAAGCCCGGCACCGTCTCCCTGAGGCTCAGGCCGCCTCCCCTCACGGCTCCCGG
>NW_006286243.1:2478745-2485754 GCF_000327345.1 Myotis davidii | reverse complement strand
GCGGAGCGAGACCCGCTGCGGGAGCTCACGGAGCCCGAAGGCACCTGGCGGCGCTTTTCCGCCGCGCAGGTTGCAAAGTAGGGGCTTGAGGGAGGGGGCGCCGCGGACCCCGGCGGGGAGCGCGCCGCGCGGAGCAGGTGGCGCGTTCGGCGAAATTTAGAATTGGCGCCTCTGGGAAGTTTCGGGGGGCGGGGCGCCCTGGCAGGTGTCCTGGTGGCCGGCCCCCTCGTGAGCGCCCGGAGATGCTGCGAGGAGCCGTGTCCCCTGTGACAGACACCGTGCAGCCACCCCGCGCTGGGCTGCAGGGGGAGAGAAGGCGACATGGGGGCGCCTGAGGGGATGCGCGTGGGGAAGCTGTGCCCCGACTCGGGTTCTGGGGTCGGGGGGTTTTTTTTTTGATGCGGGCTGGGGCGCGTGTGGAGCTGGCCCTGTCGGGAGGGCACCGCATCCTGGCGCCGGCTGAGTGCCGCCGAGGGATGCTGGAAGCCAAGGGTGCTGCGGGAGGGCGGTTCGAGGCCTCTGTAGAAGGAGCGTCTTTCCCCCCCGCCCGTGCGGTTCGGGTCCCAGCGCTGCCTGCACCTGCTGCCACTTAGAGACACGACTTTTCAATACTAGCTTCCTCACCCGTTCCCGCCGGCCTTTGGGGAAGGAATGTGAATAGGCTAAACTCGTTTGAAGGGGGCGTAAGAAACGTGTCCGCAAGAGAAGAAAAGAGATTGCTCGAGTTTAAGAGATGGTTTCTAAAGAAGAAAGTGAAAAACATGGTAATTGGTTTCAACTGCAGTTTGATCAATTGTATCCTCATTGGATATCTTCTTGCAGTTTTCATTTTGGAAGTAAAAGTACAATTTAGCAGGTCTTGGGAGAGTCCCTTTATCCCCAATTCCCCCTCCCCCCTTTTAAACTTTAATTGTCATTTCTTGGCAGTAATGGGGTTGTGAAATTAGCATGGAAATAGGCTTTCAGGATCTGCACTTGAATTTATTATCTGTTAAGTAGCTGCCTGTGGGGTAAAAGTAGGGGGGTGGTAACTTTGAGCCTGGATTTCCATTTTGAGTTGTCTTTAAAACCAGCATTTGCTGTAAACAAGGAAAAAGCTTGGGCTATTCATTGTGATCCAATTCAGAAAGCCAAACATGAGTTAAGCATCTGTTTATAGAATATTTAATGATCTCAATAAGATTCAGTCTTAAAAGAGATGAAAACTTTGTATTATTGGAACTCTAATCTTTTCATCTTAATTTAGTATCTCAGGATTTGAAAGAGATTCTAAAACGTTTTTTTGCTCATGTAGCTTCTCTCCCCTGCCCCCACTCTTTTTTTAGTTTGTGTATATTTGGTATTATTACTTTTGCAATGGATGGCAGATTTTTCAATCCAATATTTATCATTGTAGACTATATATTGCAATTTAGAGAACTTCTGATATGGAACAAATATTTCAATGCATACATTGTAGAAAGTTGAAATGTTTAGACCAGTGGTTCTCAACCTTGGCTGCACATTAGAATCACCTGGGAATCTTTTAAAAATCCTGATTTCTGGGCCTCATCCTCCGGAAATTCTGTTTCTTTGTTACTAATGTTGTGGCCCCACCCCATAACAAAGAAACAGAATTTCCGGAGGACGAGGCCCGGAAATCAGGATTTTAAAAAGATTCCCAGGTGATTCTAATGTGCAGCCAAGGTTGAGAACCACTGCTCTACACACTTGAATCTTTGAATCTTATTGAATATTACAGCATTGGTCCTCATAAAAGGACTTTCTGCTCCTTGGGTTGTTTGAGGGCTGAGTCTGATTATAATTTAATTTTATTCCTAGCACCTGACTGCTTAATATGGAAGAAACCTTGTCAATGTTTGTTGAATTGGGTTTTTTAATAGTACAGAGATATAGAGAAAGGCAACATTTTGGCTTCTTGGTAGCAGGAAAAAAAAGTGCTTTCCAGTATTCCTCCATCCTGTAATGTTAGGCAGAATAAATGTACTTTCCAGATTCTGAAGAAGTTGTCTGGTTGATGGAGACTAGAGAGAGGCTGGGGCCACTGGTCTAGGAGTCTGATCGAGATAGGAAATGTGTGCTCAGTCATTCTCTGGATTTAGTAATGGGGGACAGTTTGCCATTAGGCCCAGACTAAATAGATGACAAGTATCTAAAATATAGGATTCTACAAATACTGGTTTTCTGGCAAAGTTTAAAATTATTTTAAGAAGTGCAATTGATTTTTCACAGCACCTTCAGACACCATAAGAATTTTATTTTAAAGAACTCATTTTTAATGAAGTTTTACATGCCGTAAGAAAAAAAATTTTTATAGTTCAAGAGTATACTTGTTAGGCCAAGTCATGGATATACTGGAATGATAGAACAGAGAATCTAGGCATTTTACACAAAGTATTTTAACTCAATTTACTGGACTCATAATAGAATGTACAATCTCTTTGTGAATTTTTCCCCATTGTTATGAAGTTAGCAGCAGTAGACTGATGTATAAGTAGGATGGTGTGACACTAATGATAAATATTTTGGAACAATATTGCCCATGAATGAAATGCTTGTAAGTAGTGATGGGTGAAGAAATCAAATAACCTGGTGACAGAACTTGCTTTCTAGGAACTTTTTCTTAGAACCTCATGAACTAGATTCAAGCTCTGTGCTTCAGGAAAGGCATGTTTGAGACATGAAGAAGGCCTGGGGCAACAAGGGTGCACATTTATTATTTATTATTTAATGAGGAATTTCTAACAAGATCAGGGTAATTTTTAGATTCTAGATCTCTGGAGGAAGAAAGAATAACTAGGGCCTTTCTAGGGATAAAGGAAAGGAAATGCATTATGACTGATAAGGAGCGGTACCAAAGCACATGATAGGCATAATAATATACCTAAGGGGAACAGGGAAAGTTTGAGAGCCCATTGTATTCATTTGTTCAATAATTTGTTTATTCAAAAAATATTGAACCCCTTTGTACTAGTATGTACCAGGCACTATGACCCTTAGTATTTTACAAACATTTCTTAAGAGGATAGGGGTACTATGGTGGTTTCATGAAATAAATGGAAACTTGAAAATTGCTCATAAGCCCTAGCCAGTTTGGCTCAGTGGATAGAGTGTCAGCCTGTGGACTGAAGGGTTCCAGGTTCGATTCTGGTCAGGGGCACATGCCTGGGTTGTGGGCTCGATCCCCAGTAGGAGGCATCCAGGAGGCATCCAATCAATAATTCTCTCTTATCTATCTCTCCCTCTCCTTTCCTCTTTGAAATCAATAACAATCTTTTTTTAAAAATAAATAAAAATATATTTTAAAAAAGAAAAAAATTTGCTTATAAGTCATGGGTAAGGTTTGCCCTAATTACTATGGATAAAGTTATTTTCATTCTTACCCAAGTACATGTAAAGATTGTGGTGGTTAGCAATTCCTAGGGCCGACTTGCTATTAAAATTGCCATTTCTTCCTATCTTTTATTATCGAAAATAATATATCTTTCTAATTTTAATAGTTTTTAGAAGATCTGCTTAGGTTATTTGGTACCGATAAAAGAAAAACGTTTTTGCTCTAGCTGGTTTGGATCAGTGGATAGAGCATCGGCTTGGGAACTGAAGGGTCCCAGATTCTAGTCAGGGCACATGCCCGGTTTGTGGGCTCGATCCCCAGTGGGGGGGGCGTGCAGGAGGCAGCCAATCAATGATTCTTTCTCATCATTGATGTTTCTCTCTCTCCCTCTCCCTTCCTTTCTGAAATCAATAAAAATATTTTTTTTAAATAAAAAGAAAAAATGTTTTCAGACTCAGTAAATACTGAAGGAATGCCCCATGTCATTGTAGCATTATTTAAAATAGTCAAGACATGGAAACAACCTAGGTATGTATTTACAGATGAAGGGAGAAAGAAAATGTAACACACACACACAGGCATACTATTCAGCCATTTTTATATATTTTCATATATTTTTTAAAAAAGAAGAAAAATGTTTTGCTATAAATATTATTTGTTAAAATGAAGAGTCAACATATGCCTACTCTTTAGTCTTTTGGGGAAGTCCCTCCCTTTCCCCCTCCTCCTCTTCCCGTTCCTCTCTTCCTGTCTCTGAAATCAATTTAAAAAAAGAAAAATTTTTAAATACTGTTTATACATATGTTTTTTTCTTTAATTGCAGTAGTATATATTTATATAAAATGTGGAGACCCATTTCCTATGAATGGATTGTGTGTGGGAGTCAACCCATTCATGTTTCTCTCTCATTGATGTTTCTCTCCCTCTTTAAAGTCAATTAAAAAACATTTTTAAAAAGTATATATTGTGCCACAATTTGAAGGCTCTTATAAGCCATGTTAATTTTAGATTTATCTTGTAGTCTTTCAAGACTTTTAAACAATCCTTTAATAATTATAAAATATAATTATAAAACTAGGCCGTAAGACACACTAAGAATTATATAAAATGTAAATGTTATATGATGATTATTTTGACTAAGTATGAGCTATGAAAGGGCGAAGCTTCTTAATAGAGCATGATGATGTTACTTTAGTGTCTATTCGGATTTTAAAATATAAATACTTTTTAAGAATATTATTAGCCATTTCCCTTGTTCTGTGTCACTTTTTGAAGTATGATTTAGTTTGGCTATTTTTTAAAATATTTTTATTTTGTTTTTTTAATCATCACCTGAGGATATTTTTTCCATTGAGTTTTAGAAAGAGTAGAAGGGAAGGAAGAAGGAAGGGGAAGAGAGAGAAACATCAATTGGTTGCCTCCCACACACTCCCAACCAGGGCTGGGTATCAAACCTGCAACCCAGGTAAATGCCCTAGACTGGGAACCAAACCCTCGACCCTTTGGTGTGTGGGCCAGTGCTATAACCACTGAGTGAGCAACACTGGCCGGGCTAAAAGCTTTTTTTTTTTTAATTCTCACCTGAAGATATGTGTATTAATTTTACAGAGAGGAAGGGGGAGGAGGGGAGAGAGAAACATGGATATATATGCCCTGAGGGTGGATGCCCTGACTGGGAATTAATTGAACCTGCAACCTTTGTGGTGCATGGGACAACTCCAACCAACTGAGCCACCCAGTCAGATTTTAGTTTGGCTGTTTTTATATGTTGTTTTTTTTTTCATGGTAACTTCCTGGCTTTTATTTTAAAATATTTTTTAAGGCAAAGAATCTGAAAATTGTGACTAATTGCACTGATTAAAAGATCTAGATTACTTTTGTATGACTGATCTTTGGTTCCAACTTTCTTTTTAAAATATTTTAAAAATTGATTTGAGAAAGAGAGAGGGAGAGAGAAAGAGAATAACATCAATCGGTTGACTTCTGCACACACCCTGGCCAGGGATTGAACTCGAAACCTGGGCATGTGCCCTGACTGGGAATTGAACCAGTGACCTTTTGGTGCACAGGACAACTGAGACAATGCTGACCAGGGCGACACTTTCTAAGTGTCTTCTTGAGAAACTGAGTTAGAAAGGGAGTGGTCAGCTTAAAATTATGTTGAAAATAACCAA
Organism: Myotis davidii; assembly: GCF_000327345.1. Classification (NCBI taxonomy): domain Eukaryota; kingdom Metazoa; phylum Chordata; class Mammalia; order Chiroptera; family Vespertilionidae; genus Myotis; species Myotis davidii. Next base: position 2,480,246 of record NW_006286243.1, on the reverse strand, counting down.
AATTTATAGAATGTTAATTTTTTTTAAATATATTTTATTGATTTTTTACAGAGAGGAAGGGAGAGGGATAGAGAGTAAGAAACATTGATGAGAGAGAAACATCGACCAGCTGCCTCCTGCACATCCCCTACTGAGGATGTGCCCGCAACCAAGGTACATGCCCTTGACTGGAATCGAACCTGGGACCGTTCAGTCCGCAGGCCGGCGCTCTATCCACTGAGCCAAACCGGTTAGGGCAGAATGTTAATTTTTGAAGTAGCTACCCTTCTAATTTTTCAAGTTCTTGTAGCTCTTGGTAATACTTACATTTGGAGCATGATATGTATCCAAAGGGTCACTATATATAATACCAAATTTCAAAGTCACTGATACCTCATTAGGGTTGAAGAAGTATGTCTCTGTTTGCTTTTACATAAAAACTATTTTGGATATTTGAAAGCATGTAGCATGGGATAAGACACATGGTAGACTCTGGTTAAAGATAGAGAAAGTAGGATAATGACATCACAAAATAACAGGAAACTGTGCCTTAACTGACCATGAGGGGAAAATGACCACTTAGTTGAGGGTAATTTTGGCCACTAGTGATCAATGACTTCCTATTATCCACTGATTCAAGTAATGAGAACTGAAGTGAGACCTGCAATTAATACAAGTTTATTGATTGTGCCAAGAATTTATTAGCCTGAAACAATGTGGCTATAAAAAACCCCTAGGATGTTCATAAATCTGTTATTTTCTTTTTATTAGAGTGATTAAAAAAATGTTTTCCTCTCTGAGTATAGGGAACCTACCCCACAGTTAGTGGCAGAGTAAGGATGTATATATACAGAAGCACAAGGATTCATATTTGACACCACCCAAGTCCTTTAGGAATTTAGAAGAAAAGAGATTTTTTTTTTTTTAACTAGAAATACTTTGCCCTGGCCAGGTGGCTCATTTGGTTGGAGCATAATCCCAATGCACCAGGGTTGTGGGTTTGATCCCTGGTCACCGGCACATGCAGGAATCAACCAATGAATGCACGAATGGGTGGAGCAACAACTTGATGTTTCTCTCAAATCAATAAAATAATTTTTTTTAAAAAAAGGCAACTAGAAATACTCTGTGAAGAAGTTGGATCTTGGAGGATGAATATGTTTTTAAAGGGTTCAGGTAAGGGAATGATGAAGATGAATTCAGGAAATTAGCTGGGGATGATTCTTTTTGGCTGGAATGCACAGAAGGGCAATGACAGGAGGGGTAATTAGAGAAGGCAAAAAAGATAAGTTAGAACCTGAAGAATTTTGTGCTGGGGTCCAATCCCAGCAGGTCCAGGGGTTCCCAAAGGTGTAGACGGAGTCGGCGAAGAAGGAATGACACGGAGATAGCGTTCAGTTGATCAGCAGCCTTGCCAGGATCTCTAGCCACAATCTCCAGCCAAGTTCTGTGTCCATGTTCTCTTGCTAGGTTCTCCAGGTTCTCCAGCCAGGTTCTGTAGCCATGTTCTCCCGCTAGGTTC
>NW_006286243.1:2468907-2477453 GCF_000327345.1 Myotis davidii | reverse complement strand
GTATACTCGTTTTCACAAAATGTTCTTTTTCAGTCGTCGACGAGTATACTAAGAAAATATGGTAAAAAAATATGGTTTATAGGAAGACGAGTTACAAACTGTTTTCATAACCAGCATCAAAAATACTATATAGAACCAAAATAAAAAAATTAGTCTGAAAAAGAAACGTTTTTAACAAAAAAATTGTTGGGGAAGGGGTTAAAACACACAGCGCTAAGGGGAGCAAACATATTAAGAACAGTATGCTATATACGCCAGGTCCTTTGAAACATATGCTGTGCAGATGTTTCTTTCCTGCAGCGACTGTGTCAAGCAGCAAGGATGGACCGGCTTCCGGCAATTTTGAAAGCAAGACTGACAAATATATGACATTTTTATTGCGGTATTTGTTCCACTGCTGTTATGAAATAAGTTTAGTGAGTTGTGATCATCATTTTTTAAAAAAATGAAATAGGATAGGAAATATCAGAATATACCATTCTTATAATGATTGTTTATGAAACTTTCGTTCCCAGTGTGTGTGTGTGTGTGTGTATTTGATGTGTACACACACTTTTACTGAAACCCGATGTGAAGTTTCTTCACAGATAGTGGGGTGGTGAGGGCCTGTGGCAGGGGGCAGAAGTGGGCTGGAAGGGGTCGATGGGGGGAAAAGGGGGACATATGTAATACTTTCAACAATAAAAATTTAAAAAATAAAATTTCTTAGTCTGAGTTGTAGTCAAAGTTAAAAATCACTACTTTATTGGACTGTGGGGAAGAGAGGACTTTAAGTACAAGAGTTAAATGCTCAGTCTTTTCTGGCAGGATAATACGATGGAGGAGAGTGAAAGTTCAGATGATGAGTGACAAATTTGGAGATTACTGTTGTGCTTCAGGAATAATAATACAATAAACTTTATAATGAGAGTAATAGCTCTGGAAATGGAAAGGAATAGGGACTTGGGGAATGATAATCAGCCCTATATATATAGGTGACAAACTGAATGTGTGAGGGAAGAGTTAAAAAACTACAAAGACTTCTAGCCTGGGTACTTGGATGATATAATACAATATATTTAATCAGATAATATTGGAAAAGAGGCTTATTATGTGAAGGCAAGATATATAGGTAAGCTGAGTTTGAAGTGTGTCTGAGATTAATTCAGAAAGATTAGGGGCTAAGGATAAAGTCTTCGAAGTGAGCTATCTAGATCTGATTTTTGAAGTAAGTTTATTTCTACAAGAGGTTTGAAAAGCCATTAAAATAGATCAGCAATGTATTGCTACATGCATAAAGCCTAGATTGTATGTTTCAATGAGTAAATAAAAATCAATTTCAGAATTCTCACTGGGTGGTAAATATAAATAATTTTGTGCTGTTGAACTTTAATAAGTTAAAATATTTTACCTGTGATCTTACTTGCTTTTTGTGTGTAATATAGACCTTTGACCAAAAATACCATATCTAATTAGATCTTACATCTTTTTTCTCTTCCAGTCATTTTAGCTTTCTATTTTATAATTGCTTTAATGATATGCTAACTCTATATAAAATAATTTACCTTTCAATAAGTTCAATACAATTTTCTTAAATGTTAGAGATTTGCTAAAGGGAATTTTGCAAATAAAATGTTTGCTCAATTATATGGCATGAAAAGTTTGAATAGATTAAATGATTTTTTAACAAATATTTTATTGTCTTTAAGCAGTGAAGAATGACAAAAAGAAGCCTTTAGAATATTTATAACTAATCTGTCTTTAAAATAAAGATTAGCATACTTGGTTTTTTTTTTTTTTTTTTTTTAAATATATTTTATTGATTTTTTACAGAGAGGAAGGGAGAGAGACAGAGAGTTAGAATCATCGATGAGAGAGAAACATCGACCAGCTGCCTCCTGCACATCCCCCACTGGGGAAGTGCCCGCAACCCATATACATGCCCCTGACCGGAATCGAACCTGGGACCCCTCAGTCCGCAGGCCGATGCTCTATCCACTGAGCCAAACCGGTTTCGGCAGCATACTTGGTTTTTTAAAAAGCCATTTTATAGCTATTCATTGGAATTTCAAGTTTGAGACTTTTTTAAGTATATGAGAAAATGACAATATAATTTTGATCTATATAAATTTCATTCATCTTGACTATGTTGCTGTTATATGTAGGTATAAGTAATATTTTGTCATAATCTATGTAGAGGATACAAAAATGATTTGCTATCTCGTTAAAATGAATATACTACCAAAAATCACATATCTAGTCTGCTAGAGCCAAACAGAGTTAATAGTTTCTCAGCAGTGGATTAGCAAATGAAAAGAAGTGCTCTGAACTCTGTCGAGGAAAATAGGAAGTGTCAAGAAATACTCCCATCCCTTCCCCCACTTTTTCCTCCAAGCTTTTAGATCTTTGTGTGATGGAGCTCCTTTGGTGATACCCTAGCGACTGTCTCTGAGTTTTTGCTCCAAGCAGCAGAGCAAACTGGAGATTTCTGGTGCCAGCAGCCTGCCTCTCTAGCTCCTGCAATCCTCCCTGACCTTCCCTTGGGCATCCATCTCCTACTGATTTTTTTCATAAGCAGAGAGGGTAAGTGAGCCCCTACTCTAAAATATTAACTTCTCTATCTATCATTACACCATTCTGGTTTCACTTCTTAGGATTTTTAAAAAGATTTGATCTTTGAGAGAGAGTCCCTTTTAAAATGCAAATACCCCTGGGAGAGGTCAGATCTTAGTTCACATCTAACATCTTAATTATCAATTAGCACCTTAGTTAGGCTTAGTTCACATTTGCTGAAAAGGAGGAGCCCCTGACTAAAAGTAATAAATCTGTAAGAAATTAGCATTTATAATATTATCCTTAGTATTGTTGACGTTATTATTATTATTATTGGCAGCTATATTATTATTATTGGCAGATGTAATATTATTTAGTGCCAGGAATTGTTCTAAGTGCTTTGCAAATATAAATTTCTCTAATTCCCTCAATAACCCAGGGTCTTAATATCACTGTTATTTTATAGATAAGAAAACTGAGGTATGTGGAGCATAAATAATTTGCCTAGGTCACATAGTAATTACAGCCAGGTGTTAAACTCAGGCATTTAGATTCCAGAGTGTGTTCTCTAACCATTTGCTGTGATACCATTCCCCTGCTGTATTGCCTGTCAGAGAGATGGCATCTGATGAACATTTCACCTTTTTCACAATTTTGCTATTCAATTGTAGGTCACTTCCTGTTGAAGGTCAGAGACCTTGCCGTCATCTAAATAGATATTTTTAGTAACAAATGCTATGAAATAGGAAAATTCCTTATAACCAAGGGAATTTATTTGCACAATATAGAGAAAGGATTAAGGAGGCTAGTGTATAATTTAAACATATGCATGGCATTATCTTTCCTACTTACAACTTATTATATAAGTTAACATGTTCATTATTTTTAGATATTTGAAAATATGGATTAATTGAAAGAAAAAGTAATTTGCAATCCCACTAACCAGAGACTATATATATATATATATATATATATATATATATATATAAATACCACTCTCTCTAAAAATCAATGGAAAGAATATCCTCCAGTGAAAGTTAACAAAAAAATAAATAAAGTAAAATAAAATAAGGCAGTGTAGTGACCTGAAATAAAATCTACTTACAAAAATTTAGAATGAAATAATTTTTCTTTAGTGTAAGTAAAAAGAATTTCCCTCTTCATCTATTTAAGAAGTTGAATATTGGCCCTAGCCGATTTGGCTCAGTGGATAGAGTGTCGGCCTGCAGACTCAAGGGTCCTGGGTTCGATTCCAGTCAAGGGCATGTACCTTGGTTTCAAGCACATCCCCAGTAGGGAGTGTGCAGGAGGCAGCTGATCGATGCTTCTCTCTCATCCATGTTTCTAACTCTCTATCCCTCTGCCTCCCTCTCTGTAAAAAATCAATAAAATATATTTTTTTAAAAAGTTGAATATTGTCCATTACTTGCCAGAAACAATTGTTTAATTAAATTATCTGTGTTCTTTATATGATCCTTTTAAAATAAAAATAGAGGAGTGCCCTAGAGTCTTCTCTTAATCTCTATATTGAATCAGTTCTTTCAACCAATGTTTGTTCAGTACTGATCTCTCTCTGTTCCCATCCTTGCTTCATCACTGCTGCAGCTTTAATTTCCTTTCAGCATCTGGAGTAGCACCTGTCCCTCTAGATCTGCAATTCAGATCCCTCTGCAACCACCTATCTGATCATGGCATTCTCCTCTATAGAATACTCAGTGGCTTTTTTATTGACCATAGGTTCTGGTAGCAGGGTTGGAAATGTTTGGGAATTCTTCAGTTTCCAGGTCTAAAAGGCAAGTAGGGGATATGTGCCGGTTCCAAGGGGTCACATACTGTTGTCTCTGCTAACTTCACATAATGGGGAGAGGGCTAGAGCAGGGGACTCCTAAAATGTCAGATCTGGGCCCTTGTTGTGTGAGTGTAAAAGCAGAGAGTGCAGCTGCTGTGTGGAGAGTAAACTTTTGGTGGCAACAGGAGTCAAAGCTGGGGGACCATTTAGGAGCCTTATTGCAGTAATTCAGGTGAAGACTCATTTATGGCTTGGACCTGGGTGGTAGTAGTAGAGGTATTGAGTAGTCTTATTCTAGATAAGTTTTGAAGGTAGAGCCAACCATATTTCATGAACAATTGGTGGGGGATAGTGAAAGAGGAGTCATTAATGACTCCAAGATTTTTTTAAAAATATATTTTATTGAAAGGGAGAGGGATAGAGAGTTAGAAACATCGATGAGAGAGAAACATCGGTCAGCTGCCTCCAGCACACCTCCCACTGGGGATGTGCCCGCAACCAAGGTACATGCCCTTGACTGAAATCGAACCCGGGACCCTTCAGTCCATAGGCTGATGCTCTATCCACTGAGCCAAACCGGTCAGGGCATGACTCCCAAGATTTTTAACCTCAGTACCTGGAAACATATTAGATAATGGAGCGTAGTAATCACTGATGTCTTAATTTTGCCATTAGCAGTTGAGTGTTAGGAGATCTAATAAAATCCTATCTTTGGCCATATTTTTTGACATCAGGAAATTTTGAGGGAAGATAAGTAAATTTAAAACATGTGGTTGAAATATGTGCACATGTGAATGTTGGGACTGGTCAGTCTTAAGTCCATATTCAGGGATACCCTATATCTAAAAGTTAAGAAATGGAGGGAGGGAGAAGGGGATGTCTTTGGTGGCTAGGTAGGAGATTTCGCAAAAAAGAGATGGAAAGAAACCAAAAATCTACTTTACCTTTGCAGTTTTCTAAGGGCCCTCTCTAGGTGGTACCCACAAGTACCTTTTAAATTCATGTTGTTTTGCTGCCCTAAAAATTAAAGCATTGATCATGCTACATACAATGTTCTGAGTGTTTTGTAACCAGGTCCCCACCTGTGACCAGAAATTTGTGTTCAGTGTATATTAAAACAATAAAGAAAATGTTTTGTGATCCCTGCTTTTAACTAGATTTCGGTTCCCTATGTTTAACTACTGTAGCAGAAGTGTTCCTGACTTTATCTGATAAAGGAACAAGTTTCAGTGTCAAAATCATATAGGTGATAGGGGGAAGAGTTTTGTTTGTTTTGTTTTATTATGTTGACTTTGTGTTGTGTTGTTTTTTAGAATAAGCTTTCAATTTCAGATAATGCTTAGTTAAGCCTACCAGAATGTAAAGTTCATTATATTGCCATCCACTTTGTATTTTTTCTCTTTTTACTTGCTTACAAGTTCTAGCACATTCCTGAGTCTACTCAAACACAAAGGCATTCTCCCCTTCTGTCTTTCTCTCTCCCTAAGGCAAACTGTCAAAGTTTATCAGATCAGAGTATGTTTTAGAGTCTTGAATTAAAGGTCATTATTGATTTACTAATGGAAAGCGAAGTTTAAAAATGGTAATTAAGTAAAATATGAAATATGATTTATTTACATGAATAGAAGAGAATATTAAGATGCATTCACTATAGCCACCATTATATAGCTACCATTTATTGAGCATTTACTGTGTGTCAGATAGTTTATGTCAATTCTTCTGCAATTTGAAGTTGGTATGATTTTTCCCTGTTTTACAGATGAAGTTTAGAGAAGTTAAAATATTTACTCAACTCAGACATATAATGGTATGTGGAGAGGTTAAATTCAGACCTAAGTTTTTCTGCTTCAAAAAACCTATGCTTTTAACTATGAGTACGTTTTAGTAACTCCATGTAGTGTTTTCAGAACATAGATATTAGAGATATATTTTGGTCTTGCCAGCCCCAATCTTAAGCTGCCCTCACACTATTAGGTAGATAGTGGCAGAAAATTTAAAAATAGGCTGATGCTCTGGTTCTCAACCTTCCTAATGCCGCGCCCCTTTAATACAGTTCCTCATGTTGTGGTGACCCCCCAACCATAAAATTATTTTCGTTGCTACTTCATAACTGTAATTTTGCTACTGTTATGAATCATAATGTAAATATCTGATATGCAGGATGTATTTTCATTGTTCGCGACCCACAGGTTGAGAACCACTGCGGGAAATAAGGTGGAGAGAAGTCTGCATGCAGCAAGGGAAATGTGAGAACTGCCTATGGTATTATGACAGGCCTAAAATAGGAGCAGAAGCAGCAAATTTATAAAATTATTCTTGGAAAAATACCTCATAAAAACAGAAAAATATTGGCTTCTTATTTTATTAAAATTGACAGTGTTCTGCTTAGTTTTCAGATGCTTCAAGAATGAACAGAGACTGATTTGGATTATGTATTTCTCAGCTAGACTAAATAAATGTTAACTATGGATAAATGCAAACACATTGGACAGTTGCAGCTTGCTCAAGACCATTCCATTCTCAACCCTCAGAAATGGCATTGTGTGAACTGCAATACAAGTGAGTCGATTTGGGCTTGCCTTAGCTGTTCCCATGTTGCCTGTGGGAGATATATTGAAGAACATGCTGTCAAGCACTTTCAAGAAAGCAGTCATCCTGTTGCAATAGAGGTGAATTATATGTATGTTTTTTGTTACCTTTGTGATGATTATGTTCTTAATGATAATGCAGCTGGAGACCTGAAGTTACTACGAAGTACATTAAGTGCAATTAAAAGTCAAAATTATCACTGCACCACTCGCAGGGAAAGGGTTTTACAATCTATCGGCATAAGTGGTGATTCTTGTTTCTTACATGATGGTGCCCAATCTCTGCTTCAAAATGAAGATCAAATGTATACTGCTCTTTGGCACAGGAGAAGAATCCTAATGGGTAAAATTTTTCGAATTTGGTTTGAACAGTCACCCATTGGAAGAAAAAGGCAAGAAGAAAAATATCAGGAAAAAATAGAAAATAGAGAAGTGAAGAAAAGACGGCAAGAATTAGAGCATCGAGTTAAAGCAGAATTGGAAAGTATGCCTCCAAGAAAGAGTCTACGTTTGCAAGGTCTAGCTCTGTCCACCACAATAGAATTAGTTCCTGTTCAAGAACCACTACTAACCTCAGCATCACCAGCAAAAGATCAAGTAGTATCTACCTCAGAGGACGTAAGATATAAAAAAGCCAGTGACCCCTCAATTAAACAAAGGCCAATTGTCATTCCTGGTGTAACAGGATTAAGAAATTTGGGAAATACTTGCTATATGAATTCTGTTCTTCAAGTGTTGAGTCATTTACTTATTTTTCGACAATGTTTCTTAAAACTTGATCTGAACCAATGGCTGTCTGTGACAACGAATGATAAGACAAAATCATCTTATAAGCATCCACCAATCACAGATACAGTTTATCAAGTGAATGAATGCCAAGAAAAAGATATGTTCTCTGTTCACTCCAGACATCCAAGTTTATCATCCAGACTAAGTGTTGGAACATCGAAGAGTAGAAAGATGGAACTTATTCAGCCATGGAAGTCAAGTTCACAATACATTTCTCTCTGTCATGAATTGCATACTTTTTTATGATTTTCATTGTAGGGACTTCATAAAGTGAAGCCTAAAAGATGCATATTCTCTATCTCATACAAGAGTAGGGAACCTTTTTCTGCCAAGGGCCATTTGGATATTTATTACATCATTCACAGGCCATACAAAATTATCAACTTAAAAATTAGCCTGCTATATTTTGTCAAACATTTCATTAACTCCTAATGCCTTGGCAGGGCCAGACCAAATGATTTCTCGGGTCTTATACAGCCTGCGGGCTGCATGTTCCCCACCCCTGATCTAGTGTGTTAGAGCTAGTACTGTTTTCAAGTCAAAATAGATTACTTTCACAGATATGTATAAAGTCAGCTCATTTTTTATAGTTTCCTTCATGAATCATTGGAAGTAGTTTCATGTCCATCGTATGAAAGCTTTTTTTGTGGAGAAGGGAAATTAGGAAACAGAGCTTCTTAGGTTAACTATATTATATTTATTCATTGAGAGGTTGAGAAAGCGGGGGGTGGGAGGGGAAGTTAATCCTACAGGGAACAAATTTGAAGATGCTGATGCTATTCAAGCATCAACTGCATTTCATATTGTGTGGAATGATCTATAAAGTCTGTCTTCAATTATTCAGAATT
>NW_006286243.1:2464363-2468854 GCF_000327345.1 Myotis davidii | reverse complement strand
TGAATTCTTCGCAGAAGTTGTTATTTTTTCCCTTTTCAGTTACTAGACATCTATGTAAGTTGTTAGAACTGCCCATATTCTTTGTGGTTCCTATATTTTGGTGAGGATTTTTTGTAGTGATGTCTGCTTTAAATGGAAGCATGACCTCATTATTTGTCATATTACTACCTTTTGAAATTACCAGTTGGTAGGGCTTCAAGATCTATATACGCTAATATACCTCTATATATAAAAATACAGTATTTTACTTATATCATGTTTAAGGGGTTATAGGGACTTGGGGAGAGAAAATCAACTGGTGAAAGATGAAGCAAGAAAAAGGGCAAAGAACTGCAATTCTAATTATCTAAACACATTAAATTAAATGCATATCTGATTAAATGAGTCCACAGTTTGTTTTTACCTAAATTCAGACTTGATTAATGCCCTTGGAGCTTTTTTTTTCCCCCTTGGAGCTTTTTGAATGCCCCTTTTTTTTTTTTTCCCTTGGAGCTTTTTGAATGCCTAGTAGTTCAAGTCCACCAATGCATGGTTAGTTTACTGACAGTGTGTTGGAAGGAAAAAATAATAATTTCCTGAAAATAATATAAAGCAGATTATTCAGAATTATGATAGTGCATTTTCAGAAGAAAAACTTTTTTTTTTTTAATTGGCAGTGACTTCTCGTGAAAGGAGTAAATGTTTTGACAGGAGCATTGTAATCTGAAACATTTTTATTTGCAGGTTACATGTCTTGCATGTGACAACAAATCAAATACCATAGAACCTTTCTGGGATTTGTCACTGGAGTTTCCCAAAAGATACCAATGCAATGGAAAAGATATGGCTTCCCAGTCATGCCTGGTTACTGAAATGTTGTCCAAATTCACAGAAACAGAAGCTTTAGAAGGAAAAATCTACATATGTGACCATTGTAACTGTAAGTAGTGACTATATTCTCCTTGCTTTTCTATGAATGAATGAAAGGAAGCTGGAAAAAATTCCTTAAGTAGCAGTTATGGAAATAAGCTTTCTTTGTTAGTTCATCAAAAGAAACTAGGCTGGATATTTCTACTTTATAATTGGCATTCATGAACCTTTGTGTATGTTTGCAATAATGATGATATTAAAAACATTTTTTTGATCCTGTGTCAATTGTGGACAGAAAGGATTTATAAAATAAAAAAATTAAATTTCATATGTGAGGCAGAATAAAGTAGCAAAAGGAGAATAGTAAAAGGAAAGCATGTTATTTAGTACTGAAAGAAATGTTTGCTTTAAGTCTTTTTGCTACATATAAAAACACTGATATAGATAATACATGTGTATATGTGTGGGTGTACACATACCTATGTAATAGAAAATAATATATAGCTGAACTGCTGCTATGGAGATTGGCTCCAGAAAAAGGAAGATTTACTTTGAAAACGTCTATATCTCTTTTATATAGTCATTGTTCTAATTGCTATGGCTAGAGATTAGGCGCTTTTAAATGCTCACATACCTAATGGAGGAAACAGGTAAACAATTAAGATCTGCTACAGTAAGCTCTCTAAAAGAGGTGGGCACAGGGAGATGAAATAGCCATTTCAGTTAAAGGGAAGCATTATCCTCCAGGGGAATAGTGTATAAAAGCATATTAAGTCTATCTTTTATTATTATTGTTGTTATTATTATTTATTATTAATGATTTTAGAGAGAGGGAGGAGAGAAACATTTATCGATTGTTTCCCGCACGCACCTTAACACACAAACTGGGTAGGTGTCCTGTTGGGGAATTGAACCCACAACCTTTTGGTTTATAGGCAATGCTCCAACCAACTGAGGCACACTGGCCAGGGTTCTGTTGTGTCTTTATGTGTGGTGTCTTTATCTCCTCTATCATTGTGTACATGGCATGTTAGTGTTTATACTATAAATTTTCAAGAATTTTCCCTAATTGTCAGGTCTGAAAAAAAAATGATTCTAGGGCTCTAGATACTAAACTTCTAAGGTAATATAAAGGAAACATTGGATGTTCTAGCACTGAAGGAATGTCACATCAATTGGTGATTTTATAAAATGACTTATACTAGCATTGCTTTCTGAGTGCTATCTAATATGAACTGTTATAGGGAACCGAAGATTTATATAGGTAGGAAAAAAATCTTGATCAAGTGTGTATGGTGGAGTTTTTTCCTTTTTTTTTTTCTTGGACATAAATGTGAGTGGTCCTAGAGGTTTTCATCACCAAATCTGGGAGTAGAATGCTATTATGAATGAATGGAAAATATGGTTTTATAATACATTTTAAAATATTATAAGCCCTCTATCATTCTGTTGACTTATTTACAATATTAAGTCATTTACCTAATTGTTTACATGTCTATCCACCTTGATCAGCTCATAAGTTTTTTGTTTTTTATTATGTTTCTTAAAGGCAAGACACATCTTTATCTCTAGCACAGTATAGTATCTGTAACACAGATGTTTAAATGATAACGCATGTGTGAATTTTTTTAAAACTTTACTCAGATTTTCCTTGTGTCCTTAAATTAAATTTGATTTTCATTTCTTTGCTATCACAGCAAAGCGTAGAAGGTTTTCCTCAAAAACAGTTGTACTCACAGAAGCCCAAAAACAGCTTATGATATGCCACCTACCTCAGATTCTCAGACTACATCTCAAACGATTCAGGTTAGTAGTAGTAGTATCAGTTGCCTACCAACTATATACTTCTAACTTATCATTACTTATTGTGCTTCAGAACTTAATATATGATGAATTAAATTTTAATACTGTATACTTGGGTAGTAGATAACTTAGGTGTATTTATGACTTTTAAGGAAAAAAAAATTCTGTCATTGTCTCTAGCCTTGACCAGTGGATGCCATATTCAATATCTAACTTGATTAGCTTCCTTTATAGAATGCATTGCTGATTAGCAGACTCCTCACACTTTGGTTGGCTAAGTAATATTATTGTAAGTTTCTGCTTGTACTGTTTAATATTCAGCATATTTTAGGTGTAATATTTTTAAATTTGTAACTTAGAGTATTTGGCTTAATTGCTTCATCCTTGGAAAATATTTGAACAAAGATACATCAGTTCCATTCAAAGCAGTTAAAAACAACTCTAGTCTTCAGAAATATGTTTAGTTAGGTGAATAAGTTGGCAAATCTGTTGGTTAATCAAAGCATATACTTCCATACCTTGCAATAACCATGTTAACCTGAGAGCTATTGTTCTCTTAAGGAATGAGAAGTTACTTTATGTGCTATGGTTTGAAAACTATTGAGACCATGGTTTAATTTTTTAACAGTTAAAGTAATATGTGTTTTTTTTAAAAAAATTTCAGACATTACAGAAGGCAAAATAGAAGCCCAAAATAAAATTAACTTTCTTTTCAGTTCTACTTCTCACTGTTAAGTTGACTCAGTTATTTCAGTCAGAAAACATCATATGAGTGCTTTTTAATTCAAGATGTTCTATATTCTTTGAAGAATATAAAGTAGAATTCTTTTCACAATAAGATTACAGTAAGGCATGCACAGAAATAATGGTGAAGTAGAAATAGTAAATATCACAAACTATAAACAAACTGATTAATCTGAGACTTGCAGGGGGACATTAGTTGATGTTCAAATGTTCCCAAAGCCTCTCTAATAACATAGGGGATTTGTCATTCAAGTCTCAGTTCATGTCACCTCTTTAGAGAGGACTTCCCTGACCTCCTATTTAAAAGCACCACCACTCAAACCATCAGTATCATATCACCCTATTTGGCTTAATGTCAGAAACCACTGTTTGCAATTAACAGTTTACTTATTTCTCTTCCCCTACCAGTGGGACAAGCAATGCCCCAAAATATTAAGTGAATGAATGGGGTATAGACAGGAGGAGTAACATGAACAAAGGTGTGGAGGAAGGAACAGGGAAGGGTCTACAACAAAAGGTTTAGTGAAACGTCAGGTGAGACTTGCCATTGTGTATACAATCAAGGAGAATGAAAACAGAAAGATTATTCATACTGCATTTCGGGTTCAGGTAATAAGGGCCAGACAGCACTGAAAAGTGAGAACATACATGAGCTTCAGTAAAGAGAATCGAAAGGATTTAAAATTTTGTTGCTTAAACTGATAACTTAATTGGCTAATATAAACTGTTGTAGAGCCTCCAGTTCTTCATAACTGCTCTTTAATCTGGCATTTGAAGCTCTCCTTAATACAAACCTGTTTGACTCTTATTTCCTTCCATCTTCTGCCCAAAACGTATTTGATCCTTCATGCCCTGATTTATGATTCAGAGACCATGTTGATACTGCCTTTACCACCACATTTATCTTTCTCCTTTATTAAAAAAGCACTATTGTATTTTCCAGTGTATAAAGTATATAGGGTAAATAAAAGACAAAAAGAGAGAATGGGGTTGGGGAGAAGCACACAGGGGCTCTTTGAAGAAGCATAAGAAAAGGAATATTTCTAATAGCTTACAAGTTCCCTGCGTGTGCCTCTCAGTCCTGTTCTCTTTCCC
>NW_006286243.1:2453425-2464282 GCF_000327345.1 Myotis davidii | reverse complement strand
AAAAAAAAACGTGAGTACTCAATTTATCAATAGGAATGAGTATTTTCTATTTAGATGGCTTACAAGTGTTCATTTAGCATAATTAATATAAGGTTTGGATTTTATGGTAAAGTAAAAGAGAAAATGAGAATGATAGGAATGTCTCATGTTAAGTATGTCCCATTATTTTTGTCTGTTCTCCCATCTTTACTAAAGGTGAAGTTGCATTGGATGCAGGATCTTTTATACAGTTCCTGGGGAAGGAGTGGGATATGATTGAATATGGGAGTGATTGAATCTAGGTTTCATATTTTATTTCCCCTTTCCCTTCCTACTGTTAAAGGATGAGCCTCTTCTTGACACCTATTCTTAGTCCAGCAGAAAATATAATGTTCAAGCCTTACTTTAGTACCATACCATTTTTAACATTGTACTAAAAAGCATTTTCATGTTTTTTTCCTTTAAAAACCTGTCTATAAGCCTTTCTTCTTCCCTCTCTTATCTGCTATTGTTTGTCTTAACCTCATGTTTTATTTAGTAACTTAATATCATTTTCATTGAAGTCTGCCTTTTTTCTATGTTCCAAACCATCGTAAATGGATTAGAATCTTTTGAAAGAACTACCATATTATTACATTACTCCCCCCCCCCCCACCCCCCATAACACTAGCTCATACTATGTACATTGATAAAAACACTGCTTGCCATGCTTCAATCCAGTACTGGGAAGTATGACCACATTGACTATCTGAACCTAGTACCTGGTTATTTTCCATTGATTTTGTTAATACTTTTACCCTGGTTTGTTCACAGATGGTCAGGACGTAATAACCGGGAGAAGATTGGTGTTCATGTTGACTTTAAAGAAATCTTAAACATGGAGCCCTATTGCTGCAGGGAGTCCGTGAAATCCCTCAGACCAGAATGTTTTATCTATGATTTATCTGCTGTAGTAATGCACCATGGGAAAGGATTTGGCTCAGGACACTACACTGCCTACTGCTATAATTCTGAAGGAGGTATAGATGGGGAGAAGTGTTTTATCTTGGGTTAGACTTGGCAGCTGGAGTTCAGGCTCTAGCAGTTTCTAAATTGGCCTCTAGATCATCTTAAACAAAGCCACTTATCTCTTGTTTTCTTTCAAGAATATTTCTGCATTATTGCTCATAGAAAATACTGAAGGTCTGCCTCCATGGATCCTTCATAGGTGGCAAAAGTGATTGAATCTAGGTTTCATATTTTATTTCCCCTTTCCCTTCCTACTGTTAAAGGATGAGCCTCTTCTTGACACCTATTTTCCCTCCCCTCCCCCAACACATACACCTACAAAAACACACACACACAAAAACCCAAAAATCAGAAAAGACGTATGGACAAAAAGCCCAGTTAATTCAGGAAGGTAATTTAACACTAAAGTATCAAGAGTCAGTTGTATACTATTGGTTTTATAGTGTGATAAGCAGCAAAATCATTAACTGGTAAATAGTGTCAAGTAATCAGTAACTTCAAATTACTTCTAGGATAAAGGTAGATAATTCCGGAGTAACATACTGCCTAAGCTGTATTTCTCACTAAAAGAAATGAATAGGCAGGACAATTATTTTCTCTTAAAAAAGTAGCTTAATTCAACCTAGGTGTCCATTGATAGATGAATGGATAAAGATGTACATAAGTAGAATATCATCCAGCCATAAAAAAGAAAGAAATCTTCCTACTTACAACAACATGGATGGAGATGGTAATATGCTAATTGAAGTCAGACAAAGAAACACAAATACTATATGATTTCACTTAAACCTATATGGGATCTAAAAAACAAAAGGACAAAACAAACTCAGATATAGAGAACAAATCGATGGCTCCCAGATATGAGAGGGGTTCAAGGAGAATGGGTGAAAAAGATGAGATTATGAAGTACAAATTGCCAGTTATACAAATAGCCACAGGGATGGATGTAAAGTACAGCTTAGGGAACATTCAATAATATTGTAATACCTATGGTGCCAGATAGGTACTAGATTAGGGTATCAGACTGTAAGGTATAAAAACATCACCATATTGTACACCTGAAACTACTATAATACTGTATGTCAACTATAACTGAAAAGTTAAAAAAACTTGAACTCACTGAAACGATTGCTTCTAAATCCATGTTTTAATTTATAATAGAAATTTCTCGTTCCTTTATAAACATTAAGGTATATTTCTGTGCTTCACTCTAGGGTTCTGGGTACACTGCAATGATTCCAAGCTAAGCATGTGCACTATGGATGAAGTACGCAAGGCCCAAGCTTATATCTTGTTTTATACCCAGCGAGTTACTGAGAATGGACATTCTAAACTCTTGCCTCCAGAATTCCTGTCTGGTAGCCTACCTCCTAATGAAGAAGCTGATACCTTTAATGAAAAGCTTAGTTGATCCAAAGATAGTGGGGCTTATTGCGATTTGTGTATATATTTTCTCAAAGGGCTTATTTACAATTTTGAGCTTTGTTTTTATTTTGTACTTATGAATCAGTGCATACTATGTTTATAATTTTTTATCTACAAGTCTTTTTACAGAGACAAAGCATAAATATATGTATATCAATGATAGGTAACCTTTTTTCAAGTACTTGGGGAGTTTTAAGCTTTTAGTATTTACCTCAGACTGGTGTTACTACCTCTTTTATATTTTAACTAGAGGCCCAGTGCAGGACATTCATGCACTATGGGGCTGGGAGGCAGGGGGGTGTCTCTCAGCCCGGCCTGTGCCCTCTCGCAGTCCAGGACGCATCAGGAGATGTCCCACTGCCAGCTTATGACATCCTCCTAGGAGTTCTTAGCACTGCTGCAGAGGTGGCTGCACTTGCCAGCCATGAGCCCTGCCTCTGGCTGAGCAGCACTTCCCCTTTGGGAGTGCACTGACCAGGGTGCAGCTCCTGCGTTCAGTGTCTGCCCCCTGGTGGTGAGTGCACATCATAGCGACCAGTCGTCCCGCCATTCAGTCTGTTTGCATATTAGGGTTTTATTATATAGGATTGGCACATCATGAATTTGTACTGAAGTTCAGGTGGTATCATTTTATACATTTATCTTTGTATAGTATATATATTTTTATTGATTTCAGAGAGGGAGAGGGAAACATCAATGATGAAAGGAAATCATTGCACGTATCCCAATGGGGATTAAGCCCCCAACCTGGGTATGTGCCCTTGACCAGAATTGAACCTGGGACTCTTCAGTCCACAGGCTGATGCTCTATCCACTGAGCCAAACCAGCTAGGGCTGTACATTTATCTTTTGTAGCTATTTTCCAAACAAATTTATTCTATGGAAAATTATATACACTTTCTTCACTAATAATCTTAACCAAAAGTCAATTCTTTCAGGCTATTTGTATGTTGAAGTTACCTTTGCCCCTTGAAGGTAAATTACAATTTCAAAGAGAAAAGATACTTATCAATCACATCGATATTCCTGAAGCTTTATGTATTACAGGGATCAGAAGACATTACTGTTGTTAAAGGAACTTCATTTTTTTTTAAATTTATTTTTTTTAAATATATTTTATTGATTTTTTTTACAGAGAGGAAGGGAGAGGGATAGAGAGTTAGAAACATCGATGAGAGAGAAGCATCAATCAGCTGCCTCTTGCACACCCCCTACTGGGGATGTGCCCGCAACCAAGGTACATGCCCTTGACCGGAATTGAACCTGGGACCTTTCAGTCTGCAGGCCGATGCTCTAGCCACTGAGCCAAACCGGTTAGGGCTTAAATTTATTTTTAATAATTGTTCTTCAGTTGGCATACTCAACTATACAAATGAAAATGACAGCTTTATAAATAGTATGCTTAAATAACTTCAGTTCTGTGGACATAAAAACAATGATGGTTGGGACTTAATGATTCATCTGGCAGCAAACTGGTTTGTCCTGATTCTAATGAAGTAATATAAAAAACTTGAATTTACCAAACAGTGTATTGTTATACAAGTACAATTTTATTTGGTTATGAAATCATTTTATGTCTAAATATTAAATCTTTTAAGACTTTGTACTGCATATCCTGAGATTCTTCATGGAATAAAATGTATTTCTTGAAGAAAAAATTACAGGGCAGAGAAGGTAAATCTTCAAAACTGGCAGCTGGGTAATATGCATCTCATTTTTCTAAGGTCTGGACTGCTCACTCTTGCTAGGATTATGTGAATACTAGGAGCTTCTCAGATATTCAAACATGGGGTCCTGACATTTAAAATTATATAATCTTGCATTTTATTAAAAACACATAGTATGACTCTGTTCTTCCCTAATAATCTTACCAGATCTCTTTAAAATCCTACTGCTGCTAACTTTATTTCAGAAAGAGGAGAATCCACTAATATATGTTGATCAGCTCTGTAAGAATTCAGTGTTAACCACTAGATCTTTTTTTTTTAAGCGGGTCTGCTTGCAGGTTGAATTCTTAATGGAAAATAGTATGTTAAATGCTGTTCTCCACTAGTGATCATCTAAGTATAAGCTTGTGAAGGACAACCTCTATTGGCAAATTTTCCTTAAATTTCAGAGAACAAGTCATCTGTGGTAGCTTTGTGAAGTGCAATGAGACTTTATCACTGAACAGACAAATCATTTATGCCAAAAATACAACTCGAGTGTTAAATGGCTAAGGATTAAAATCATTTATTCAATACCTATGCAAATCATTACCTCAACTGTTAATGTAATTATACCTCATTAAAGACTTATGTGGTGAAGATACTGAGTATAGTCTTTATTTCAAGGATTACTTTATACAGTGGGGCCTTGACTTACGAGTTTAATTTGTTCCGAGACCGAGCTCATTAACAAGCTCCTTAACTCAGATTACTCTATCAACTCAATGCAAAAAATCGGCCGAGAGAGGGAGTTTTAAATGACACCATGTTCTGAATATGCAGTCCTCTATTTTTCATGGTTGCTGGCTTTCAATAGATACTTTGAATCGTGGAATCTCAGAATTCATATTAAGTGAGGTTCAGGAACTTGAATAGAGAGTAGGAAACACATGGATTTTCCAGCCTATTTTTTAAAGGAAAAAGATTTTTTAGCTGCTCAACAAGTATGTGTCAGTCTAACACTTTCAACATAGGTTCTATTTTGAAAATCCAGTAATAAATATAGTTTAAAAGTTAAAAGAAAAAAAAAAAAACTTGTTAGTCGGGACACCCGTAAGTCAAGGCCCCACTGTACTTAGATCAACTGCTATACCTTTTAACACCTAATTTTAGGGGGATATTTTAAAACAACTCTGAAACCTATGTTGTTTATAATGGTACTAGAGGCTGGGTGCACAAATTCATGCATGGGTAGGGTCCAGCTGGCCCCTTGTTGATTGGGCAGGGCCGGCCTGGGAGCTTGGGGGCATGGGTGGTTGGCTGGCCGGCCCCACCCCGTGGTCGAACTCCTGGTCCAGGGGACAATTTGCATATTAGCCTATTTTATAGGAAAGTTGCTTGTTTTTAGTACTTATTTCAATGCAATGTATAAGAAATAAAGTGGCTTAGCCCTTTGTAATCCCTTAAAATTAAAACCTATGGAGGGGTGCTATGTGTGAGGTCAAGGAAGTATGTGGTAACTTTTGCTCACCTAAATCAGATCTTAAAAAAGTCTATTAAAGTGAAACTAAAACCTAGACAATGCACAAAAACTTAAGATTTCTTATTGAACATCTTAATGTGGGCTTCTACATTATGCTAAATTGATCTAACAAAAACAACGTTTTGGTTGTAAAATAATTTACTAAAGGCACTATTGTTAAACATTCAAACTAATAATTGGTTACCAATAAGGTACATCATTATAAACATGACAGAATGATTTCAAGAGATACATGGCTAGCAGATAAACAATACAGTTTTTTCTTAAGTGAAAGCTTTTCTATATACAAGATCATATCCCTTCCAGCCATTCCAGCAGCATGTAAGTGATGCTACTGCTTCCAACAGTTACCTGGGAAGGGAGCTTGGATTTCATAAATGGTTTGAGATCACTACTGCTAAAGAGATCTCACAAAGCTCCAAAATTCTTGACTCAAAAGGTCAATTCTAAAATTCAGGGGCTTGGAAATCAGGATACTTTATACCTCCCTCCAAAGCACATCAAAATAGTATGGACTCAAAACTCCAGAAGAGCTAGCTGGAGGGCCCAAGCCCTGTAACATCTCCAAGCACAAACTGGTGAGCTCTGCCACTAGCACATCACAGAAAATGGAGAACTTATTCAAAGATAGCTACTGAACATTAGCACCATAGTAAACATGGCTCATATAGCTAAACTAGATTGTTTATCCCACAAGATAACATTCATTTAAGCTTGAATGCTGAAAGCGGCTTTTTAATGTATAATAAAAGATCTAAGTACAGAAGTCAGGTTTCTCTTCCTATGAGAAAAACATTAAAATACAAAACAGCATCCCAGAGGCAATAAATGTTACTGTGCTAAACATACAAATTAAGGCTTTACCTTAGTACATAACTATTTTGAAAATTTGTTGAAACATTCCCCAAAATAATTTACATAAAATTCAAACAGTTTGTTCAAAAATTGGTAGTGGGGTTCAGTTCAAGTATTATGCATCTTACATTCAACTTATGCACTTAGCTGCTTTAATAAGTCACTATAACCTCACTTCCTGAAATATCACCCATAATGTTATAAATCTAAGCCAGTCGAGGTACAGGGTGCTAAAGAATTTGGTTCACTAATGAAAAAGACTAATAATTCAATTTAACTTTTCTAACTAGAATAAGACCTAATCATGGAAAATTTTCCTGTTTTTGTGGTTTTAAATGCATTTTTGGTTTACCAAGCAAGCTGAATACCTTTCCTAATAAATATAGCACTGGACAAAGGATCTAAATGTTAGTTTACTAAATCAAGGTTTCAAGTTGTACAATATTCCTAAGTCATGTTACAAATAGATCTTTCCAATGCCAGAGAAAAAAATGAAAGATAAGGACTAATATAAGGTCCTAAAGATAAGGTCCTTAAAAAAAGGCAAAATATTCCTAAAGCTGTATATTAATTTATGAAGCTTCTCCTACTTTATACATGTATAGATCTTGTTTAGCCACTATATCAGAAAAAAAAGTTTCAGTGTAAAGGTCTAAATCCAGTACATTAAGTTTAGCTATTTTCTGTGCAAAATTATAACCACAGACATTGAAATGTAGCTCTTAGGTCTGAAAATGTCTTTATTTTTTAGAAAATGGATTCCAGG
The DNA here is from genome assembly GCF_000327345.1 of Myotis davidii. Taxonomy (NCBI): domain Eukaryota; kingdom Metazoa; phylum Chordata; class Mammalia; order Chiroptera; family Vespertilionidae; genus Myotis; species Myotis davidii. The sequence goes on along the minus strand of NW_006286243.1, from coordinate 2,457,060 downwards.
AAGGTTAAAAAGCAATACCAGAAGGTATGGGTGCAGAACTGGATGTAGTCATTCAAAGCATTCAAATAAGAATATGGCAATATAAATATTTGAAAAGCATCTTTTTGGTGTTCAAAACAAAATGCTTAAGTCATTCCTAACTAATTTGAACTTTATAGCATTTTCTAGACAGGAGTAAAAACAGTTAACATGAAGTCCTGAAAGCTTTTTCCATGGTTAATTACACTAGATGGTTTGCCTTTGATCAAATTCCTTCCTTTTTAAACACGAATAAAAGTATTATATAGGTCCACTGTTAAACAGACAACATGTCGCAAATCAATACTGGTATAATGTATTCCAACAAGGCTTACAAAATAAAAGACGTTAATGTGACTTTGGACTAGGGTTAATAGTCATCTCCTCTGCTGACAACTTCTTTACATGTTGGACGCAACAGTATGGTATGTTCAAACTGTGCTGTATATGATCCTTTAATGTCACATAATGGTGGATATGGATCTACAATGCCCAAGTCACACAGATTCTTCAAAGCCATCAAGTATTTACTTTCTCCCAAGCGATCCAGCCATCTCCGGCAAAAGGCAAGGGTGCCAAAGTTTTCATTGATGACATTTAACAAGTGTTTTGTTCTTGGAAGCCTAAAAGGAGAAAATCCAAGATTAATAGTTAGCTAAAAAGTTACCAAAACTCACTTCCCCACTAAGGAAAACGCAAATGGTAGCTGTAGCTTTACTTAAAGTTTTAAAAAAATTTTGTTGTTGCCTGTTTCCACATTCAAAAGCCAGGATATATAATAGCCCATATCTAATTATAGATGGCAGCTGAATAGGAAGCCAGATGAAGGCTCTTATCATGTCTATGCCTATGCATGTGTGAAATTCCCAATACAGACTCACCAACAGTATTCTGGTGAGAATTTCTTTTTATAGGCATCAAGCTGAAAGACCTGCCCATAAAGTAGGTGTAAATCTTTCACCCACCTACCCAAAAAGATTTTTTTAAAGTAAATAAAAAGTTTACCAAATATAAGAAAAAAATCTAGACATACTGCAAAATTATTATCTCTGAAATTATTACAATTATTAGAAACTGGACCTGAAGAAAATAGTTACCTACATCATTTTCATCTCAGTTAAAATTTTTAACAGGCCAATCTCTGCTGCATTATGGAAATCCACAGAATTGGATATTAAGCTATAAAACTATCACTGTGGATATTTTTCACATTTTTAAAATAGCTGTTAACTGGGAAGAGAACATCACTAGTCATACAGAAATAAGTCTCTCACCTTATTGGCACATGTCCAACATCAAAATTTTTCATGTAATGTGAACATTCCATATCATCATGAACAACGCCTTTTCCTGTGCTACCGAAGGTTTCAATGGCATATACTTCTCCTTCCTAAAAAACACATTAGAATAGAGACAAGAAAAATTAAGAACAAATTAAAATTAGCATATCTTAACGCCAGGCTGAGGTATTCCCTACTTCATGGAAGAAACAACATGAAATACCGTTGGCAGTCCTTATCTACCTTTCCCTGCTTTTTACCTCCTTAGCGCTTTTTGGTCTTTCTGCGTCCTCTTTTTAGAATGTAGGTCTTACATGGGCAGGGAATTTTGTTTTGTTCACTACTATATCCTTAGTGCCTACTGAAGAGGCTGGAAGGCACATCCATGATGCTCAGTAAATATTCACTACGTGTTGAATGAATAATCCTGTGACACACCCAATTTTACATAACTGACTTGAGCCCTGATCTGACTAGATAAAATTTGCACACTAATGCCATGGCCGGTGTGGCTCAATTGGTTGTGCGTCATCCCAAGTACCAAAAGGCTGCCAGTTCGATTCCCGGTCAGGGCATATACTCAAATTGCGATTCAATCCCCGAATGGGGTGTGTGCAGGAGGCAATCTCTCTCTCTAAAATCAGTAAAAGCATATTTGAAAAAAAATGTGCATACTAATATGGCCCAATCCCTGTCAAGGTAAATATAAATGGCAAGTTAATTTTGCTCAACATACTATCACTAGCTTTAGTTTGGGGGAAAAAAATCAAAATGCTTCACAAAGAACATACATACCTCCATTCTTGTTGCCTCTCCTCCTTTCACAATGGGCACTGTTTTCCCAGCATGTATTCTGTATGGCCCAATTGAATGTCCATTTAGATTACGGATTGGTTTCACTGGCATAGTAAGAAAAAAAGTTATTCAGAACTCTTGACCTTTAAGTATGAAGTTCAAGCATTTATTTACAAACAACATATGGCTCTACAAAATAACCTCACCTTAAGGTAGTTAAAATACAAAGTGGAAGACTAGTGTAATATGAAAAGATGTTTATTACAATGTTATTAATTAAAAACTAGAAGGCAGTAAGGAGAGATGGTGGAAAAAGAATAAACTATGTGATGAGGACACAAGGGGCATCCATCTAAAGAGGTATTGTTAATCAATAAAAAGTTATAAAATGCCATGTACACAATAATTACAAACATGAAAATTATATATTGTTATGGACTAAAAGGCAATGTAAAAATGAGTGTTTTGTGTTAAAATGATTGGATTTATGAAACCTTAAATTTTATTACTCTATCAACATTTCTAATGTTAAAAAAGAAAATCTTAAACAGCCCAAGGTCCTGAGATTCATGACAGAATAAACAAACTGTGGTATAGTCACACAATGGAATGCTACTCAAAAATAAAAACAAAACACTAGGGATACACTGAACTGAATAAAACCTAAAAAAAAAATGAGCAAAGGAAGGCAGTTATACACATACTGTGCACAATGGAATGCATATGTATACACTAGAGGCCCGGTGCACGATTTTGTGCACGAATTTGTGCACGGAGGAATTGGGAAGGGGAGGGACACAGGAGATTGGCTGGGGGGAAGGGGCCAGAGGAGGTTGGCTGCTGGCCCTCAGCTGTCCTGGAAAAGGTACTGCATATGCCACCATCCAACCCCAGTTCCCCATCCCAGCCCGGGCCCGAATGCCCCAGCAGGGTTGGAAGAGGAGGAAACGGTCGCTGGGCAGGTCACAGAAGGAACAGACGCCAGAGGCCAACGCCGCCCTTGGTGCCCTGCCACTGTGCAGTTCCCCACCTCCCCCACTCCTCCTTCTCTCACTGCTGCACCACCACCATGGCGGGCGGGCGGGGAAAGGAGAGAATGGTAGCAAGACAAACCCTTGTATCGGGGGCTGACATTCAACAGATCACAGCGAGGGAGCTGCTTTGCTACATATGAAACCCTGACCCAGAATCAGGTCTCTACAAATGGTTTAGCACCAGGGTCCGATGGGGGCTGGCCAGGGAGGAGGGGGGTGGCCACGGGAGGTTGGCTGTGGGAGCACACTGACCACCTGAATTGAACACCTGCCCCCTGGTGGTCAGTGAGCATCACAGCAACTGGTGAACCAGTCATTGTGGTCATTCGGTCATAATGGTCGCTTAGGCTTTTATATATAAAGACTAAAGGCCCGGTGCACAAAAATGTGTGCACTCGGGGGGGAGGGGGGTTCCTCAGCATGGCCTGTGCCCTCTCGCAGTCTGGGACCCCTCAGGAGATAACGACCTGCTGGCTTAGGCCTGCTCCCGGGTGGCAGAGGGCAGGGC
>NW_006286243.1:2452229-2452893 GCF_000327345.1 Myotis davidii | reverse complement strand
TAGCTCTGAGGCTTGGCTCCAGCTCTGAGGCCTCTGCTGCTGAAAGCAGGTATCTGGGTTGTTTGGGTTCTATAATCGAAACACTGTTTCAACTCCAGCTCTGAGATCCCGGCTGGCTGAAATCATGTTTCTGAGGTTTTGTTTAGCTTCTATATTTGTAACAATGTTTCAAACTGCAAGCTCAGAGGCCTTCAAGGTAGGCGGGGACCGTTGGAGTCCTCCAGCAAGCAAGCCTCATGTTAGCTTCAAGCTGCCTGACTGCCTGCCGCCATCTTGGCTGGCAGTTAATTTGCATATCGCCCTGATTAGCCAGTGGGAAGGGTAGCGGACGTACAGCTAATTACCATGTTTCTCTTTTATTAGATAGGATGTGCATTTAATATTTTCAAAATTAGGCATAATTACGTAACAGTTTAGGGATACGTAACTAGATAGTAAAAGGTATAAAGAAAAGCAAATACAAATACTTTACTACTTAACATAGTGGTTTACTAGAGGAAGGCTACTGTAACTGAGAAGGCCTATACCAGTGATGGCGAACCTATGACACGTGTGTCAGAGGTGACACGCGAACTCATTTTTTTGGTTGATCTTTCTTTGTTAAATGGTCTTTCTTTGTTAAATGGCATTTAAATATATAAAATAAATATCAAAAATATAAGTC
>NW_006286243.1:2437041-2452181 GCF_000327345.1 Myotis davidii | reverse complement strand
CGGGGGGGGGGTGACTCTCAGTCTGGCCTGCACCTTCTCACAGATTGGGACCCCTCAGGGGATGTCCATCTACTGGCTTAGGCCCAATCCTAAACTGGCAGGCGGACATCCCTCTTGCAATCTGGGATCCCTTGCTTCTTACTCCCCGCCTGCTCACTCCTTACAAACTAGCTTGCTGCTCCTTAGTGCTGCTATGGAGGCAGGAGAGGTTCCTGTCCACCACTGCCATGAGCCTGGCTCAGGGCCTCTGGGAGCACACTGACCACCAGGGGCCAGTGCGCATCATAGCACCTAGTCGTTCCACTGTTCAGTCGATTTGCATATTGGCCTCTTATTATATAGGATATTATACAAATAGTGTTGATTATAGCCCACAATAAAAAATGTTTAAAAATATTTAGCTGTACAGTGCTAGAATCCTTAGGATGAGCTACCTTTCTTCTAGGGCAGTATTAGGTAACAAGGTTTTTTCCAAATCTTTAACAGTGAAAAAATAACAAGTATATTACAAATTTAGGGGGTAGTACAGAAAAATAAAACTCTCAGCTCTTCAAAAAATATTCCTTTTTATATAAATAATAAGCTAAATGTATTTAAAAGTTAGCAAGTATTACTGTCTGTAAGACCTGTCAAACTGACCCATTGGGCCAATAAAAAATACATTTAAATAAAAAAAGATTTTCTCGACTCTGCACTTTCACCATGGCTTTCATTGCTAAGTCGTTCTACAACCTCACTATTATCAGCTTGGCTGGGGAGAAGACAGATTTCAATACATTCCGAGGGAGGGCAGTGCTGATTGAGAATGTAGCATCACTCTGAGCCAGCTCAACAAGCTGTAATGCTACTTTCCCAGGCACCTGGTGGTTCTTGGCTTCCCTTGCAACCAATCTGGACATCAGGAGAAGTGTCAGAATGAGATTCTAAACAATCTCAAGTATGTTTTCCCTTGGGGCTGGATTCCAGCCCACCTTTTCTCTTGCCCAAAAGTGTGATGTGAATGGTCAGAACAAGCATCCTGTCCTCACCTACCTGAAGAACAAGTTCCCCGACCCTTATGGTGACCCATTTTCTCTCATGACCAATCCCAAGTTCATCATTTGGAGTCCAGTGTGCCACTCAGATATGGCCTGGAATCTTAAGAAGTTCCTTACCAGGCCAAATGAGGGAGCCCTTCTGACACTACAGCTGCACTTTCCCCTCCTTCAACATTGAGCCTGATACCAAGCGTCTCCTCAAAGTTGCCATATAGGCACTGGCTGCTAAACACACAGATCTACTCCATCCAGCCCGAGTATCTCTTCTTAGGATTCAGAGTGTCCTTGGGAGACACTGCTGGACCTAAGCTTTCCCTTGAGATCAGTCTCCATCATTGAAGAATCTTGCCTTTCCTGTCTGCCTGTTGCCTTTTTCTCTTCCAACCTTCTGGTTGGTGATTCAACTTGGCCTCCAAGACTTGGGCGGGCTCTGGGCCTTCACAGAATGATGGCACCGCCCTCCTATATGGGTGCTGTCTGAAGAATGTGAAGAGCCTGCGCCAGCCTGCTAGCTGAGTCCAATAAAGGGCAGGTGTGGCAATGGCAAAAAAAAAAAAAAAAAGACTTTTAAACAAAAATGCATTTAAATAAAAAACCAACCGAACACATAACAAACTTACACAGAAGAAACAGGGCACAGAGGTATCCATTTTTATTTTATCGGGTTTTGACAGTGTCAGGCTAATTCTGGAACCAACAGCTGTAAAGGTAACTTTCTAATTCTATTACCTTCCTGCTCAAAGTAAATAAGTAAAATTGCCTCCCTTGATGGCCCAGCTCTGAATTATGGTTTTTGGGAATTGCTTCTGAAAGTTAAGCCTATAGCCTAGTTCTTCAACTCCCAATTTCATGATTTGTCCATACCCTTTCTGCTCTAACTAGTAAAAATGCCAGCCAAAAATGTTGTACTAGCTTAGTGGAAAAGGTAAGGAGACAGGTATTAAAGGTTACAATACTGCAGTGGCTGAAAGTCAAATTGTCACTTAATACAGACCTTGAAAGCAAGATCAAACAGAATTGGAAGAAGATAGAAAAGAACGTTTTGAGAGGGACTTGAATGTACATTATTTGTTATGGCACCAATCCCAAAACTGGGGTGGAAAATAAAAATAATTGTTAAATACTAATAAATTTCAGACACTTATCATAAAATTTATATCCTATATAATAAAACCTAATATGCTAAGTGTCCGGTCATCTGATCAACCAATCAAAGTGTAATCTGCTAATGATATGCTAAGGCCGCTCAAGTGCTCACTATGACATGCACTGACCACCAGGAGGCAGACGCTCTGACCAGTAGGTTAGATTGCTGCTGGAGTCCAGCTGACCAGGATTGGGCAAGACGGGCCTGACACGCCCTGGAGCCTTCCCGAGGTCCCTCCCCAGCTGGCAACCTCCTGCATCCCTCCTCGGCCCTGATTGTGCACCTGTGGGGTTCCTTGGCCTGGCCTGCACCCTCTCACAATCCGGGGATGTTGGAGAGCTGGTTTTGGCCCAATCCTGCAGGCCAGGCCGAGGGACCCCGCTAGTGCACGAATTTGTGCACTGAGCCTCTAGTTTCTAAATAAACAAACAAACAAAAATCATACCATTAATCCTATTACACTAAAAAACAAACAAACTTGGGTTCTTAAAAGGTTATAGGATTATCTAAGCTCAAAGATAGGCCTGCCTGACCCCAAAGCATGTTTTCTTCATTCTCATACCACCTCCCATCCAAGTGTGAGTAGCTTTTATCTAGAAAGTTACCTTAATAGCTATTGGTCCTAGAATTAGCCTGTGGCTGTCAAACACCTGTCTAATATGAAATGGACATCCCTGTGCCTTGCTTCTTCTGTGTAATTCAGTTATGTTATTTTATTTAAATGCATTTTTTTTTTAAGAAATTTTTTTAAGAGAAATCTGTTTTTACTTAAATGTATTTTTGGTTGGTCTCAGAGGAAGAATTACTTTTGCACTTGCTAAAAACATATTATTATCAATAGGGTAATGCAAAGAATGCTGCATTATATGAATTTACTGAAGGGTAAGGAAGCATGACAGATGCCACTCAAAGGACTATAAAGGAGATAGGATATGGTCAAAGGAAATGTAGGAATTCTGTAAGAACGTTATTAGGACAGCTGGAACAGAAAGCTATGATGATGGTGGCTGAAGAGTGGTCATATAGATGTTGGGAGTCCAACAAGGCTGGACTGAGGAGGAGCACAGGTGACTCTGGGACTGTGTACCTAAGGCAGTGGCTAGGAAAGAGAAGCAGGCAGACGAAATAAAGATTAAAAGACATGCCCTGGTCAGTATTGCTCAGTGGGTAGAGTCAGCCCATACTCCGAAAGTTTGAGGGTTTGATTCCCAGTCAAAGGCACGTACCAGGGTTGCAGGTTCAGTCCCCCAACCCCTGTTGGGGTGTGTGAAGGAGGCAACCAACTTTTCTCCCTTTCTCTTCCCCTCCCCCTCCTCCCTTCCACTCTCTCTAAAAATCAATGGAAAAAATATACTTGGGTGAGAATTAAAAACAACAAAGATTAAAGGACACACAAGGAATAAACCAGCCTCTCAATTTTGTATTTAACTTCTCTTGAGTTAGGCAAAAGATAATTCCAGGGATAGTACATAATACTTCAAGACAGCACTAATTCAGTACTCACTGAGGCAATTGTGATCTGACTAGTCACAGAAAACCTAGTCTGCATTTTGGCCACCCTGGGATAAATCCCCAAGTGTCTTCTTATCAGCTACCAGAGGAGACTGGCAACAACTCCCAGCTAACGACCACATACTCCTCCTACCATAAGCAGGTCATTTCCCCATTTTCCCTCTATATTCTCAAGCGATAAAGATGAAGCAGCTGACCCAAAGAAAGCACTCAACACTCTTCTTCAAAACTAATTTTGCAAAGCTCACACCATTGTAAGTAAGATACATTTTTAAAGAACACACCTTGATATGTCTTCCCATCTATTTCAACCTCATAGGATTCCATAACTTCTTGAATGGCCTCACCAACATCACATAGACGAACATCAATTCCAGCACACTAAAGACCAAATAATGTATAGTGTTATTCAAAGCGCAGAATTTTACATTAGCTTAACTTCAAAACTGCTTTGTACATTGTAACTGTCTCTATAAAAACCTTTGGTTTAAACCACTTAAAACCCTAAGGACAGTGGAGTAGTCTTACATAACTCAAACACCTTCAACAGCTTATAATGTGCTCAAAATATGTTGAATAAAATAGTGATTACAGTTCACATACCTTTATTCCAGTGTTAGTGGCATCTTTTACAGCTTTTAATAATGTATCATATTTGGGATTAAAAGTGACAGTAAAAGCACAGTCAATAATCCTACCTGAAAGAAAAAAATTCTCATTTAAATTTACTTATCAGCTAGTTGATTTATCTATTTTATAGCACCTACTCTATTGCTTATCCTTGCTAGTTAACAGGAAAATAAAACGATGGGCTCAAATGAAAGCAGCACTCGAAGTACGCATTCATAACCAAAGGGAAAAAAGTAAAATTACTAAGTTATATGAAGGATTCAGGATGAAAAGATAATTCTAGTGGTAGTACATATTACTTCAAGATAGCACTAATTCAGTATCACTGAGGCAGTTATGCAAAAATATAAACAGAAACCAATCAAAGCTAGAAAAGCCTAGGGAACTAAGAAAGAGCAATCCAGGCAGAGAATATGTGTAGGTCCCCAGGATGCTAACCACCATTCCAGCTTCTTCAATTTAATAAAAGCTTAGGTAAGTACTTAATTTAAGCTTTACTTTTCACCTGTCGAAGTGAGATAAAACGATACTTGCAGAAATGCTAACAAGTATAAACGTTGGTAAACTTAAAGGTTCTAAGTAAACATTTGATGTTATATGAATGAATGTCTGAAATAATAACTGAAGAAATGTAGGATAATATTTTTCATGCCTTGATACAAAGGGTAAACTTCAATTACCTGATGGCTTTTATTATACTCCATTTAGTAGGAGGCTTTAAAGCCAATTTCAAAATCTACCTCAACACAGCTCTATTAAAAAGTGAGGCATCAAGAAGAAAATTTGGGAGCTCAGCACCTATAGCCCCGCCCCATCCAACATAGATAAGACTAGTCCTTTTAGGGAGTGGGGTGAAATTATTTCTAAGAACTCACCACTTATGTGTGTTCCAAAGTCTATCTTACAGATATCATCATACTGTAATACTGTTGTGTCACCAGCATTGGGAGTATAATGGGCAGCACAATTATTGAGAGAACACCCAGTAGGAAACGCCAGGCCTGCGTTTAATCCATTCTCTTTTATTAGCTTTCGTGAACAATCTTCCAATTTTTCGCTAAAAAATAAAAACAGAATTTGTTTACTTTGACATTTTATATAAGGTATAACCTTATAAACCTTACAGTTCATCATGTTCAGAAAGTTAAATAAAACTCTCTTAAATTACTTCCTGGAAATAATCTGAGCACTTTCTGAATGTGAATAACAGTTCCCTGAAGCTATAAAAAATAGTAGCGCACCTCTAAAAGATAAAAAACTTAATTCCACCAGAAATCTGGAGAAATGAAATGAGAGGACTTAAAAAAATAAGAATAATGGGTGCATTTGCACATGAGTGTACGTGAATACAAAATAGGATGGGTGAAGTACATCAACATTACTAGAATTTAGAAGACATTTCTAGAACCTTCATTTAAAGTAGTAATGAAAGCCAAACATTACAACTGATAAGTCAACTCTAAAAAATAATTATTTTTCTCATGTTCTTACAAAATCATATTCCTTTTACCAGATTTCTATCATTGTCATCCCAGGCTTAATCCAGCTCATAACATATTTTCTAACTTGTCGATGTGCTTCTGCAGCTTCTCGAAAATCATTCCAAATCTCTTCACTAGCTTGATCTAAGGCTTTCTTTTCTTCACTTGTAGTTCTCCAAGCAGCTGTTCGCCTTTACAGTACACATAGCATAGTATTAGTAATTTAAGAAACAGCACAATAAACATAAAACCTGAGATAAAAATATACTAATATAAGACATTTTAGATAAAAACATTACATATTTAATTTCTTTCACTAAATGTCAGCATAACTTCTGAATACAAGTAGTCAAACACTTGTAATCAAGCCAAATCATAATCAATACTTTCCAAGAATCTTAAAAAAAAAAATCAAGTGAGATTGCATTCATAGTCAGAGGACTAATACCATGCCGCAGAACATAACACAAAAGGAGAGAACCAGAAAAGTCAGAAGAGTCCTAGATACCAAGCAGGTAGGAGAAAAAGTCATCATTCCACTCGAGGTAAAATATATAATAAGAGGATTCAAAAGAGCACACCAAAATTTAGCATTTAACGTCACCAATAGGGCAAGTACTAATACAAAGACTTGACCTGGAAATCTGCATATGTATGTATACACACACACACATATATATATATATATATTCCTCAAAGCATAAAACATTATGGCTTTTGCAGGAGTTTTCTAACTGTGTGTGTGTGTGTGTGTGTGTGTGTGTGTGTTTATGGTAATCTTCCTTGAAGGATATGTATGGCTCACATTTTAAAAGTGCTAGGAGTAACAGATTTTTTTTTCAGTATCTGGGAATGAGGAAATCCACTGATTGCCTTTAAGCAGTACATTTTAAAAACTGTTTTCAAATGAAAATCTTTGAAAAAGTTGTTATCCTTTCACACATTCTTAAGAAATACTGAATATGTAAGGCCTAGCCAAACAGCTCAGTTGATTAGAGCACTGTCCCTACTATACGCTAAGGTTTTGAGTTCGATTTCTGGTCAGGCCACATATAAGAAACCACCAATGAATGCATAAATAGGTGGAACAACAAATTGATGTTTCTCTCCTCTCCCACTCTTTGAAATAAAATAATTTAAAAAATACTGTATGGTTCACAAACGCAGTGATCACGGAGGTATATACATTATACTTAGTATGAAAGTGATGCTTTCAAATTATTCCTATGGCCTTAAGTTAGTGGCTGGCAAACTATGTGGCCTGAAGGTAAATCCAGTCTGGCACCTGTTTTGTAAATAATATTTAACTGCTGCTCTCGCTTGTGTGGCTCAGCTGGTTGGGTCAGTCCTACGCACTGAAGGGTTGCAGGCTTGATCTCCAGTAGGGGGCGTGCAAGAGGCAGTTAATCAATGTTTCATTCTCACATTGATGTTTCTCCCTGCCCCTCTAAAATCAGTAAACATGCTCTAGGGTGAGGATAAAAAAAAAAAAAAAGAAAGAAAGAAATGACAGAATTAGAAATTCACTGCAATACAGTGAATAAATTACTGATAAAGGATCATCAGTGAATACTAAAATAGCTAAGTGAAAGGTTGTTAAAGACAAAGATATTCCAATGGTTCCAAACAACCCCATAGATTACATGTTAACTGCAAAAAGAAAAAAGTATCTTTAAAAAAAAGAAACAGGGATGATGGTCTTCATATTACCCAAGTGATTAAATACAGATAAACTAATCAACAATCTGAAATTACATCTGATGCAACAGACTATGGTATAATATGAAGTATTTTAATGTCACTTATAATATATCCCTGTCAAATATATTTAGTATAATGCTAATGTAAGCCTTTCCAACTAATTCTGGTTACAGAAAATACAGAAACAGAAAAAAGTTTAATGACACCACAAGGAAACAATGGGAGAAATCCCAGAACATGAGATTTTTTAAATTACCTGATCTCTTAAAAAAGCCAGTTCAATTGAAGAGATGAAGGTAGGGATTCTAATCATATGCAATGTATGAACCTTGATTGGATCCTGGTTTAGGAGGAAAAATAACTAAAAAGATGTTCCAGGGACAACAGGAAAAATATTCTAAATATGAACATTAGGTAATTATTTACATGATGCTGTGAAGTTACTGTTAATATACTTAGCTGTAATAATTTAGAGAATTTCTAATTCTAGGGAGATACTTGAAGTTTCTAGAAGTAAGGACTCAAAATAAGACTTCTTTTTAAATGGCCCAGCCAAAAGAAAAAGATCAACAACAAAAAACTACATGCATACACACACGCAGGGCAAAATGTTAATAAGCACTTTTCAATCTGGGTATTGAGTTCACTTTCACCCTTTCTTATGGAATTCACTATAAAAGTTGAAATCAACAAAGATATTTATTCCAACAAAGATATTTATTCCATCATTTATAATAGTAAGCAACTAGAATAAAAGAAAAAAAAATAGTAAGCAACTAGAAATAAAGTGTAAGTCCAATAAGAAAAAGCTGGACAAATTATGATATGCACACAGATGTGCAAAATTATTCAGCCATTAGAAATACTGTTGGTTTCTTTACTAACATGAAAACAAATTTTAAAAGGAATGATATTGTGATATAAGTCTACCTTGAAAAAGAGTTCTAGGTATTTATATGAGAGCTGTTAGAGGAAGACATATTAACAAGTTAACAGTGATTTTACTAGTAATTCACTGGCAGAATTAAGGAGACTTCTATTTTCTTCTTTTTGCTAATCTGTATTTACTAACTATTCTATACTGGATATGTATGGCTTGTAAAATTAACATTTTCCCCCCAAAATTGTCTACTAAATTTAGAAATAGATAAAGAATTTCAAAATAATACTTCATTCTACTTCTAGATATCCAGAATAAGAGAAAAACCAGTTCCAATTAACGTACTATAATGTTCATCACAGAAATTTTCCTAATAAAATATTGAAGGCAATATAAATATTCAAAAATAGGGAAATAACTAATAAAGTTAAGCCAGATACAGAATAGAATAGCATTACAGCCATTAAAAAATTGGTTTAAAAAACTTTTAATAACACTGGAAATAAACATAGAATGTTGTATTTTTTAAAAGGGCAACAACCAGTGTAATAAAAATGGATTCAGCCCTAGCTGGTTTGGCTCCATGGATAGAGCATCGGCCTGCAGACTGAAGGGTCCCAGGTTCAAGGGCACTTGCCCAGGTTGTAGGTTTGATCCCCAGTAGGGGGCACGCAGGAGGCAGCCGATCAATGATTCTATCACATCACTGATATTTCTCTTTTCTCTCTCTCTCTTCCTCTTCCTTTCTTTCTGAAATCAATAAAAAATAAAAATGGATTCAGACAAAGATCATCAATGGATGCTACATGGGAGGACAACATAAGGAATGATATATTTTCATATTCACAAATTAGTTTCCCACAAATTAGTAATTACGAGAAGAAAAAAAGTATTGATAAATCAAAAAAACTAGATAATACCTTATCTAAGTGATATCTACTCTCAAATCAATCAGAAAAATAGTATGCATACAAATTCACCAATGAAACATTTTCTCTATTTGCCTTTTATCTTCCAAGGAAAAAATGGAATGTTATTTTATATTATGTAGAGTATGTATAATTGTCATATTTCATTGACAGAACAATAAAAGTTGCAAAATGTTAAGAATCTAAGTGAAAAGTATACGGGAGTTCTTTGTAATATTCTCACATTATGGAATTATTCCTGTGAAGTATTAAATTATTTTAAAATAAAGCAATGTACTCAACATGGGTGATAGTTACAGTTGAGTTCTTTGTGATAATTCAAGCAATTTACAATCAGTTTATTTAAAAACAATGAGGCAAGATATAAAAATCTATTTAATATTTTACCAAATCTATAAGAATATTTATTCTGACCTATTTGCAAATAGTCAAAACTGATTGTATGAATGTCAACAAATACTGAGTTATCAAAAAGCAAATATAACAATACCTTAATTTCTTTTGTATTTCTCTAGGACAGCATATAGCATTGCTTTCAATATTTAAGAAAAGTATCACCCCAAGAGATATTAATCTTCACCTAAGGATATTTTTTGCACTGAATTTTAGAGAGTGGAAGAGACAGAGAGAGAAATACTGATGTGAGAGAGACACATGGATTGGTTGCCTCCCGCATGTGCCCTAGGAATCGAGCCTGCAACCGAAGTACGTGCCCTAGAGCCGAAACAAACCCAAGACCCTAAGTCCGAGGGCCAATGCTCTTAACTGGCTAGGGCCAAAATCTGCTTTTCTTAACATTACTTCAAATATTCCACCAATTCACAGTGATATAAAATATTAACAATCTGTTACAACTATAAGAAACCAATGGCTTTCCTCCACTTTAGCAATAAACATGTAGAAATGGAAGTAGAAATAAAAACTCCTGTTCACATCAGTAACAATACCAGAAAAGAGTCAAGAATAAATTTAACGTGCTTGCTTTGGCAGCACATAGATATACTCAAGTTGGAAAAATACATAACCCCAGCGCAAGGATGACATAAATATTCGTTAAGTGTTCCACGTTTAAAAAATATATAATAAATTTAATAAGAATGGGACAGAACCTACCAAAAAAAAAATCAGAATAAGTGGGAAAATATTTCATGACACTAGATAAAAACAATGTGACATAACTGCCAATTTTCTAAAAACAAATACATAAACGTAATGCAATTCTGATGAGAATTCTAACAAGGACATTTCTCTTGGGTGTGTGTGTGTGTTAAGATTATATGACAAAATAGCTAAGAAAAGAATGAAAAGGAACTGTGTTTGTGTGTGTGGCAGAGAAGATAAGACTGTTTTATCAAATTATCAAAATAGTATAAAGTTTAGGAAATAAAAATAGTATTAGCACAGGAATAGACAAATAGATCAAAGGAAGAGAATAAATAATACAGAAACTGGTTCCATTACACATGAGAATATATAGTTGAGCCTTGAACAACATGGGGTCTGGGGGGCCTGACCACCGAGCAGTAAAATAACCATGTATTGCTTAATTCAGTCTTCTGCATTTACAGATTCCAAACCACAGATCAAAAACATGTAATTCCAGCCCTGGCTGAGTAGCTCAGTTGGTTGGTTAGAGCATAGTCTTGATACACCAAGGTTGTATGTTCAATCTCCAGTCAGAACACGTACAAAAATCAACCAATGAATACATAAATAAAATGGAACAACAAATTGATGTTCCTCACCCCCTTCCTCTCTCTAAAAAATAAAACAAAAAAAACAGAAAACCCAAAAAACCCACAGCCCTAACCGGTTTGGCTCAGTGGGCAGAGCGTCGGCCTGCGGAGTCAAGGGTCCCAGGTTCGATTCCAGTCAGGGGCATGTACCTTGGTTGCGGGAACATACCCAGTGGGGAGTGTGCAGGAGGCAGCTGATCGATGTTTCTCTCTCATCGATGTTTCTGGCTCTCTATCCCTCTCCCTTCTTCTCTGTAAAAAATAAATAAAATATATTTTTAAAAAACCCACAAAACACATAATTCCATTATATAAGAACTAGATGCCTGGTGCACAGATTCGTGCACTGGTGGAGGGCGTGGCCTGCAGGGACCAACCTGCTATGGGAGTGTACTCACCACCAGGGGGCAGCTCCTGCGTTGAGCATCTGCCCCCTAGTGGTCAGCTCTTGCGTTGAGCATCTGCCCCCTAGTGGTCAGTGCACATCATAGCGGCTGTTCGACTGACCAGCCATTCTGGTCATTCCGCTGTTCAGTCACTGGGCTTTTATATAGAGAGATACATGACAAGATGGTTGTTCAATTGAATAGGATAAATTAATAAACAATTCTAAATTGAATAGGATAAATAATTCTAACACAACTGTCTATTCATTTAGAAAGAAGCATTCCAAACCTTACTTAAAAAAATTCCAGATCAATTAAAATGTAATGAAATACAAAAATAGTGAGTTTGAGAAAATCTAAGACTGCTAGGAACCCAGAAGTATAAAATATAAGCATTCTGTATTTATGTATTTAAAACTTCTGGAAGAGCAAAAAAGCAAAGCCAATATGCACAATAAGCAAAAGATGCTCAAAATCATTAGCAGTCTGGGAATCATAAACTAAAGTATTAAAATATTCTTTGATTCATTAATCTCCCTCTTGGAAAACAGTCACATAGAAAAATTGCCAAAGCATAAGGAGGGGTACATACACACACACACAAACATACGTATACATAAATGAGATGTTTAATACAAAGAACTAGAGGCCCGGTGCATAAAAATTCATGCATTTGTGGGGGAGGGGAGGTTCCTCAGCCCTCCCGCAGTCTGGGACCCCTTGGGGAATGGTCCATCTGCCGGGTCAGGCCCACTCCCCAGGGGATCTCTGGCAGTCCGGGAGCCCTTGGGAGATGTCTGACTGACAGCTTAGGCCCACTCAGCAGTCAGACATCCTTAGCACTACCGAAGAGGCGGGAGAGGCTACCGCCACTGCTGCTGCGCTCGCAGCCATCAGTCCGGCTTGTGGTTGAGTGGAGCTCCCCCTGTGGAAGCACACCGATCATCAGGGGTCAGCTCCTGCGTTGAGTGTCTGCCCCCTGGGTGGTCAGTGCGCATCATAGTGACTGGTCATTCTGGGTTGTTCAGCCATTAGGGTTAATTTGCATATTGCCCTTTTATTATATAGAATGGTTTATAATAGCAAAAAATACTGGAGACAAAGTAAATGCTCACCAGTTAGAAAATGGTGAAATAAAGAATGGTATGTTCACACCATAGAATATTATGAAGCCATTCAAAAGAATTACAGAGCTATTCTGACTTAGAAGAACTATATTTTTTTTATTTAAGAAAAATATTTTATTGATTTTTTACAGAGAGGAAGGGAGAAGGATAGAGAGCTAGAAACATCGATGAGAGAGAAACATTGGTCAGCCGCCTCCTGCACACCCCCTACTGGGGATGTGCCCGCAACCAAGGTACATGCCCTTGACTGGAATCGAACCTGGGACCCTTGACTCCGCAGGCCAACGCTCTATCCACTGAGCCAAACCAGTCATGGCATAGAGGAACTTTAAAGGGTAGTACTCAATGAGGAAAGTAAGGTGGAGGAAAACTATGCCTGATTTCATTTTTGTAAACAAGCAATGACCAAAACACTCTCCTTATATAAACAGACATAGTTAACACATATATGAGCATAGAAAAATATGGAAGGCTACCTGCTAGATGCTTACATGGGTCTGGAAGGAAAGGAAGGAAGAGGGAACAAGCAAAAAAAAAAAAAAAAATTAAAACTTTTTATTTAAAGATAAATGTGATCACATCCTATGTACCATGAAAATTTATGTAATTAATATAAAATTATGTGTCTGTACATTTTTTAAATAGATGCATCAAGATAGGATATTGATGAATTCAATTTAAAGAAAAGACGCCTATACCATAAAATTCCCCAACTTTACAGGCTAATTCCCTATGAGTACTGGGAAGCAGGAAGGCAGTAAAAATACAACATCATGCTCTTTTCTAATTAACAAAAACAAACGAACGAACAAAAACCTGCCCTGGTTCTATGAGCATTGGCCTGTGCACAGGAAGGTCTTGGGTTTGATTCGAGGTCAAGGGCAAGTACCTGAATTGCAGGCTTGATCCCCGCCCTCAGGGCGCCTGTGGGAGGCAACAAATCCGTGGGTCTCTCACATCAATATTTTTCTTTTTCTCTCTCTGCCCCTCCCTGTTCCCTTCCACTCTAAGAGAGAAACAAAACAACAAAAAACAATGCTACAGTAGAAGCTTTCTTAGCCAACTATTGCAACCACTCAATTAACCAATGCTCTTGACTCCCTCTGTAAACAGTGACTAATTCCCATTGTATTCTGAATATCAGCAGATGACAAGTTCCTATTCTGAATAGCAGCTAACACTTACTTAATGCTTACTATGTGTCTGTTACTCTACTAAGTGCTTTGCATATGTTATTATTCCTCACAACAACCTTATGAAGTGCTCCACTTTTTTTTTTTATTTTTACAGATGAGGAAATAAAACTATAGACATGATAAATTACTTGCCCAAGTCAAAAAGCTAGTAAGTGTTAGAGCTAGGATTCAAATGCAGATAGTTTAGCCCTAGCTTCCATATTCTTAACACATTTCGTACCACTCAGGAGTTTTCTCTGTTTCGCGTGCCATCTGTTAAGGACCGCTCATGAGTGTTCTCATTTTTCACGACCATGCGAAAAGGAGCAAATCTAGATACTTATGTAAATTTTGTTTGGTCCCTCTTCATAGAGGAAAATGTTTCACGCAGTACCATACGTTAAAAAAGTACTTGGAACTTTAATTGTTTTTGTAAATAAAAATGTTATAATTATTGAAAAACATCACCTAAAGTGCATTATGATGATTTAAATAATGTGCAGTTTGCCCAAAAACGTGCGATCCCTGGCATATGTCTTAGAGATTTCTATGCGGTACGCAATGTGTTAGCCAGTCTGCATAATGCCATTATGTGTCTGCTAACCAGTGGAAACACATATCCTTTCAGAATACTTCCAAGAATTTAGGTGATTTGTTCCCAAAACTTATTTAAGTCACCTGCAGTTACTACTATAATTATGTTATTTAATTATATATATTTCATTTAAAAAATTGTTTCTATAAAAACTAAATTGACTACTCAGAAAGATCTCAATAAATGCAAGTCATCAAAAAATACTTCTATCAAATTAAGTAAAGAATTATAAATGGTTGCAGGAAAAAAATGTAAAGATATAGGCAGACATCAGCTCTCAGATTACTTACTTATTCATAGAAATTCAAAATAAAATAGACTCATAGGCAATGCATGACTTATGGGGGAGAAAGTAGAATCCAATGCAAATTTATCCTAAAAATGATGAAAACCAAATATTTAAGTTAACTTTTATCAATAAAGACTAGAGGCCCGGTGCACAAAATCTGTGCACAGGTAGGGTCTCTAGGCCTGGCCAGCAATCAGGGATGATCAGGTTTCCTGCCTCCTGACCTCCCCACCTGTTCCTTCCCTCACCCACTCAGCGCCCTGCCGCCACCACTGGTCACCTGCCATGTTCGGTGCCACCCCCCCCAGTGGTCAGCTCATGTCATAGCGAGCAATCAAACTCCTGGTCTCCTGGTGGAACTCCTGAGGGGACAATCTGCATTTAGCTTTTTATTATATAGGATTTTTACTTTTTGTAATCCCACTTTTAACATACTTTTTTGATTAACCAAACTGCTGGTCTCAATCATTTTGGATAAGAGGGCTTCTACTGTATTTTCTCTGCAACAAATTCAC
>NW_006286243.1:2429680-2436990 GCF_000327345.1 Myotis davidii | reverse complement strand
ATGTTGTATGTGCTGATTTTAAAGAACCTCCTTGATGTTTGTCTCCTTATAGTTAAAAATACCATGGTGGTCACCTCCTCTCTGATTTACTATAGCTTGGGAATAAAAATATTCAATTCCTCAAGACTCCATTATATATTTAAACAGTATATACCTTGGAAGAAAGCACACTTCTAATGTTTGTCTTCATTTACTATACTGGAAATGGGATAGCATATAGAGGTTGGCTTTCACAAATACAAATAAAAGCAGCAACAAGAAAATAAGAAATCTTACAGCAATAAAGTAGAAATATAAAGCTGTTGTATGTTAATAAAACAAGTTTAAAAACTTACTTCAAGGTTATAATAGGTATAAAGTTAAGAGTATACATACTCAGTGCCAGTACCCAAAGACTTTAGGTAGCCATACACAAATTTCCCGATACTCAAAAAAAGTTAACACCTAGCATGTTTTGAGAACAGTATTTCCCAAACTATGTACTAAAGCACCAGTGCTTCAAGATGCTTTGATGTTCTGTTGTTTTGGTTTTTAAAAAATATATTTTTATTTATTTCAGAGAGGAAGGGAAAGGGAGAGAACATCAATGATGAGAGAATCACTGATTGGCTGCCTCCTGCATGCCCCCTACGGGGGATCAAGCCAGCAACCTGGGCATGTGCCCTGACTAGGAATCGAACTGTGATGTCCTGGTTCATAGGCTGTTTGGTACTCAACCACTGAGCCACGCCAGTAGAGCTTCAAGATGCTTATAAAAGATAGCTAAGAAAGTTGTTTTCTAAAATTTTCCCCCAAATATATGTAAGAACTATAGTTCTTATCACATGAAGAACTGCCTTTAGTAAAAAATGCTGTATCCAAGGAATGCCAGAAAGCTGCATGGGTTATTTTATGACCTTCAATGTATACCTGCAGCATTTATCAACAAAGTTGAAGTATGTGGTTTCCTTTGGATTATTACTGATCTTATGTTATAGATCTTTTAAAGTTTTAACACGTATTTTGCTCTTTTGTTCTGCAAGGAGAGAAAAATAATGTGCATAAATAAAAATATTATTGTTTATTGAACCAAATTATTTATCTATGAAACCACTTTTTTTGGTTTCCTCCTTTAACCCAAATGCTCAATATCATGATTGTCAGCCAACTGGCTTAAATGGGTTCTATGGGCAAGTAAACTTGAAGACATTTTCTTATGTTTCTCCTAAGAGAGAATATTAGAATTTAAAATTTAAAAAAATCTTAGAGGTCATCTAATTTAGCTTTACACTAAAATTGAATAATCCCGTTTTAAACTCCTGACATTTGGCACTGCGCTCCTGACAATAGAGGCAGTCAATATCTTCCCAACATTCATTTTGGCTGAACCAAAGTATTATCTCATCACCCTCAGCTTCATCTCACCTACAAATCTGATAAAGATGCTTTTTATATTGTCCACAAATTAAAGGATTTAAAGAGATATTTAGAGAAAACATAAAAAATCTATAATCAAAATATCAATCAGAGTTGAAGTTTAGCTTTTACCACTTATTAGCTGTGACTTGGACAAATGGCTAAATGTGCCAAGCCTGTTTCCTTACTTACAAGATGAAAAACCAGATGAAATTTTGTAAAAACCTTTGAAAATTATAATGTACTATATTCAATTATCTAAAACAGTGGTTGGCAAACTCATTAGTCAACAGAGTCAAATATCAACAGTACAATGATTGAAATTTCTTTTGAGAGCCAAATTTCTTAAACTTAAACTTTATAGGTAGGTACATTGTTATTAACTTAATTAGGGTGCTCCTAAGCTGGCCTTTGCTAAAAACGTCCTCAATCTGATTGAGGTACGTTCACTGAGGTCGCCCCCTTCCAACTCTCCCATCCACACTCGTCTTGTATACTTGTTTCAGATAGATGAGTGTGGATAGGAAAGTTGGAAGGGGTCGACCTCAGCGAACGTACCCCAAAACAATGTACCTCCCCCGCGCTGTGTATCCCGTGGCCCAGGTGCGCTGCGTCTCTAGTCGCCCGACCGACACCCTCCACTTTTTCTAACGACACTTCTTCAAAATAGGCTCGTCCAGGCTGAAAACCGACTTCTGCGCATGGGCCACGAAGTTTCAATTGCACTGTATGTGCGGGCCCGCATGTGGTATTTTGTGGAAGAGCCACACTCAAAGGGCCAAAGAGCCGCGGTTTGCTGACCACTGATCCAAAACAATGGATAATTAAAATAATCTGTACTACAGTTATCATTAACTATTACTTATAATTCTCTCACTTTCTAGATGAGGATAATAAACTGCCCTTGTACATTACTTGGTTTATTCCAGAAGTGATTAATGATAGTCTACAACAGCGGTTCGTGACCCCTTTGGCGGACGAACGACCCTTTCACAGGGGTCGCCTAAGACCATCCTGCATATCAGATATTTACATTACGATTCATAACAGTAGCAACATTACAGTTATGAAGTAGCAACGAAAATAATTTTATGGTTGGGTCATAACATGAGGAACTATATTTAAAGGGCCAGAAGGTTGAGAACCACTGGTCTACAAGAATATCTAAAATATACAAATTAGAGGCATCAAAGTAAATGAGAGAGCAAAAATCAAAACATGGTAAGAACATAAAACAGAACCTGAAATGAGGCCAATACAAAACCACAGATTTGGCTCTAGGCCTTCTAGAATAAAAAAATAAAAAATAAAACATAAAAAAACTCTAGGTTATTTGCATAGTTCATGTTTCTGAGATGAAACAGTCATTACTCAGGAAAAGCGCAATCATTCCTAACATTAAGACCAGACAAAAAACTCTCTCTTGAGAGTGCTCATAAAGAAATATAACAACAGTAAGTTCAACAATATCCTCAGAGGAGGCACAATAAAGGCTGGTGGCAGTGGAAGAATTCTACCAAGAACAAATACAAGGCAGCCCCTTAACACTCCTCTCCGTTTATGTACCTTCACTAGGGAACAATTTTAGAGTATTTAGAGAAATAGATATTATCTCAAGCCATTGTCAGGTAATACATGTCTCACGGGCACACTTTTAACAATTTTTGAATCAAAGAAATGTGATATCATAATCTCTAGAAGATTTCTGGAATACAAGTAACCTATGTTCATTAAATACAGACTACACTAGGGGCAGGACTGACATCTTTGAATAGAAGGATCTAACATGGCTGCATGCCTAATAGGAAGAAGACTATCCCATCTCTACCTGGAGACATATCAGGAAAATGGCTGGCAGAGCCATTATCTTTCTTAAACAATAATTTAAGTATTTCTTGCAACACAGAGATAAAAAGGGAAGTCAAGTCCCCAATATTCTGATTCATAAAATTTTAGCCTGAAAGATTTAAAAGATATAACCAGAACTCAGTGGCTCCCAATAGTTCAAGGGGGCTGGCTCGTCTAAGATAATAACTGTTCTGATTTTCAACCCAACTTTTATTCCCCAATACTCTTTAGTCATCCTCTTTAGTCTGCCTAATAGAGTTTTAGGTCCCTGAAGATGTTTGATTATGCCATTTTCAAAAACAAACACAAGTAGGATGATATTTTAAGTAAATCTGAAATAAGTGTAATATAAACATTATTAATAGAATTTCACCATATGCACAAATTTTAAATAATGGGGCTCTTCATTAAATATTAAGAATTTCACAATTTCAAAGCTGGCAGCTGAACTGCAAAATTTGTTTACCCTGTTACCACATAGTGGTACTTTAGTCATCCCCAACAGACTCATTATTTGAATTATTCAAGATTTTAAGACTTCATCCCTAACTGCAGTAACTTCAACCAATCTATTATTAATAACCCTTACCTGAATATCAGCTAAAAAAAAATGACATCAATACTGTTACACCAAAATACTTGCAAAATATTTATATCACTAAATCCTACCTCTAGTAAGCCTAAATTTATTTCCCTGACATATCCCAAGATCTTAAGCAACTTCAAACCCACTGCTTAATAACCACTTCTAATTTGTCAAGTAAGATTAACTTAAGACACTAACGTCCTCTCTTCTTCTTCTTCTTTTTCTTCTTCTTTCCAGTTGCTCCATCTCCATCTCCATCTCCATCTAAGAAAAGACAATTTCAAATGCATATTCATTTAAACCGAAGGATAAAGCAAGCAGTCAGGTGTATAGACATATACACTGCATCTGAAATAGCATATGACAAAGTTGACCTAATACTTTTATGACTTCTTATATTGCTAGCTTTAAGTATCAGAATTTGACTTGTGTAATCAAAAGCACTAGTCAACTGCCTGGCCGGTGTGGCTCAGTGGTTGAGCATTGACTCATGAACCAGGCCATCAGTTTGATTCCTGGTCAGGGCATGTGCCCAGGTGCCAGGCTTAATCCCCAGTAGGGGGTGTGCAGGAAGCAGCTGATCAATGATTTTCTTTCATGATTGATGTTTTTATCTCTCGCTCCCTCTCCCTTTAGTTTGACTTACTCTATTAAAAGAAACGCTGATAAGGTATTTTAATTTTTTTATATATTTTATTGATTTTTTACAGAGAGGAAGGGAGAGGGATAGAGAGTTAGAAACATTGATGAGAAAGAAACATCGATCAGCTACCTCCTGCATACCCCCTAACTGGGGATGTGCCGCAACCAAGGTACATGCCCTTGACCGGAACTGAACCCGGGACCCTTGAGTCCGCAGGCCAATGCTTCATCCACTGAGCCAAACCGGTCAGGGCTGATAAGGTATTTTTAAATAAAAATATATTAAAAGACATCTTTTTTAAAAAACTAGGAAAAGTAACTAGTGTTAGTTTAATACCAATAACAACTGTGTGACTTCAGCTAAAATACTAGTTAACAATTTACATATGCTTTGCAGTTAAACACTTGTGTTTCATGACCACATGTGATCCTGAAAGCAACCCTATAAGGTAACAAAGAGTGTTTAAGGGACATGCCTAAGATAATCCCAACTGATAAATGGCAGAATTGGACCAAAATATAACCCAGTGCGGGTATTTGAGGTCTCGCATTTTATCTTATCCTGCATAGTTGTGATTAAACAAAGTGTTCTCCTTCTGAGTCAAATTGTATGCAAAAAAAGAGGGCATATTATACACTTCCAAGTTTCAGAGCTCTCAGATTCTCTGATGCCTAAAAATAAAAGTCAAGAACTATTTCAAAAAGTAGTTGGCAGAAAAGTATCCAAACCAGCCAAGATCTGCTTGCCAGTTTTTATAAAACCTTCTATGAAGCCCATGCTCATACCCTTGAACTCTGAGAAATTATAGAGGATATTATGATGATCAAGATTAAAAAGTGGAAAAAAAAGATTAAAAAGTGACTTAAAACATTTAAGTAAAGGTATAAAACATAGACTTAAGCGTCTGAATTTCTAAAAATGCTACTTAATAAATTTCAACAATTATTTCTCAAGTACGCTAATCTATCCACAAGTCACACTGCTATGACGGATAAATAGAATACTGACTTAATTAGAAGTTGACAGTTTAATAGCACGTTTCCCCCTACAGTATTCTTTTAAATGTTTTACCTCATGGCAGTAATTCATCTAACATCAATTATTTTAGATAGTGAAATCCACACCCATAAAACAGTATCAAATGACTACTTACATTTTTCTGCTTAAAGAGCTCCATTTTTATTCCCGGGCTGACAGGCAGGAGCCATAATAGAAATTATCTCACCATGCTACCTACTATATTCTTCTATTATAATTATCACAAAACATTATAATCACTGGTTTACACTGACCCCTTATTCATTTGTAAGTTTCTCAAGGGCTAGAGGAACCATTTCTTAAGAAAAGTGCCTTAGCATGTGGTATTTAATCTATTCAATAAAAGTGTTCCTTTAGTCTATTTTATCTTATTTTTATTTTTGCCCAATGGAGAAACAGGAAACAGCAGTTTAGCAAAGAGGGAGGAGGAAGAATGATATAATGGTTTAAGTGGATTGAGTCAGCGGATCCCAACCTTTCGGACCTCACAGACCACCAATGGTGGTGACCGCTGGATTGAGTGTTAGGAAATTGCCAATATTTGACTTACAAAATTTCAATTCCTTTTGTTTGAGCTTCTAAAACAGCGGTTCTCAACCTGTGGGTCACGACCCCTTTGGAGGTCAAACGACCCTTTCACAGGGGTCGCCTAAATACATCCTGCATATCAGATATTTACATTACGATTCACAACAATAGCAAAATTACAGTTATGAAGTAGCAACAAAAATAGTTTTATGGTTAGGGGTCACCACAACATGAGGAACTGTATTAAAGGGTCGCAGCATTAGGAAGGTTGAGAACCACTGCTCTAAAATAACAAGCACACAGTGGAAACACAAATTTTGCTTGACTTACTCATTACTGGTTTGAAGATGCAAAAGCCTAACAAAAATAACATGGGAATCTTTTGGAAACACAATTTTCCTTTTCCTCATGTGTCAGATAATCAATTCATATAATTCTGCACTACAATTTTAACTGTAACCTTTCATCCAACAAATGTACCTGGGTTCTTAAGTGAGAGGCAAAAGGGACAGAATATTAAACAAGATAGCCTTTGCTCTGGAACAACATTTAATGTCTAGCATACTGCTACATACACTAGACTCAACCTAAAATGCTTCAAGAAGTATACAAGCCACCATTTATTGAACCCTGGTGCCAGGATGGTGGTAGAGCCAAGATCTAAATATTAAACTAAATATGCTTATAATTCCACCCAACATACCATGCTGCAATTTGGTTTCTAGATGTTTTTCTTTTACAGCATCCCAGGATATTCTTAACAGGCAGAAACTGTTCATATTTATTTGTGTCCAAATCAATTAATATTTGTTGAATGACAGTTGGACATCCATATGCAAAAAGGTACCTTAATCTCTACCTTGCACTACCTACAAAAATTAATTTTAAATAGACTATAGACCTAAATGTAACAGTGAAAAGTGTATAAAACTTAAGAGAACGTAAGAGGAAAATCTTCATAATAGTAATTATTTAGCTTTTTGGATAGAATGAAAAAAAAAAACCATGACTAATAAAGGAAAAGAAATAGATAACTTGGACCTCATCAAAACTGAAACCTTTTCTGTTGCAAACAATACCAGCATGGGAGAAAATATCTGTAAAAATATGTACCGTATTTGCCGGCGTATAAGACGACTGGGCGTATAAGACGACCCCCTAACATTTCCACTCAAAATACAGAGTTTGTTATATACTCGCCGTATAAGACTACCCCCTCTTCCGCACACCTTCCACACACCAAATAAAAGGTAAAACAATATCAGATTTGAT
>NW_006286243.1:2416915-2429035 GCF_000327345.1 Myotis davidii | reverse complement strand
ATTGCTTTCTAAGTATAAATATTAATAGTTAATATTTATAAGCATTTGTTATATGTTAGGTACCCTGTAAGAGGTTTTAAAAACATCTTCCCATTTAGTCATCACAACGAGTGTAAAGATTACCCAATTTTTCAAAATCAAACTGAGGCTTAGAGAGGTTGATTAGTTTGCAATAGGTCATAAGGAGTTGGTCCCCTTAACAGGAATCCTGTATTACTACTTCCCATTAAAGCAATTTTGCATATATTGACAAAATACATATTCTGTTTCTGAAGGTTTACTAAGTCTTTGGAATATAAGGATAAACCAGGCAGCATGGGCCCTACCGTCACAGAATTTAAGTCTAATTGGAGAAATTGTGCAGATACCTAGTTATAATGTGGCTTGTCAACAGTATAGAAAGGCCCTTATAATGTCAGGGAAGGATTCCTGAAGGACATGATATTTGGATGGGTAGCATTTAACCAGGTGACAAAAGGTGGGCAAGAAAAAGGTACTAAGTGGAGGAAACATTATATGCAAATACCGATGGGTCAAAGAAAGCACAAGACCCTCAGTGATTCTCCACCTCCTAATGCCACAACCCTTTAAAACAGTTCCTCATGTTGTGGTGACCCCTACCATAAAATTATTTTCGTTGCTACTTCATAACTGTAATTTTGCTACTGTTATGAATCATAATGTAAATATCTGATATGCAGGATGTATTTTCATTGTTCGCAACCCACAGGTTGAGAACCACTGCCATAATCTAATTGAAAAATGGACAAAATAGGAAAACATTTCACTAAAGATACATGAAAGGCAAATAAAAATATGAAAAGATGTTCACCATCATCAGTTATGGAAATGCAAATTAAAACCACAATGACATACCACCACACACCTATTACAAAAGCTAAAACTTTTAAACTAACAATGCCAAGTGCTTATGAGAATACAAAGAACCTGGCACTCTCCACCACTGCTGACAGGAATGAAAAATGGTAGACATTTGGGAAGAGTTTCTTATGAGATTAAACATACACTTGACATATGACCCACAACCCTACTCTTAGGTATTTATTTACCCAGGAGCAATGCAAACATGTCTACACAAAGGCCTGTATGCAAATGTTCACAGTAACTTTATTTGAAATAGACAAAAACTATAAATATCCATCAACCAGTAAATGGATAAACAAATTTGAAATACTACTCAGCAAAAAAAAGTAGTGAACTACTGATATATATACAACTGATGACTCTCACAAGTATTAATTACCCTGAGCCCTGGCCAATGTGGCTCAGTTGGCTGGGCATTGTCCTGTGCACCAAAAGGTTACCAGTTCGATTTCCAGTCAGGGCACATGCCTGGTTTCAGGCTTGATCCCCGGTGGGGGGTTTGCAGGAGGCAGTTGATGGTCAATATTTCACTCTCATTCTCATTTATAATCACCAACTTAATACCACATGCATAAACTATTGTTGTGATCTCCAAAATGATCTTCCTATCTTTCCTATATATATCCTCTTTTTTAACAATTGTGAATATATATGAAGATTATATATGAAATTTTTTTTCATAACATTCTTCTTATAAAAGTGCTCAAAGCCTCCCTCAATGGATCTTATATGACCAGTATGCATTGTTCATTAGACTCTGAAGACTTTCACAATATTGTTCCACCTGCCCTCCCTCCCCAATGGTTCCTTCTGTTAGGTTTTATTCAAGTCCCATATTGAGAATGGGAAAGCCCTATCTCCCTCTCTGCCAAAAGATACTGTAGAGTAGTTATCTTAATTAATGAGACTTCTTCAGCATTCAGCCAATTCCATCTCCAAATACCAATAAACTTAACTGTAGCTTATCTTTTCACCTATAGGTTTTGTCTCTCCACCACCAGCTTTCCTTAAAACAAAGATTCTGAAATAATAGCTTTCCATCCACTCAAAGACTTCTCACACCAGATTAGTACTACTGGTTGAAACTGATTATTGAAATGAATTGGAAAAACAATTAGATAAAATTGGAGAAAACTAAAATCTTCTTTAATACATTGAAGATGTCCAATCTGACAAGCAAAAGTTTCCCCTTCAATGTCAAGAGTCACACAACTTTGTAGAGGTGCAATGGAACTAGGCACACTCAAGATCAGTACTGTGATATTCTACATATAGAAAAGGTCTACAGCAACTTATTATATTACTTTGAATTTATAAAACCCTTTCTTGCCCTAGCTGGTTTAGCTCAGTGACTGGAGCGTCAGCCTGCGGACTGAGGGGTCCCGGATTTGATTCCAGTCAAGGGCACAAGCCCAGGCTGTGGGCTTGATCCGGGGGGAGTATAGGAGGCAGCCAATGATTCTCTCTCATCACTGATGCTTCTATCTCTCTCGCCCTCTCTGTGAAATCAATAAAAATATATTAAAAAACAAAACAAAAAACCCTTCCTTAAGAGCTCAAAATATGTTCTTAATCTGAAGCATAAGGAAAGGTAGAATGAACAAGAGGTTTGCTCAAAGAAGTCAAAAAGCCAACTATTCCCTGTAATCTTGGCACTTTTTAAACCAAATTTTGACTGTAAGCTTTTTGAAGGCAGAACATACCTATCTAGAGGAAAAAAACAACTGCTCTGCATTACCCTAACACAATAATTAAAATATAGCAGGTATTTGTTTTAAGTATTGAAAGGCAAAAACTCAAGCTGGCAGTGCTTGAGGTATAGCAATAGGTCAAAACAGTAAATAATTGAGAATGGGAAAGCCCTATCTCCCCCTCTGCCAAAAGATGCTATAGAGCAGTTCTTTTAATTAATGATCCCCTCCACTGTCTTACCGATAGCATCAATTCCTATAATTCTAAGACTTGCCATGCTTACACAAATCTAACAGCACCAAAATACCACAAGGAACTAGGATCAGGGAATTTATAATAGAGTTCAGAAGCACTCCAATATGCTCCTTTGAGAATTAAAAAAAAAAAGTAGCTTTGGTACAGAGAGTGAAAGGAATAGACTTGGGGTCAAGTGCTAGGTTTGAAATTCTGGTTCTATTCTACACATACTAGCTGTATCACATTGGGAAAATCATATAACTATAATTTCCTGAGAAGAGCAACTACTTTATTTGCACGGGTAAAATATGAATGCATGTGAAAGTATCCTAGGATAGTAGATATTAGTTGTTCAATAAATGTTAGTTAAATAAAAGTTAAATAAACAACCCTTCAATTTTATCCTATTAATACCCACTACTTGGCCTTTTACCAAATACATTAAAATAAATATATATATATATATAATAAAAAATCAATTGGCTGCCTCCTGCATGCCCCCTACTAAGGATCCAGCCCACAACTCGGGCATGTGCCCTTGGCTGAAACTGAACCGGGGACCCTTTAGTCCACAGGCTGAGGCTCTAGCCACTGAACCAAATCAGCTAGGGCCCAAGTATATTTTTAAAAGTTGAGAACTGTATTGTTTGAGCAATCATTCAATATATCCAACTTTTTAAAGAGTTGCTAATAAATTTCTTTCCCTTTGTATCTGTGACACTGAGGTTTTATTTTATTGTCAATTAAGAAGTCAGAAAATAATAGACTATATGGACAAATAAGTAGATTTTGTTTAAAGAACGTCATGCCCTAGCCAGTGTGGCTCAATTGGTTACAGCAGTGGTCGGCAAACTCATTAGTCAACAGAGCCAAAGCCCAACAGTACAACGACTGAAATTTCTTTTGAGCCAAATTTTTTAAACTTCAACTATATAGGTAGGTACATTGTTATTAACTTAATTAGGGTACTCCTAAGCTGGCCTTTGCTAAAAATGTCCTCAATCTGATTGAGGTACGTTCGCTGAGGTCGACCCCTTCCAACTCTCCCATCCACACGTCTTGTATACTTGTTTCTGCACATGGGCCACAAATTTTCAAACGCACTGTACGTGTGCGCCCGCACATGGTATTCTGTGGAAGAGCCACACTCAAAGGGCCAAAGAGCCGCATGTGGCTCACGAGCCGGGGTTTGCCGACCACTGGGTTAGAGCATAGTCTCATACACCAAAAGGTGGCAGATTCCATTTCCAGTCAGGGCACAGGTTGGGAGTTTGAGCCCTGATTGAAGATGCGTGGGAGGCAACCAATAAATGTTTCACTTTCACATCACATTAATGTTTTTCTCTGTCTCTCTCTCAAATCAATAAAAGCATGTCCTTGGGCAGGGGTCCTCAAACTTTTTAAACAGGGGGCCAGTTCACTGTCCCTCAGACCGTTGGAGTGCCGGACTGTAGCTTAAAAAAAATTATGAACAAATTCCTATGCACACTGCACATATCTTATTTTGAAGTAAAAAAACAAAACGGGAACAAATACAGTATTTGTATTTGCACGTGGCCTGCGGGCCATAGTTTGAGGATCCCTGTCCTTGGGTGAGGATTAAAAAAACGATTGAAGAACGTAGTACTTTCTTGCTTTTATAAACACAAACACCAAATTAATCATTTACCTTCATCATCATCATCTCTTTCTTTCTCTTCCAATGCTTGTCTTTCCAATTGTCTTGCTACCTCATCCACTGAGGCTCCTGATTCTTTATCAGGTTCCTGTTGCCCTGCTAATCAAATATAATAGCATAAATCAAATCTAATAAAGATACTTTAACGCTAGAATATGTCCTACAGATAGTGAAGAACACACAAGTCCTTTCCTGATAGGTGTTTAGGAAACAAAAACAAACATTATTGTGAACATTAACAGAATTTATTTAATGACAAAGAAAAGTCTCCCAAATCTAAGTAGTATTGTCCATTCAACAAAATACATTCTCTGTGATAGCAGCTAAAGGTTAAGCAAAAGTGTGAGTTGGTCCCTATATTTAAGTAGTTTTAACTTTTTAAAGTATTTAACAATTAAACTACAACAAATACTTTACTAATCAAACAAGTACTTAAGATAGGCAATAAATGCTGAAGACCTTAGTGAGGAAGAGGATTTCTGTGGGACACTGGGGGCCTTCAGGGATTCATGAAGAAAAAAAGTTGTCAAGCTGGGCTAGGTAAAATCAAAATAAATAGAAAAAGACATTCCATTACTAAAACAAAAAATTCTTGAACAGCTAAGCATAAGACCAGGCCCCTGCTCTGGCAGTGATTATAATCTCGCTAGAGGAGGAATATGCGTGTGCAGAAAGATAGTAATATGAGGTAGTACATAATAAAGTGACATTTTGGCCTTTGTAGAACATTCATATTGGGAATGTCCTGCTAAACATGTATTAGGGTCAGTCTGCTAAGCACACCTTAAAGACCAAACTGAAGAGCTTGGACTTCATCTGAAAGCCAAGAAGAGCCACTAGCCTGTGTCCTGGGATTAACTTGTGTTCTGGGAGTGTCTCAGCACCTACAACTCTCCCTCTTCAACTCCCATCTAATCAACATTTCAGACAGATTAAACCTCTCCAACCTCTCTCAACTCCACGCTCATCACTTCTGGCCTCTCCATTTTTCTTTCATTCTTTCTATGGCTTTCACAGGAAGAGATAGTTTTTTCCTAAAAATGAAACAGGTGCAAATAATAAAATAACTCTTAATATAACCCAAGTGTTAAGTTTTTAGCTGTTTTCCTGCCTTACCAGTGGATTTGGAGAAGTTCGACTCTGAGCCACAGAATGTATCCTCTAGCTAGGCGGCCTGCTATGCCATTATAATTCAGGCCTAAAAACACTAACGCTTGATGACGCCGTGGGATTAGGCGAGTGAAAATTAGCGCGCGCGCGCGCGCACACCCGCCCCCCCGCCCCCCCGGCATTCTGCAATTACAACTCAGTGACATGAGCGCGTGGGCATACACACACCCCCAAAAGTGAAGCCCGCACCAAAAATCCCTCTGTAAACTGGGATGGCGGGGTGCGGCGCGGTCCAGGCGCTCGGACTTGTCCACTTCACCCGCACCGTCTGCGAAAGTGAGTACCAGGATGCTCCAGCCAAGCGGCGGCGGGCCGCGCGGGTCAGAAGCAGGTTTTTCAGGAAGCCAAACCGCGAGTAAGGTGTAGGTAGGGCTGGGCGCGGTGCACGGCTTCAAGTCCGCTGCACAGTCTGCGTGGGAGTCGAGTTCTGGCAACTCAGGGGCTCCCGGCCTACGGACCCCAGAGCGAGCTCCGCAAGGGAAGCTGAGCGACCCGACCCCGCTCTCCCTCCCCACGCTTCCACCAGCTCTCCAGTCCCACGGGAGGAGAAGCCGCCTCCCCGCGGGGCTGAGACTCTGTAGCCCGGCCTCGCCACGCGCTCAGTCCCGGGAATCAGTCCACTCCAGGGTTCCGAGTCCCTGGTCCCTGACACCCACGCCGGGCCTGAGCCGAGTCGTTCGGCCATCCCTGGGAAAAACATAAAACTCCCTTTACCTGTGGCAGCCCCTTTACTCTTTTTCTTCTTTCGTCTTTTTTTCTTGGCTGCCTCCTCCGCCGTAGAGGCAGCTCCCTCTTCCCTGTCGTCTGGATCCAGGTCGCCATTCAGGAGGCTCCCAGAGGACGCTGGCTCCTCCACCGCCGCCATGTTGCCCGAGAGAGCGCGAGGGAGTGAGAGCGAGCGGCGAGAGCCCGCTCCTTCTTCACCCACCTCCACCACCGACGCCGGAAGCCGCTCTGCACGGCGGGGCGCAGGGAATGCTGGGATGGTGGAGGACTGGAAAGCCTGCGGCGCTCGCGGAAGCGGGGCGGGCTCACCTCCGGCGGGGCGCGGCGCAGCGGCGGTGATGCCTGAAACGTGGCGGAGGCGGGCCTGGCTGCGGTTGGCTGGTGCAGGGCCCGACACCCGCCTCCTCCCACGCCTCAGGCATTCATTCCCGGAGCGTATCTGCCGGCCTGGGGTCCTGTTGGATGCTTGTGCCGGTGGGCAGGCGCCGTCGGCCAGAGAAAAGGGAGTCTCTATTGGAGCCGAAAAGTTTGATATTCGCGGTTTTATAAAGCGCCCTGAAAGCGAGAAGAGGGGCTGGGAGATGTGCTCACTTGTACACACTCCTTATGGCTCAAAAGGACCGCGCTATTATTCACAATTACGGCTCGCGGGGAGGCCGTCCAGGCACTAAGGAGACGAACCTGCAAAGGGAGAAAGAGATGAGAAGGCGCTTACTATAGAGAAGCCAAGGGAGGACCTCGTCTTTAGAAGGGAGTGGTCAGCTGCGTTGAGTGCTACGAAAAGGTCAAGTAAAAGGACAGAAAAATGTCAGGTGGAAGCCGTTGGGGGACCTTAGCAAGAGCTGTTCAGGTGGACAGATGGAAGCCAGACTAAAGAGAGGTGAGGCACATGGGGAAATAGAGAATTTCCTGGTCCTTCGAGTTTCAGCTTAAACGCCACTCCCTCAGGGAGCCCTTCCTCAGCGACCTAATTCAGGCCCTGCCCCCGGAGCCTCTCATTGAGTTCCCAACCCTTTTCTCCGTGGCAACGTGTAATTAGTTCATTTGTGTGATTGTTTTATGTCTGTCTCCCCAGCTCCACGAAGACAGGAATCCTGCGTGTTTTGTACTCACCGCCAATACCTGCCTCTAAATTAGAGGGTCGTAGGAGCTTAGTAGTTACCCATTGTATAAACGGGTACTTGTGAAGTGCCAAGTACTCTGCCTTCATTATCTCATTTAATCCACGTCTGAGTTGAGGAAATTAGAGAGTTTTGGTAATTTGTACCAGGTCATACAGCAAGTTAATACTATTAGAATCCAAACCCAGGTCATCAGGCACCAAAAGTTTAATAATTCTGTATGCTGCCTTCCCAACTGAAATTTCAAATCTGTTCAGTCAATATTTATTGATAGTAGACCAGAAGTAATTTTTTGTTGGTGAAAGATGCAAGAATGAATAAGATAAAAATCTGTACCCTGAAGAAAGTTTAGCATCCAATGAAACAAATATGTACAGAAATAGTAAAATAGCCCAGCTGGTGTGTGGTTGAGCATCGACCTATGAACCAGGAGGTCAGGGTTCAATTCCCAGTCAGGGCATATGCCCGGGATGTTTCTATCATGTTCTCCCTCTCCCTTCCTCTCTGAAATCAATAAAAATATATATATTTTAAAAGAAATAATAAGATGCTAATACTTTCTTCATTTATTATTTTCTGTTTTAAGTTCGTCTATCACAAAGCTGGTGAATTTTTAAAGGGTCTGAAAGATCTTCAAATTGAGGGCAAGATGTAGCTGGTCAACCTCAGGAGGAGTCAAAGCTCACCTTTGTTGAAGTGCAAAGCTACTCCCAGAAGCTCTTAACATCCTTATAAGTAAAATCTGCTACATTAAAAAAAAAAAAAAAAAAAAAAAGCCTACAAGCTTTGTTGTAAACGCCTACAAGCTTTGTTGTAAATCTCAGCTCCTCACTAAGTTATGGGAACACTTGGGTCATGGTTACTACCTGTGTTTTCCCGGGAAACACAGGATCCCAGAGGACAAAACCAGTAAATTTGATAGATGAATTTTGACACAGGGGTGTTTAAGGTATAAGTTGATCTACAGAATTATCAATGTCAAAGTAAAGTTTGTTCAGTGACAAAAATAAGATGCAAAACTGCTGTAATAAAAATATTGTTTCTTTGCTGCAAAGGGATTGTACTGTACTTCTGTCTTTTTCCTGAAAAGAGGCAAGGAAACAAAACTTTAAGGTAGTAGTAAAAAACAATACATATCTTAAAAGCTTGATAATGGATATTTGATGGAAGATTGTTTTCCAGGACGCTGAAGAGTTTGAGGGAACTAAGTTAACTGTACTTAAAATAGTACATGACATTCCTATTTTCATCATTTGTTTTTCTCTGCAAGAGAAAATTGAATGGATAGAAGAGTAAGAAATGTTGAAAACCTAAATAAGAATCTATGCCGAGACCGGTTTGGCTCAGTGGATGGAGCGTCGGCTTGCGGACTGAGAGGTCCCAGGTTCGATTCCGGTCAGGGGCATGTGCCTGGGTTGCGGGCACATCCCCAGTGGGGGATGTGCAGGAGGCAGCTGATCGATGTTTCTCTCTCATCGATGTTTCTGACTCTCTCTCTCTCTCCTTTCCTCTCTGTAAAAAATCAATAAAATATATTTAAAAAAAAAAGAATCTAAGAAAACCTGTAATAAATGCACCTATCTCAATACCAGTAGCTGCTAGCTAATTACATGAAGTCATTTTGTCTCAAGTGGCTACCTAGATAATCTGAAAAAAACAAGTTTTTTCCCCTCTTAGAGAGTTACTTATCCTATTATAAATTTAATGTATTATTATAAAGCACATTTATTATTTTGTCCAAAAATGTATTTTTGCTGAGAAAATTTTGATTCCAAAATGGACAACATAATTACCCCTAGCCTTATTTTCTTTGATATCTTTGCTATTGGTATGGCTTTGGACAAGTCAATCTCTCCAAATTTTAGTTTACTCATTTGTAAAATTAGAATAATGATAATACCACATCATAGGATATGGAAATTAAATTTCAAAATGGAGAAAAAGCACTTAAGATAGTACAATGTCTGACACAATAGTGATGTGTTAGCTAATATTATTGTTAGTAAATCATATTCTTAAAAATTTTCCATTTGTGTAGATTATATGATGGTCTAAATAATTTAAGGCACACATATATTATGTGACATTTGGCAGTGGGTTAACAAGATATATGGTTTTAAAAATTGGGAAAGCGTGATTGCTTGACATTAAGGGAAATACTAAGGATTTTTTTCATATCTTTATGGTTTAAAAATTCTGTACATGTAACTTTTAAAATGTATAAATTGTATGATATACAGGGGTGAGCAGGTTATGATTATTTCAATAGCTTTATTAACTCTCACTCACAGCTATAAACCTACTTTTGCCAACACCTGTGTTTGTGTGTGTGTGTGTGTATGTATATATGTGTGTGTGTGTGTGTGTGTGTGTGTGTGTGTGTGTGTGTAACCTAAATACAGTCATATTGGGGGCTTAGGGCTTCAACACATGAATTTGGGAGGGGACACAATTCAGACTATAACAGACATTGCCAAATATCCTCTTGGAGAAAGGGGCAGGGAACTGCTTCTGGTTGAGGCATGAAAAAAATGTGTTATGCTTAGGAGAAGTTCTTGCTGAGGAAAAAGTAAATTATGACCAAATTATAAGTGGCCTTCTATGTTACTGTAAAGAGTATGGCTTTTATTGTAAGGCTTTGAGGTGATATGTGACAAAGGATATTTAAATTTTAATATTTAAGAAAATGCCTAAAATAGAAGACAACAGATATATCAATAGCAGGTCAATACCATGCATACTGTGTATCCATTAAAAGATAGTAAAATGATATGCATGTAGATTATGTGGATAAATTTAAATGTTTACATAATACAAACAGGTTTTCAAGCTAGGGAAAATTAGTCATTTTTGCTTTGTGAAAGATGACTCTAATGGCAGCCTAGATTCTAGAACAGTGGTTCCCCTCCAGAAAATTGTTTCATTTATAAAGCCAAGTATATTTAAAGAACTTTTTCTGCTTTGAGAATTTGGTACTTTCTGTTTTTTGAAGTTGAGCAGTACTTTCAAATTATTATGATGAAATGACAGTGAGAGTAGATGATGGGTCTTTTGTGCCCTGACCACACACACCCCCCACCCCCAAAAAATTAAAGGCCTTGTATGTCATTTCTCAAAACCTTTTTGAAAACTTTCCTCAATAGTGAAATCCCAAGTCTGATGTCATTTATTCTAAAGAAAGAATTAGAAATGGCAGAGCCTGGTAGTAGGGCAGACTCGCTAAGATGTTATTGTTGAAAAATATTGATAAGAATTTAGGCAAAGTCTCTTAGGGTGCTAGAGAGGAGAGATTGGGTTGCAGAAATACAGAATTAAGAATACTTACTGGGCCATTTAGTGTGGAGAGGGAGGAGTTCACAATGACACCCAGGTTTCTGGCCTGGGTTCCTGGGTGGATAGTGGTACCGCTTTGTGAGATAGGGAATAGAAAAGGAGGAGTAGGTTTTGGAGGAGGTGGAGGGAGAGATAAGCTTTGGGCATTTTAACTTTGAGATGCCTGCGGAGCATCCAGGCAAAGATATCCAGTAGTCAGAAACATGGATCTGGAGATTGTGAAGTATTATGGCTTGCTTGGGTGTGGTAGAAGGCTGTGAATGAGGTATCTCGGGGAGAAGAGAAAAGGACCAGAAACAGAACACAATCCAGAAGGACATTAATGTTTTAGGGTATTTTTTATGTGGTTTTAAGTTTGTTTGTTTGTTTGTTTTGTTTTATTGTGGAGGTTTTTTCCTATAAGAAGCTAGGGTGGGAAATTCTGTTAAGAAAATTACAAAGTGCCGAAACCGGTTTGGCTCAGTGGATAGAGCGTCAGCCTGCGGACTGAAAGGTCCCAGGTTCGATTCCGGTCAAGGGCATGTATCTGGGTTGCGGGCACATCCCCAGTGGGAGTTGTGCAGGAGGCAGCTGATCGATGTTTCTCTCTCATCGATGTTTCTAACTCTCTATCTCTCTCTCCCTTCCTCTCTGTAAAAAATCAATAAAATGTATTTTAAAAAAAAAAAGAAAAAGAAAATTGCAAAGTAATGATAAACCAAGAAGGAGAAAATGCTTTAGAGAATAAGCACATGGAAGTGAGAGAAAATGTTTTACAAAACAAAAGTTGGTTCAGCTACATCAGCTGTTGAAGAAAGCAAATAGTATGAAGTCTCAAACTAGTAGACCATTGATTTTATTTATTTTTTCTTCTTTCTTTATGGATCAAGGTATTACATATGTGTCCTGATCCCCCCATTGCTCCACCCCCACCCCACTCATACCCTCACCGCCCTGTTGTCTGTGTCCATTGGTTAGGCTTATATTCCTGCATACAAGTCCCTTGGTTGATCTCTCCCTTACCCCTACCCTCACCTACCTTCCCTCTGAGGTTTGACGGTCTGATTGATGCTTCTCTTTCTCTGGATCTGATTTT
This sequence comes from Myotis davidii, assembly GCF_000327345.1. NCBI lineage: Eukaryota > Metazoa > Chordata > Mammalia > Chiroptera > Vespertilionidae > Myotis > Myotis davidii. The sequence continues at coordinate 2,417,118 of NW_006286243.1, read as the reverse complement.
GTTCGTCAGTTTATGTTGTTCATTATATTCCACAAATGAGTGAGATCATGTGATATTTATCTTTCCCTGACTGGCTTGTTTTGCTTAGCATAATGCTCTCCAGTTCCATCCATGCTGTTGCAAATGGTAAAACTTACTTCTTTTTTTTCTCACCCTTCTGCTTCAAAGTCAAGGCCGCACGACTGGTCGCTGTTTTCCTTTCA
>NW_006286243.1:2415150-2416848 GCF_000327345.1 Myotis davidii | reverse complement strand
GGATGATTAGTGACTTTGAGCATGTTTTCATATGTCTCTTGGCCTTCCTTATGTCATCTTCTGAAAAGTATCTACATAGGTCCGTTGCCCATTTTTTTAATTGGGTTGTTTATCTTCCTTTTGTTAAGTTGTATGAGTTAGACCATTGATTTTAACCATTAGGATCCCTGTGGTGACTTTAGGGAGAACGGTTTTGTTAGAGAGCGCCAAAAAAAGATTCTCATAAGAAATTGGGTTGCACTATTCTGGACATCAGCCGGAGGATCAAAAGATCCTTTATCTCAAACCCATTTCATCAATGACTCTTGAAAGACTCGCCCTTTTTGTTCTTCTGGAGAGCACCTTTCTTGAAATTAAATGTGATGCTGTCCTGTGATTCTTTCCCTGTTTTAGTTCTGTCCAAAGATATCCTAAGTTCCCTTTCATCTTACAATATTTTATTATTTTCTTCTGTAACTGGAGAATAGTTAGGTAGTAATAGAACTTCTTTTTCTTCCCCATAATCTTTATGTAGCATCCATGCATTTAGGCTAGATTTTAAGAAAGACATATATAGTTCCAAGTAATATTCCTGTGGCCAAGTTGTCAGGAGTATCATTACCCACATGGAGATTTCAAGTGTTTATTGGCCAGAGCTACATAGAAATCAATATCAAGGGTTCACAAAAGAAAGATGAGCTACATACTACAAGACAAATGACAGTACTATTCATAATCTCTCTCTTCCCATCTCTTCTGATAATGGTCCCCACTACTGATTAATGAGAGTTATGTTGGTGTTGAAGACAGAGTTGAACTAGGACTATATTGTGAGTGAGGTTCTATATGGAAAAGGGTTAAAGAGACGTTCTCAAACTTTTGGTCTCAGGACCCTTTTACACTTGGAAAATTATAGAGGAGTCCACAGATGTTTTTGTTTATATGGTGCCATAGACTGAATATTCATGTCTCCCCAAAATTCATATGTTGAAACCTAATCCCCAATGAGATGGAGGGAGGGGGCCATTAGTAAGTGATTACATAATGAGGGCAGAGGTCTCATGAATGAGATTAGTACTCTTATAAAAGAAACCCCAGAGGGCTTCCTTGGTCCCTTGCATCATGTGAGAACAGTGAGAAGACAGATGTATATGAATAGGAAGCTGGACTTCACCAGACACTGAATCAGATAACTTGATAATGCCCCACAGTCACTGAGGCTTGAATGATTTTGTTTTTTTCTCCCTTGGCTTCAGTTTAATTGGTTCCATTGATTTGCCTTCAACTTCACTTATTTTATTTTGTAACTAGAGGCCTGGTGCACAAAAATTTGCACTCGGTGCAGGAGGAGGGGTCCCTCAGCCTGGCCTGTGCCCTCTAGCAGTCTGGGACCCCTCAGGGGATGACCACCTGCTGGCTTAGGCACGCTCCCCAGGGGATTGGGCCTAAGATGGCAATCAGAAATCCCTCTGGCAGCCCGGCAGCCCTCGGGGGATGTCCACTTGCCAGCGGGGAGCAGGCCTAAACTGCAGTCAGACATCCTTAGCACTGCTGAGGAGGCAGGAGAGGCTCCCACCACCACCGCTGTACTGGTAGCCATCAGCCTGGCTTGTGGCTGAGCAGAGCTCCTCCCATGTGAGAGCACCCTGACCACCAGAGGGCAGCTCCTGCATTGAGCGTCTGCCCCCTGCTGGCCAGTGTGTGTCATAGTGACCATTC
>NW_006286243.1:2405137-2414871 GCF_000327345.1 Myotis davidii | reverse complement strand
CACTGGCCGCTCCCAGCTCTGAGGCTGTGCTGGCTGAAAGCAGGCTTCTGGGTTTGTTTAGGTTCTATAATTGTAACATTGTTGCATTCGGAGCTCAGAGCTGGGCAGCAGCAGGCGGGGAACCTTGGCTTCCTCCATCACTGGAACAAGCAAGCCTCCTGTTTGCTTCAGCTGTCTGGCTGCCGGCCGCCATCTTGGCTGGCAGTTAATTTGCGTATCGCCCTGATTAGCCAATGGGAAGGAAAACGAAGTTATGGTTAATTGCCATGTTTGTCTATTATTAGATAGGATGTTTAATTCCTGTTAAACTAGCCAGTTAAGTTTTCATTTCAAATCCTTTCTTTTCAGTTCTAGAATTTTCATTTGTTTCTTTTTTTTAAATTAAATCTTTATTGTTCAGATTATTACAGTTGTTCCTCTTTTTTCCCCCCATAGCTCCCCTCCACCCGGTTCCCAACCCACCCTCTGCCCTGACCACCCCCCCCTCCTCAACTGTCCTCATCCATAAGAGCCCCAGGCCCCGCCACAGTTCTGTCTCCACCTTTTAGTACCCTATTCTCCAACCACAGAGGAAAGAAATAAGGAAGGAGTCTGTGCTGCCTTCAGAAAGTATCTATATACCTGATCGGCCAGTTGCCTTCCACAGAGGGAGGCCAGACCGGCATAGGCCCGCTCCCCACAGGGACATCAGTAGGACATCCTGTGAGGGCTCCCAGACTGTTAGAGGGGGCAGGTTGGGCTGAGGGATGCCCCCGAGTGCACAACTTTTTGTGCACCAGGCCTCTAGTTTATACTAATAAAAAAAGAATATGCTAATTAGACTTGGAGACCTTTTGGAGACCTTCTGGATGTCCTTCTGGACAAAGCCTGGGGCTTGGCCAGCCTGCAAACTGCCCCCAAACGGCCTTCAGCCCCTCACCCAGGCTGGCCATTGCCCCCAGCAGGGACCCTCACCCCAGTGGAAGTGTGGCCAACTGCAAACAGTATGCGGATGCACATTGTGAAGTACTTGCTGGTAGGACACTAGCAACAGCCTGCGTGACCACTAGGACAGTGAGCCTGAGCCACAGGACAGTGTGGCATGCCATTAGGCTCCCCAAGCAGGAGGCAGGTCTGTATTCGCCGAGACACTGCACGTCTTTGGTTTAGTATCTTCGGTTGATGGATGAATGAATTTACAAAATCCTGAGGTATATATTATAGAATATTATTAAACCACAAAAAATGAAATGTTGAAACTTGTAACAGCATAGATGAATCCTGAGAGCATTATGTTAAGTGAAATAAGTCTAAAAGAGGAAAACAAGTACTGTATGATCTCACTTATATGGAGAATCTAAAAAAAACTTAAATAATAGAGCAGAAAACAGATTGATGGTTTCCAGAGGCAGCAGGTGGAGGGTAAGGATAATAGGTGAAGATGGTCAATGGGTACAAACTTTCAGTAATAAGTTGTGGGAATGTAATGTATGGCATGATGACTATAGTTAACACTGTACTGCATATTTGAAAATTGCTAAGAGAGTAGATTTCTAAAGTTCTCATTGCAAGAAATATTCTATTTAAGAATAGCCTCAGTGGTGTCGCCCAATGCCCTCGCACGACATCATCACAAAATGGCTGTCATGACGTTGTCACAAGATGGCCAGGGGGGGCAATTGGGTGCAATCAGCCTGGCAGGGGCAGGCAGTTGGGGGTGCTCAGGCCAGAAGGGGGTGCAGTTGAGGTTGATCAGGCCGGCAGGCAGAGTGGTTAGGAGTGGTCAGGCAGGCAGGCAGGTGAGTGGTTAGGAGCCAGCATTCCCAGATTGTGAGAGGGATCCCAGATTGGAGAAGGGTGCAGGCCAGGCTGAGGGATACCCCCCCCCTCACAAATTTCGTACACCAGGCCACTAGTAATAAAATAAAATAAAAGAAAGAAAACTAGAATTACTTCCAAAAAGGGGGGGTACATCCTGATTGGTCTAAGCTAATATACATCAATTTCAATCCCTCTTCTCAGTGGTTTGTATAGACATAGATATGCTGCAATCTTGGTCAATGAGACATAAAGAAAAACCATTGAGAACTTCTGGAAAAGGTTTACTAAATTTTTTTTAAAGACAAAATAAAATGAAGCGCTTTTTCTTCTTTTAGATGTTTTAAAGTCTGAGCATGATCACTAGGGATGAAATCTGAAGAACACAGAAGGATGGAAAGATGCTGGCCCCTTGATTCAGCTACTGAATTGGAAAACCCTAGGCTAGTCACTCTTTCTTCAAACATGTAAGATATCACACCTCTGCATTGTTAAAACAGATTTATGACACATAAATAAAGTCAGTTTAATTGATAAAAATTCCAGAATGTAGAGGACATGGTGCTCAGTCAGCTCTCTTGATCTAGATAGAAATTGCAAGTTTACATTCCCAGTGACTGAGGATGACTGAGATAAAAGACATGAATAGAATCAACTGGTCTTGAGGTTCTGAATGGAACACTGGTATAAAGTTATTTTGGGGTTAGAACCAATAGATCTCTAATATTCTTTGGGTCTGAACTGGCAGCAGCTGGTAAGACAGAAAATAGGTACTTTTTAAGGCACTCATATTTTTGAGGGCCTGGTCTCTAGAAGTTGACATCCTTAGGTTGGTATGGGTGGAAGAACTGGCTGAAAAAATTATGATAATTTATGTGCCATAAAGTTTATCATTTTAAAGTGTATAATTCTATGAGTTTTAGTAATTACAAGTCTACAATCACCACCACTATCTAATTAGAGAACATTTTCCATCCATCAATTAATAGACATTTGGGTTATGTCTACTTTTTGGCTGTGATGAATAGTTCTATGAACTTTTCTGTATAAGTTTTGGTATGAATATGTTTTTATTTCTCTTGGGCATATATCTACAAATATAAAAGCTGGTCATGACAATTTTATTTTTAACCTTTTTATTTTTAACCACTGTTTTTTAAAAATTAAATTTATCAGGGTGACATTGGTTAATAAAGTTACATAAGTTTCAGGTATACAGTTCTATAATACATCATCTGTATGATATATTGTATTGTGTGTTTGCCACCCCAAGTCAAGTCTCCATTGCCATTTATCCCCCTTTTACACTCTTCTACCTTTCCCCACTCCCCATTTCCTCTGCCATTCACCATACTGTTGTTTGTCAATGAGTCTTTCTCTTTTTCTTTGCTTTTGTTTTTATAATTTAAAAAAAATTTTCAGTTACAGTTGACATGCCATATCATATTAGTTTCAGGTATACAGCATAGTGGATAAACATTTACATAACTTATGAAGTGATACCTCTAATAAATCTAGTACCTCCCTGACACCATACATAGTTATTGCAATGTTATTTAATATATTTTTATGTTGTAATTTACATCCCTGTGACTATTTTGTAACTGCCAATTTGTACTACTTAATCATTTCACCTTTTTATCCAGCCCTCGCACCCTCTCCCTTCTGGCAACAATCAGTTTGCTCTCTGTATCTATGAGTCTGTTTCTGTTTTGTTTGTTTATTTTGTTTTTAAGATTCCACATATAAGTGAAATCATGTGGTATTTGTCTTTCTCTATCACACATATTTCACTTAGCATAATACCCCTTAGGTCAGCAGTTCTCAACCTGTGGGTCGCGACCCTTTGGGAGTCAAACGACCCTTACACAAGGGTCGCCTAAGACCATCCTGCATATCAGATATTTACATTACAATTCATATTGGTAGCAACATTACAGTTATGAAGTAGCAACGAAAATAATTTTATGGTTGGGTCACAACATGAGGAACTGTATTTAAAGGGCCAGAAGGTTGAGAACCACTGCCTTAGGTCCATCCATGTTGTTGCAGATGGTAATATTTCATTCTTTTTTATGGCCAAGTAATAGTCCATTATATATATGTATCACATCATCTTTAATCATTTATCAGTGCATACTTACATTGCTTCTATATCTTGGCTATTGTCAACAATGCTGCAATGAACATAGTAATGCATATATATCTTTTTAAATTTGTGTTTTACTACCAGACTGTTTTCAGTAGCAGTTGCACCATTTTGCATTTCTACCAGCAGTGCATGAGGTTTGTTCATATCCTTGTCAACACTTGTTATTGTCTGTTTTATTTTTATTATAGCCATCCTAGTGGGTGTGAAGTGGTATCTCATTGTGGTTTTGATTGGCATTTACCTAATGACTAGTGATGTTGACATCTTTTCCTGTGTTATTGTCCATTTGCATATATTCTTAAAAGAAATGTCCAAATCCTTTGCCCATTTTGAGTTATTTATTCTTGAGCTTACAAATTCTTTATATATTCTTAACACTAGACCCTTTGATGACCAGAACTATGGGCTGAGGTGTTTTCCAGGTGTTGTGTTTTGTGACATCGAAGAATGAACTATGTGGACCAGGAGATTTAAGTAAAAGTGTGGAAAATTTATTATAAGCAGATTCAGACTCCCTGCAAGGGGAGGAAGACCCAAGAGTGGGCTGCCCGTTAAAGCCTTGTATATATTTGCTACAAGTCTGCTTCTATGTCTATCTGTGTTATCACCTGATTAATCCCCTCAATTGTTTTTGCCCAGCAACAGACCTGAACTTTCCCTGTTTCTATATGCTCTTTCTCTGTTCCTGTGCTGAACTTTTTCTGTTTCTATGCGTTCGTCTATCTTGTTGCTACAGGCTCTCCCTTGTTTTTCCCATGCCTCCCGCTTTGAGTCCGGAAACATTTTATTATTTCTGCTTGGTTGGTTCCTGTGGTTAGGCTGGCTCAAACTGCCATGTCTACCCCTGCCTATGTTCTACCTGCCTTTGTTTTCAGCTGGAGCCCTGCCCTATCTGCCTGGATTTCAAGTTAGGCCTCTTATCTTTTTACGTATTTGAGTTGCAAAATTTTTTTCCATTCTGTGATCCATTGGCAGTTAATTTTTTGTATATGGTATGATATCAGGGTTCATTTTTATTCTTTCACATGTAAATATCCAGTTCCATTATCATGAATTCAAAAGACTATTCTTTCTTCCATTGAACTGTCTTGGAACTCTTGTCAAAAATTAATTTACCATGAATTTGAGGGTTTATTTCTAGACTCAATTGTAAGCCATTGATTTCTATATTTATCCTCATTGACAGTACCACATTTGATTAATGTAGCTTTTATATTAAGTTTTGAAATTAGGAAATTGTTCTTTTTTCAAGATTGTTTTGGATATTCTGGATCCTTGAATTTCCATGTGAATTTTAGAAATTTTAACATGTTAATTTCTGCAAAAACAACCATTGGAATTTTGACAGAGATTTCATTGAATCTGTAGGTCAACTGGGGAGTATTGCCATTTTAACAATATTAAGTCTTCAAATACATAAAATCTTTCTGTTACTTCTCACCTGAGAATACTTTTTTTCCATTGTTTTTTAAAGAGTAGAAGAGAAGGAGGGTGAGAGATTGAAACATCAATGTGAGAGAGACACATCGATTGGTTGTCTCCCACCTGTGCCCTGCTGGGGGACAGGGATTGATCCTGCAATCCCGATACCGGGAATTGAATCTGTGACCCTTTGGTGCGTGGGTGGATGCTCTAACTATTGAGCCAGTGACCAGGGCAATATAGGATATCTTTAAAAAAAAACACGCATATTTTTATTGATTTCAAAGAGGAAGCGAGAGGGGAAAAGAGATACAAGCATCAATGATAAGAGAGAATCATTGATAGGCTGCCTCCTACACATCCCCTATTGAGAATCGAGCCCACAACCTTGGGCATGTTCCCTTGACCAGAATTGAACCTGAGACCCTTCAGTCCTCAGACCAACGCTCTATCCACTGAGCCAAACCAACTAGCGCAAAGTAGCATAAATTTTAAGTGTTGTGCCTGCACTCTGTTTTTCCCATGACCCCTATTATTTGTAGTGCACAATTTTGCAGGACATGAAGTTTTTCACAAATGTATATATCATGCTATAGCTGTGGGAGAGGACAGATTTTTCTCTACTCTCAGGTTCTTTTGGCTAGTCTAATAATTAAATAGATATGAGTAGATCAGCAAAAGAAAATAAATTTAATATATACATATGTATGGGAAACCCACATATGTGAGAGAGTCAGAGACCCCCACATACATGAGAGTTTCTGAGATAGAAAGGGAGATTGAGCTATATAAGACTTCCTGAGCTAGGGATGAGGGAGGTACTTTGGGGGCTTCAAGATAATGGTCATTGCAAGATAAGAAGAGCAGGTGTTCAGGAAATAGAAGTTTGTCCTGCCCTACAGATAGGTCAAAAGAGGTTACTTCTAATATCACTTATTATGGGCAAGGCCTCTAATTTAAATTTTTCTAGGTAGTTAAGGGAGAGGCAGAAGTTTCTCTTCAGGGTGAGGCAAAAGTTATCTTTAGCTCAAAACAGTCTACGTACCACAGAGGCACATCTTGAGGTGACTCCCCATAACTCAAAGTAGAATGTTTAGCAACAGTGGCAGGACAATGAGATAGAGATGTTTATATAAACAGGAACTTTTGGTGTCATTCAAATCTCATTTTAAACAAATTCTCCTACTTCTCTTTTAGGAAGGGCTAATCAAGTCTGAGCCTCAGAAAATTTTCTTTATTAATAGTAATATTAATAAGTTAATATAGTTATTAATATCGTTAGCTTTTACCTAATGATGCTCAGTCCTCTAGGTGTCCCAGTCCTTTGATACTGTTGCTGCTGCCCAGTCCGCCAGTACGTGCTCTTCTTGTTCATTGCAAACCCATGAGGCCACTTAGCTTTGGTTTAGCCAGCCCCAGACTTCCCATTTAGTCACAATCCTGCAGTTTTGCAAGCTGTTGGTAAATTGTGTCCTCATGGTCAGTGCTTCCTAAACTTAACATTTATAAGAATCACATGGAGGGCTTGTTCAGTCACAAGTTCCTGGATGCCATCTCTGGAGCTTCTGACACGATATGATATGTTTGGGTTAAGTGAGAATTGGCATTTGTAACAAGCTCTCGGGTGATATTGATGCTGCTGGTACAATGGTCACATTTTGAGTGGCACTACTCAAATATCCTGCCATTAGCAGTATCTATCACTCACTCTGAGGCACCAGTTTCTTCCCTATCAAAACCTTGTTTGTGGGCGTGGGGGGGACGGGGGTTGGGGGAGTGGTGCACTATTGCATCAGCACAGTCATTTTCAACCAGGGGCAATTTTTATCCCCAGGAGACATTTGGCAATATCTGGAGACACTTTTTTGTTGCCCTAACTGGGTAAGAAGGCATGCTACTGGCATCTGGTAGGTAGAGGCCAGAGATGCTGCTCAACATCCTACAATGCACAAGGCAACTCCTTACCACAAAGAATTATCTGGCCCAAATTTCAATAGTGCTAAGGTTGAGAAACTTGGCATCAACATGATATTGCTTTTTTTGCCATTAGCATGAAATCCTTCTGATAGCCTATGAAGTGAAGATAGAGGTAAAGGAATGGTTGTGTTCTCTCCCCAAGCCCCGCTTTGTACAGTTCATAGAATACATAAATCTCAACTTTAAAACCAAGTGTTTGAATTATTACTTGTAGACATGATAACTTGTTTTCATATTCTTAACTTCTCCTTCTTAGGTCTGATGGCAGAATGGAAGACTTTACTAAAACTAGACCTTTGGACATTGGACCTATCTATTTCTTTGATCAGGTAATAATGTAGCTCAGTTTCATAAATTATAATTTACTTTTAAAAATATATTTCACTTTGACCAGTATTTTTCTCTACCTTTTAAATAGATTTATTTCATTTTAGATGAAACCAAAAAAGAAAAAATGGGAAAAGAGAGACCGCCTCCCCCATTTGGAGCGCACTTCAGAAGAAAAACATAGGTAAAACTTTTGGAATTACTCTGCATTGCTGGCATCACTGTATATTTTCAAAGGCTTATAAGGTGCTCAGAATCAATCCTTCCCTATTTCCTACCTTCTAAGAAACTACATCAAGAAATTACCATGTCAAAGCCGACTATGAAGTTAGTCAGAGAACTTTATTTTAGCCAGATTAGGATTAATTTAAGCATAATTGGTCAAATGGACCAGTCATCTGGTTTCTTTGCTATTCCATGACAAATCTAGCATGTTCTCTCCCTTCCCCCCGTCTCTCCCACCCTTTCTCCCTCTCCCTCCCTCTCTCCCTCCCCCTACCTCCTTTTCTCCCCCTTCTTCCCTTCTTCCCTCCCTTGGGGAGTTTACACTAGCTGTTCCTTCTGCTTTCAGCATTGCTTACTCCCCTTTCCTTGTCTTTATTTAAATACCACCTTTGTAGTGAGACTTTCTTGATTATCCTATTTCAAATTTCTACACCATCAACACCTTAGCAATTTCTATCCCCTTTCTAACTTTTCTGTTGCACTAAATCGCTTTTTAATATTGTAAATGATATCCCTATTTATTTGTCTTCTCATGAGAATATCAGGTCTACAAGGATTTTTTATCTCCTTGATCCCTTCTCTATCCCCAGTACCAAGAATAGTGCTTGGCACATAGGATGTGCTTAACAGATTTGTGATTAATAGCCATAGAATTGTGTTAGGACCACAAAGATGAATGAAATAATGGAACTAGTCATTTCACAATAGTTTTACCCTCTAGTTACCACAATTTAACTTGTGGAGTGGAAATTAAAGTATTCCCACCTATTTTAGAGCATATATCACAAGGCTAAATAAAGTTAAAAGTTGTTAATTTTACCAGTGAGTTCTCAAACAGGGGTGTTTCACCCTACAAGGGACATTTAGTAATTTCTGGAGACGTTTTTGTTTGTCACAACAAGGGGGATATGGTGTTATCATCTTCTGGTATATAGAGACCAAGGTTGCTGCTAAACATCCTACAATACACAGGACAGCACCTTCAACTGAGAATTATCTGATCCGAAATGTCAGCATTTCAGATTGAAAAGCTGGGCTACACATTAAATATTGTGTGTGTGTGTGTGGGGGGGGGGGGGGTTGAGCAGTTTGAACTTTTCTCAAGACCATTACAAGTTGCTGTTATTTCCAGAAGTCTGTTGTCTTTTCATTTCCAACTCTTTCTGTTTTTGAAAAGCAGTTCAATATAATGTGATCATTTTGTTTTCACATTGCTTGGCTTATAATTGGTAATTAATGAGTCATATTGTCATATGAGCAATCAGTAGGTCTGTTTGTCATAGAGCTTGAGGGGTTTATTGGCTGCCCAGCTTTCTCATTTAATACATTCCTCAAGGTATGTGCTAAGCATTGCTCCTGTCCACTCTGCTTGGAAACATCCCATTTCTCCCACCAGCTATCCTGCTGCAATTGCACCAAAAACAAACTCCATACTTGTTACCATGAACTGCAAGCCCTTCTGTGATTTCTTTTTTTATTTTTAATTAAATCTTTATTGTTCAGATTATTACAGTTGTTTCTCTTTTTTCCCCCCATAGCTCCCCTCAACCCGGTCCAACCCCCACCCTCTGTCCTTACCCCCCCCCAACTGTTCTCATCCATAGGTGTACGATTTTTGTCCAGTCTCTTCCCACACCCCCACACTCCTTTACCCACGAGAATTGTCAGTCCACTCCCTTTCTATGCCCCTGATTCGATTCTATTCACCAGTTTATTCTGTTCATCAGGTTTTTTATTCACTTGATTTTTAGATTCATTTGTTGATAGATATGTGTTTGTTGTCACTTTGTTGTTCATAATTTTTATCTTTACCTTTTTCTTCTTCCTCTTGTTA
>NW_006286243.1:2383374-2403752 GCF_000327345.1 Myotis davidii | reverse complement strand
CTGACCCTCAATGTGGTTTTCTCTTTTCTTCTAGTTGTAGAATTTCCACTCCGCCAGCCTTCCTGTAGTTCTGGATGTTGACCGTCCTGTCCTTTTATTGCATTTCTGAAGTTGTTGTAGGAGGTAGCAATCTCGGTTCTCCCCTATGCCGCCATCTTAGTTTCTCCCTACATCTTTTATATTATATTTTAAGGTGGATTCTAGAAGTCAAATTACTAGGTTAAAAAGTATTCAATATCTTTAAGTCTCACATATGTTTTTTACAGTCCTACAGAGAGTTTTAACTCTAAAGAAGTAGATGAGGAACCAAGTCTATCTATAGTAGCTGCATCGAAGAAGCAATATGCGTTTCAACCATTTGCCATCTCACCAACTCCTGTTGTTTCCAAGCTTTCTGCTAAGCTTACATTCTCCAAAATACAAATGCAAAAGAGTCTGCTTGAAGAATACAAAGGCATTGCTGCTGAATTACTGTGTGAACTTGGGGAGACATTGCACCTGTATGCTGAGTATAATATTGCTTTCCCTGTAGGAATTGTAAATCTTGTGAATTACAGTTGGCATGATCTCATTGAAGAAGCTAATAAATATGAAACCAAAATGTCAATGTTGAAGAAACAGGATGCCTTGCAAAGCAATTCCAGTTGCATGATAGTTGACAAAATCAGCAACTATCCAATAGAATGTCATAAGGAAAATCTGATGAAAACAAAAAGAGATCACCACCATTTTGTATCAATTCATCCTATGAAAAAAATATGTAAGTAGAAATTACTAATTAGATTTATAAATAAGAAAAAAAGAATAAAAGTAGCAAGTGAGATATTGACAGAACATTGTATTTGGTTATATTATAGTGATATTTGGTTTGTGTTAATCATTTTAGTAATTCATGAATGTCAGCAGTAAGACATAATTTTTTAAAAATATTTTTATTGATTTCAGAGAGGAAGAGAGTGATAGAAACATCAATGGTGAGAGAGAATCATTGATCGGCTACCTCCTGCCCACCACATGCTGGGATCAAGCCCACAACCCAGGCATGTGCCCTGACTGAGAATCAAACCGTGACCTTCTGGTTCATAGGTCGACGTTCAACCACTGAGCAACACTGGCTGGGCAGACAGAAAAATTTATAGTGCTTTCAGTTCAATATAGCATTCATTATGCTTCATATCCATGTGATATGAAGCCTTTGCCTCAGGAAATCTTACAAATTCTCTCAACAGTAGCATGGTCCAACAGAAAAATGATGCTACCACATAAGTAATTTTTTAAAATTAAACTTTTATTTCTAAGGTAATTACAGACACACATGCAGTTATAACAAATAATGTAGAAAGATCACATATATCATATACCCACATGGCAACATCTTGCAAAACTATTGTATAGTATCACAACCAGGCTATTGATGCAGTCAAGATTCAAAATACTTGCATTACCACAAGGATCACTCATGTCCTTTTGCAGGCAAGACTATGTTCCTCCTGCCCTACCCCCTCTTTAACCCTGGCAACCACCAATGTGTACCCCATTTTAATATTTTTGTCACTTCAAAATTATATGAACTGGAATCATACAATGTATAACTTTTGGTGATAGCCTTTTTTCCAACTAGCTTAATTCTCAGAGATTCATCCAGGTTACATGTGTCAGTCATTTATTCCTTCTTACTGCTCAGCTATATTCTGCAGTATGAATGTATCACAATTTGTTTAACCATCCACTCCTTGAAGGACATCTGGATTTTTCCCTCCCTCCCTCCTTTTCTTCCTTGCTTCCTTCCTTCCACCTTTTGTCTATTAGGAAAGCTGCTTGTATACATGTTTTTGTGTAAATATAAGTTTTGATTTCTCTTTGATAAATACCCAGAAGACAGGTGCTGGGCCGCATGTTAATCTCATGTTTACTTTTATATGTTAAGTGCCAAACTGTTAAATGCCAAACTGTTTTTTTGAGAAGCTGTACTGTTTACATTTCCATCAGCAATGTATGAGTGACATCCTTGCCAGTATGTGTATGTCATCACCTTTTTTTTATTTGAGCCATTCTTACAGACATGTAATGATATTTCAGTGGAATTTTATTCATGCTTATTTTTTCTTTCCTTTTTTTTTAGTTGGTTTTGGAGAGGGGAAGGGGGGAGAGAGAAAGAGAGAGACAGAGACAGAGAAATATTGATTTGTTGTTCCACCTATTTGTGCATTCATTGCTTTATTCTTATATGTGCCCTGACCTGGGATCAAACCTGCAAGCTTGGTATATTGGGGACGACACTGTAACCAGCTGTGCTACCCAGCCAGGTCCTTCACTATGGTTTTAATTTGCATTTCTCTAATGGTTAATGATGTGGAATATGTGTCCTCTATATATCCTCTTCAGTAAAATGTCTTTGCTCATTTTCTAACTGGATTGTTTGCTTCCTTTTTATTTTTAAGAGAAAAAAATTTTTAATCCTCACGCAAGGATATTTTTCCATTGATTATTTGTTTTAGAGAGAGAATGGAAGAAAGAGGGAAAGACAGAGAGAAATAGCGATGTGAGATAAACACATCGATTAGTTGCCTCCTGTATGTGTTCTGATCAGCTCCCTGGCTGGGGAGAAGCCTGCAACCCAACAGAGGTACGTACCCCCCCAGAATCAAACCCGGAACACTTCGGTCTGTGGGCCAATTCTCTATCCACTGAGCAAAACTGGCTAGGGTGTTTACTTTCTTATTGTTGAGTTTTCAGAGTTCTTTATATAGTCTAGATATTAGTCCTTTGTTGTAAATGTGCTTTGCAAATATTTTCTTCCAGTGTATTTTTATGCTTTTCTCTTTTTTTAATTAAAAACTTTAATTTTTAATTTAAAAAATTAATGCAGGTGTCCCCCTTTCTGCCCCTTCCCCTTTGCCCATCTCCACCCACCCCTGCCTCTCCCTCCCTTGGCCTTCACCAAACTAATACCTTCATAAAAATATTAAAATATTGACAGTTAGGCTTTTTTTTTACAATCTAGCAAAATGCTCTTTTTCTTCTCCTTCCCCTCTCCTCATCTTCTTCTTTTTTCCCTTAGCTGTTTTCAGCCAAAAGCAGTATTCCCAGATCTTCCAGGAAAGCAATTTACCTTTTGTCATTCACTTCTCACTGTCGTCCAAGATCTGTTTAGAAAATGGTAAGATCCTTTTACCCACCCAAATCAGGGTCAATTTTGATGAGCAACCAGAGTGAGAATCACTTCCATTCACTGAATTTGAAGCCTTTCTCCCAGACATCCTCTGAGTACCACAATCATAGATTTGAAGTCAAACTTTTCAAAGGTATCACCATCAAACCCAGCTCTTCCTGGTTTCTCCACTCCTGTACCCTGTGAGTTTTTCCTTCATGATTTTGAGGAACTAGTTTAGGTAACAATGACATTTGTGTCCCTAAAAGAGCAACTCAGGGCCCTTCCAACACAGAAACCTACCATTCTGGGTTTGGAACCAAGGCTTCTGTGTTAAAGGCAAAAATAGATTCTTAAATTGTTTACATGTTATAAAGGAGACTGCCCAAGAAAGTTTATGGTTGCCCAAATCTAGAAAGAATGTTCTCTATATCTGAATGAAGTTATAAAAGGGATAAGGTATGGGTTGTTAGGAAAAGGAAAACTTATTATTCCTTGGGACACAAACATAACATAGCTGTGTAGCTCAGAGAATCAGTAGGAGTTGAGGCTGATTGCCATATGTCTTATAGATTTGCTTTTCATGGCCTTTTTATCATAGTCCTAATAACCTTAAAAATAGTTGAAAGGATCTGCTTTTAGATAATGTGTCTAGTGATAAGTGTTCCTTCCACAGCTCCCCATTCTCTATTTATACTTCTGAATTTGATGTGTTGAGGGATCAAAATTTAAAACCAGAACTGTCTCACTGGAGTGGGACAGATATTGAGGAACTAGACCCAGGTGCATATGCTAAGAACAAGCCAGTAGGTATGGCAAAACAGCAAATAGGAATGAAGTAAATCTTAAGGTAATGAGAGAATTCTAGATGAAAATGTCAAAGAATCCAAATATGTGGGTAAAATCCAATGACTGGAAATCCCCCAGCAAGCAATTAGATGGCAAGCGGTGGCCAGCCCACTAGATAATTTGTGAACAAGGAGCAAGGCCTTATCATTGAAGGTCAGAGATTGAAATCTCAAAGTGGGAGGCTGGAAAAACTTACATTATCTAATCCTAAGGAATCCAGTGATGGTGCTTGTTCAGTCCTTCCAGTCTAAAGTTAGGATGGTTCTCATGGTCCTATAGGGATGAGCCTGGAATCTTTAGGCAGTAAGCCACAAGAACCCAACTCACACGCGCTTAAGCAACAAGAGAATTATTTGCTCATGTCTTAGAGGCTAGCTCAGAAGATTAAAGGAAAAATTGCAGAAACAGTGTCCAAGGCAGGATGTGGGACTCACCATGTTCTTTCCACCTCTGCTTGGTTGAATTCTACAGTTAGGCTCACCCCACATAGTAAAGATGGTCACTGCCAGCCATAGGTTCATGTGCTTCCAGATTGGGAAGAAAGTGCTCTCCTTCCCCTACCCACCCAAGGCCCATGTTTCAGTTCTAAATAATGACTCAGATTAGCTCTGTTTGAGTCAAGTGCCCACCCTATGGCCAATCATGGTGGCCTGGGAAATAAAGTAATGCTGTTGGTCAAACCTGGGTCATTGGCTCACGGGTTGCTAGAACGTATTATTGTCAGCCCAACTTGAATCCCATGGGATGGGATTGGGACAATACCTCAAAGTAAGAAAAGTAAACTAGATCCATTGTTTTGGAAGAGAAGAAATCCTGCCCTTAACTTAGGGGTAGGGTGGGGAATGGAGGTGAGGACAAAAGCAGAGAAGAGATACAATGTCCTGATTCAAAATTTCACCTGGAGTTTGTGGTTAAGGCAAAAGATCTGAAGACAGAATAAACAGTATTTGGAAGAAGCTACACCAAAACAATAACAGTGCTTGTGTGGTAAGATTCCATGCCTTCCACCCCTTTCATATCTTCATTTTTAAATTTTTCTTCCATATGTAATTTACTGGTTTATTGAATGGACTAGACTTGGCAGGATGGAATAAAGAAAATGCAAGGTTTTCTCTTCCAAATTCCTTCAAGCCATCTGTGAATCTTTCCATATGTTCACTACAAGGGTAGAATTTTACAAGGGGAGAACATTGGAATTGAAAGACCTTAGAGATCATGTCATTCGGTTCTTTCATTTTGCAGATGAGCAGTCTGAAGCCTAAAGATGTTGAGTACCCAAACAGATTAGAGGGGTAGTCAGGAAAAGGACCCAAATCTATAGACGACCAATAAAATGTTCTCTCCAATACACAGGAATTCTTTACTGAGACGGGGAAACTGAAGACGCTCATCTGTAGGTCTACAGTGTGTGTAGGGATTCTTAAAAGGCCTCTAATACTTGAGATGTCATCATAGGGGTTTAATTCCTTGGAGTTAAAGTCTTGATCACATTTTAGAGCAAATCTCTTTGAGGACAGGTAATTCTTAAGATGATAATTACTTATACTTTAATATAAATGGGTTTTGGTTCCCTTTTTAAGTAGGCTTTGGTAGACTGATGGGCAGGATTTACCCAGTGGGTACTGACTTGGGGTAAATTTTGAAATAAATACCCCTTTTTTATTAATGTCTTTTTTTTTAAAGGTTGGATCCTTCACTATCCTCACACAAAATTGGAAATTCTGAAATGGAAGACAGTCCTTCATATCGCTGTGAAGAAGCTACAAGAAGCCATAATTCAAATGTAGGGAGCCCTATGCAGTCTTCAGAATCATATATTTTTATGAGGCATATGATACAGTAGATAGGCAAGGAGAGGTATAGAGACTATGTGACCCTGGACAAGCCACCCTATTAACCTTGCCTATTGTATTCATAATATGAAAAGATATGTGCACAAAAAAACCCTTCTCTTCCAGGTAACTTGTGGAAGTTTCTCTATAACACATGACTTATCAACCAGCCTTATCATATGACCAGTACAGCATCGTGTGTAACAGTGTTGGGGAAAAGAAGTAGGCAAGGAAAGAAAAGCCAGCTATGAGCAAAATACTGTTCTAAGGAAACATAAAGTCAGTCCCTGTTTTTATGTAAAATTGGAAACTAAACATCTCAGCAAGTTAACAATCAACAGGGGACAAATAAAAGAATTAGGAGGTGATAGCGATAGCAAGCATTGACAAAATACTCTGTGCTAGACAGTCAACCTAGCACTTTACATGTTATCTATACTCCTTAAAACCATGCCAGGAGAGAGGTACAGTTATCATCTCCATTTTACAGACAAGGAAACTAATGTGACACAGATTGTGGCAATTCATTCAGTCATGCAGCAAGACAAAGACAGAGCCAGGGCTGAAACCCAGCTGCATCTGACAGCAAAGTCTACCCACTTTGTTTCTACTCCAGTTCTGTGTGAAAATACCACATACTGTTTGCAGGAATATATTTTGATACATTCTTAGTATTTAAATTTTTCAAAAATTTACAAAAGTGTAAGAAGAAAAAACAAACTTTTCAATAAGGGAATACCTTTTTTTTTTTTTTTACCATTTTGACATATTTTCCTCCAGCTTTTCCATGAGTTACCTGGAAGAGAAGGGTTTGTTTGTGCACATATCTTTTCATATTATGAATACAATAGGCAAGATGATAGGGTGACTTGTCCAGGGTCACATAGGCTCTATACCTCTCCTTGTCTATCTCTCTATATAAACACATACACACCCATACATGTAGTTAAGTACTATTTAAATGCTATGTATTTTACGTGTTTATATATTATCTGTTAAGCTATATACTATCTTTCGAATCCCATTTTGTCCTGCTTTTTCTTTGATAACATGAGCATTTTCCCATGCTGTTAAATTCTTCAGAAATAAGATTTTGCATGGCTGCTTTGAATTAAGTTTATTGTATGGATGTTTCATGCTTTTTTGAACTAGTCTCCTATTATTAAATATTTACATTTGTTCAGTGGTCCCATAAATATTTTTTGTTTCTTGATTCCTTCCTAAAGCTATATTCCTAGAAGTGGAACTTAGTTAAAGTATATAAACATTTTTAAAGTTCTAGAAAGTTACTGCCAAATTGCTTTCTAGAAAAATCATGCCGCTAGCCCTTCATAGTAATGTAGAGAGGCCATCTCAACAGTCTTAGCACTGAATGTAATTCTTAAGGTTATTCAACCTTGATAAATTGATAGACAAAGAATACTCTTAAGTATCTATTTACTAACTAGAGAGGTTTAACTTTCTAAGTATTTTTAAAATATATTTTTTATTGATTTTTTACAGAGAGGAAGGGAGACGGATAGAGAGTTAGAAACATTGATGAGAGAGAAACATCGATCAGTTGCCTCCTGCACACCCCCCACCGGGGATGTGCCCGCAACCAAGGTACATGCCCTTGACCGGAATCGAACCTGGGACCCTTCAGTCCGCAGGCTGACACTCTATCCACTGAGCCAAACAGGTTAGGGCTCTAAGTATTTTTTGATATTTAAAAATATTTCTTCTGTGAACCAGGTGTTCCTAATCTCTGTACCTTTTCTCCCTATGGGTTTTAGAGTCGTTCTTACCTGTTCATTTAAGATTTTAAAGTATTAAGTATATTAATCTTTTGTTATTTGTGATAAATATTCATTTCTCCAATTTATTTCCTTTTAATTTTTTAAAAAATATATTTTATTGATTTTTTACAGAGAGGAAGGGAGATTGATAGAGAGTTAGAAACATCGATGAGAAAGAAGCATAGATCAGCTGCCTCCTGCACACTCCCTACTGGGGATGTGTCCGCAACCAAGGTACATGCCCTTGACTGGAATCAAACCTGGGACCCTTGAGTCCGCAGGTTGACACTCTATCCACTGAGCCAAGCCAGTTAGGGCTCCTTTTAATTTTATGATTAAGATGTCAGTGTTTTAACTTTTCTTATTGTATAATTATCTATGTTTTGTTTTAAGATTTTTCCCTATTTTTTTAAGGTTTAAAAAAATTTTTTAATATATATATTTTTAATTGATTTCAGAGAGGAAGGGGAAGAAGAGAGAGACAGAAACATCAATGATGAGAGAGAATCATTAATCCAATGCCTCTTGCTTGCTTCCTACTGGGGATTAAGCCCAAAACCTGGGCATTTCCCTTGACCGGGGAATTGAACTGTGACCTCCTGGTTCATAGGTCAACACTCAACCACTGAACCACACCAGCTGGGCTTCCTCACTGTTTTATAAGTGGAAAGTCTTTTCTCATTCTGAGATTAGGTAGACCTACCCTATTTTTTATTTCTTTTTTCTACATTTATTTTTTTAAATATATTTTATTGATTTTTCACAGAGACAAAGGGAGAGAGATAGAGAGAGTTAGAAACATCGATGAGAGAGAAACATGGATCAGCTGCCTCCTGCACATCTCCTATTGGGGATGTGCCCGCAACCCAGGTACATGCCCTTGACCGGAATCGAACTGGGGACCCTTCAGTCCGCAGGCCGATGCTCTATCCACTGAGCCAAACCGGTTTCGGCTCTACATTTAGCTGGACATTTTGTTGTGTGTGGTGTGAAGGGATAAGATTCTAGCTTTATTCCTCTGATACCAAAAATAATGATACTGGTATTTATTGGGTGCTAATGCTAACAGCCAGTGTTTATTGAGTGCTTGTTTTGTGTAAAGCACTACATGAAGCAATTTATATGCTTCCATGAGTAAGTTGCTGTTGTTAGGCCAAGGTCAGAGAGCTAGTGGGTGAACTGTTAAGTGGGTGAGTCTGCAGGCCAATTCTCCGTCCATTGAGCCAAATCATCCAGGGGAAGGGAGTGGCTTTTTTGTTTGTTTGTTTTTAACAATGAGAATTGCTGAAGCCGGTAGAATTAGTTCCCAAAGAATCTGTCATATACAAAATCCAAGCTTTAAAAAGAGCACAAGTGAGACAAATTCAAATATGTGTATATATTTATTTAAGAAGAGACATATTTACATTAAAGATAAACCTGTATATATAAAAAAAAAGAGCACAGGTAATTTTACAGTTTGTGCATTATAAAACATTTCTGCAAGCAAAGCAGCTGAATCCTAACATCCCCTGGTTACCAGGGCTAGAGATACCAATGGAAATTAATGGGGCTCCAGAGAGAGTTGACTGCCACAGCCTCTGCCTTGTCCTTGGGGCTTACTGCAGAAACCTGGCCTGTGGAAGACACCACACCACCGGGAGGGTTGTGTGAGTGTCAGGGGACAATCATGGTTCTCTAGGGCCCCGTAGAAATGGGGTCTTGGTTTGGTCAGTATCTGGCAGTCATGGATAATGCCTGCCTTTCCAGTCAGTGTGGCCATGGGATTTCAAGTGTCTTACTTTGTGGCAGGATTTTGTGTGTGACTTTTTTTTTTAATGGCAACTATTCCTGGGTTGCAGTAAACTTTCTGAAGCCTCAGCATTGTGTTCGTATTAGCCATCAGGAAGGTCTCCAACTAGAAATACCTGTCCCTGCTTGCTCCTTCTCCCTGTCATCATTTAGCATTCTTGTCAAGTTGCTCAGCTTGGAGGTGTCTGTCATGCACTAGTGTGCCGTGGTTATAGCTGGAAGAGCAGGCCTCTCCTGAGGATGCTTAATTAATAGCTTGAGGAGAAGGTCTTCTTTCCTACTGCCTAGGTAAGCAGTCTGGGGAGAGCATGGGCATCGCATTTCTATGTTTGCGGGTATCTGGTCCAGGTAAGATTGGGCCTTAGGTAAGATTCCCCTTGGGACATCCTCATTGTTTATTAGCTTCTAGCTAGTGTAAGGCAAGTGCCAGAATTTGGAGATCTCAGTTCTTGTCATGGCTTTTTTTATCCACTGTGACTAATAAGCTTCCTAATAAATCCTTGCTAAACTTAAAACAAAACAAAACACATACACACCCATACATGTAGTTAAGTACTATTTAAATGCTATGTATTTTACGTGTTTATATATTATCTGTTAAGCTATATACTATCTTTCGAATCCCATTTTGTCCTGCTTTTTCTTTGATAACATGAGCATTTTCCCATGCTGTTAAATTCTTCAGAAATAAGATTTTGCATGGCTGCTTTGAATTAAGTCTATTGCATGGATGTTTCATGCTTTTTTGAACTAGTCTCCTATTATTGAATATTTACATTTGTTCAGTGGTCCCATAAATATTTTTTGTATGCTTGCTGGATGAAATGCATTTTTAGGCAAATCAGAACTGTCAGCCTTTTTACCCTACCACATTTCTACCACACTTGCTACACAGACATTATAGATGTTCAATATCAAGTCAGACCCAAAGAAAATTAAAGGCAGAAAGAAAGAGTTTTTTCTAACCCCAGTGGCAGTCCACACTGATATAGACTCTGGATTTATCACAGGAAGTCCGGTCTAACAAACATAGTGAACCCTCCCATTCTAGACCAGATCCCAAGGCACATTCTCCAGACAGGTCTACCTAGACCTTTTGTCTGAGCCTGAGTCAGATCTCTGGGCCTTACCTGGTGAAGCTCTAAGTGCTCTGATTTCACTCATATTCACTGTTAGAGGCTGGTGATGCAAAAGCACTGCCCTGGGAATCGCAGACTTGCTCCTAACCCTGACCCTGTCATTCCTTAGCTGTGTGACCAGAGTACAAGGATCAGTGTCTGTGAAGGTCTAGAGAGCCAAGATTGGAGTCTACACAGTTTTCATGCTCCCATTTACCAACCATGGGATTTGGGGTACTTAGCTTCCTTTTCTCATATAAAACAGGGATCCTACTAGAATCTGCCACATAGGATTGTTGAAAGCATTAAATGAAATAATACAGCTAAATACTGTAGGAAAGCCCTAGTCAGTTTGGCTCAGTATATAGAGCATTGATCTGCAGACTGAAGGGTTCTGGGTTTGATTCCAGTCAAGGGCACGTACCTCCGTTGCAGGCTGCTCCTCAACCTGGGCCCTGGTCAGGGCGCATGCTGGAGGCAATCAATCCATGTGTTTCTCTCACATTTCTCTGTCTTTCCCTCTCTAAAAATCAATAGAAAAATATCCTCAGGTGCAGATAAAAAAGAAATGCTATTGTAAATGCTCATTAAACAGTAACTATTATATAGCAATTATTCCTTTTTCTGTACTTTGGCTCCTTCATCTGTAAAATGGTAATAGGTATTCTCCAAACATTTCTTCAATTCTTGCATTCAGTGGATGCCCCCACCGTAAGGAATTTAGCTTACTATTAGACTCTTAGGCCTATTAGATTTGAGGTAATTTGAGGTATAGTTCCCTTTCTATTCCAGCTTCTGTCTTAGAGTGGTATAAATACCAGAGGGCTGGCATAATTGGGGAACATCTGACTTAGAGAAGGACTGTGTCCTTAAGTCCTAGCAATGACTTTTCCTGGGGATGACCATCACCTGAAACTTTTGAGAAATGTGCAAGTGTTAGGACTGCTTTTTTGAATTAATCATCTTGGTGTTGGTAATCATCACCTGTTGGAAAAACCAGAGGCCAACTTCTGGTCCTTAAGCAAGAAGAGAGTTAGACCATGGCCACTGCCAACATTTTGAGAAAAAGCAGAAAAGAGGCTCTTTGCTTGCATGGGAAGCTGATTAGTCTTAAAGCAATGACTAAAAGACTCTCTAGAAAAGGAAGCACTGTCTTTAAAAGGGTAATGAGGAACTTTCCTGAATTACAGCTGCCCCCTCTGACTATTTAAGTAATGTGGCATTTATAGAATGCAAGAGATTTTGCGTTGGGGTTTTTTGCACTGGAGCTTTTTATCTTAATTTTTGGTCTTATTGGTAAGGAGGTGGAGTGTGCCTTTTTTCTTCCAATGATTATAGATGTTTACACTTTAGTGGCATTCTTACCTTTCTTTTAAGAATAATCCAAAAGATTCATTTGTGGAGAGTCACAGAAAAATAAAATCATGTTTAGGCATTGAATGAAAGGCCAAGATTAGGCTTGGAGAATAGTAATTAGACTCGTGTTCCCAGTGGATTATAATTGTGTGCTGTTAAACTGATATTGTACCATTGATGCTTATCAATGGAGAGGCATGCATGTTTTGGTGTGGGGAAAAAATGGCAATCTATAAGGTCTTTGCTTTTGTCATATTGTTCGATAATTTTGCCTACTCACCTCATTTTTGACAGGAAAGATTCATTTGTGGAGAGTCACAGAAAAATAAAATCATGTTTAGGCATTGAATGAAAGGCCAAGATTAGGCTTGGAGAATAGTAATTAGACTCATGTTCCCAGTGGATTATAATTGTGTGCTGTTAAACTGATATTGTACCATTGATGCTTATCAATGGAGAGGCATGCATGTTTTGGTGTGGGAAAAAATGGCAATCTACAAGTGCTTTGCTTTTGTCATATTGTTCGATGATTTTGCCCACTCACCTCATTTTTGACAGTGGGATATGTTTTCATGAGAATATGGGAAAGAAAGGAAGGAGCAGCAGGAGGAGGAAAGCAAGAGAAGAGACAAAGGGGGAAAGAGAGAAAGCTGTTGTTCATTAAGCATTTCCATTTTCCAACTACGAAGTGGCAGATTTGGTCCTTGCCCATCCTCCTGGCTCTGGTTCCTTCCACTGAGATTTGCTTGTTTGTGTGTTTGGGTTTTTTATTTATTTTGTTTATTTTTTATTTTGGTTAATCCTCACCCAAAGGATATTTTCCATTGATTTTTAGAGAGAGTGGAAGGGAGGGGTTAAAACAGAGAGAGAACATCAAACATCAATGTGAGAGAGACACATCGATTGGTTGCCTCCTGCATGCCCACCACTGGGCCGGGGATGGAGTCTGCAACTGTCCTATGTGCCCTTGACCTGAATCGAACCGGGGACCCTTCAGTCTGAGGGCCAATGCTCTATCCACTAAACCAAACCAGCTAGGGCTTGTTTGTGTGTCTTGAGTTCCACTCTATGATGCTGTTAGAAATGTCCAAACTGCTTACTCTTCTCTGGGAAGGTGGCTCCTCCTTCCCCTAGTTACCTTCCTAACACTTCTGTTTATTCTCTAGTGTTGATCATGGATCTCCCACATTGAATGCCCATATTTTGTCTTAATAATAGAGAAGCCCAGCAGCCCACTTTTGGTTGCTGGGGTTACTGAGTAAAAGCAAGCCAGAAGCCCATGTGGATATTAAGAAGGTGGTGTTGGTCACCAAGAGAACTAAGACTGTCTCTTTAGTGTATGACCTCTGCTTTGCCAGCCCGACTCTGGAGACTTCTACTGGCATGTTGCCAACAACTACCTGCTACTTGGGTACACGAGTGTGTAGGAAGCTGGGCAAGAACTAGGAAGGTCTGCTTCATGACTGACCCTCAGATACAGAGCCCTGGCGGGTCTGCATTTCATACTGTGCCCACAGCTCCGACACTAAAAATGTGGGAAATAGTATCAT
The DNA here is from genome assembly GCF_000327345.1 of Myotis davidii. NCBI lineage: Eukaryota > Metazoa > Chordata > Mammalia > Chiroptera > Vespertilionidae > Myotis > Myotis davidii. The sequence goes on along the minus strand of NW_006286243.1, from coordinate 2,390,327 downwards.
GAAGTGGAGAGATTCGAGTAGAGAGTTTGGAGTGAATATGCATACACTGAAGCCTGGCTTTCCCATACTCAGCTGCGTAACTTGGGCGCTCTCTTTAGAATGGAAATAGATAGCATCTTTCTCATGAATTTTGCCTGTGGAAGACACCTAGTGAATATTTGTGGATGGTTAAATGAATGTTCTAAGAGGCTACCTTAATTTCAGGGTCTAGTCTAAAACCTAGAAGCGAGGTTGTTTCGTATTTACCTAATCTTCCTCTTTATTACCTTATTATTAATAAACATGTATGTGTATAATCCCCACTAAAATGTAATGAAAACAACTAGTATTTATAGAGTGCATGCTAAATACTGAGGTCCGTGCATTAACCAGAGATTCCTTACAATTCTGTGAGGTATTGCTATCCATATTTTACAGATGAAGAAAGCAAGGCTCATAGTTTAGTACTTGGCTTACTTTCTATGGTCCCAAGTGGCAGTGCCAGGATTCATCTCAGTTCTCATCCAAAGCCTGTGCTGTGTCATACCGCTCCTATAGGGACAAAGGCTAGAGATTGTGGGTTCAATTTCCAATCAGGGCACATACCTAGATTACAGGTCGCATCTCTGGTCTGAGCAGAGGCAACTGAGAGATCTCTCTCTCTCTCTCTCTTTCTCTCTCTCTCTTTCTCTCTCTTTCTCTCTCTCTCTCTCTCTCATTAATGAACATATCCTCAGGTGAGTATTGAAAATAAAAAAGCCCACTAGAACAGCCATTGGCCATCCTCCAGCCTTTGATAAAACCAAGCAATTAGCCAAGTCTCAAATTCTTTTCTTTTGAACAGCAAAACAGAAGCAGCCAAGCTGAAGAAAGAGGGATTCAACAAACGACTTATTCTGCGCCACTATAATGATCCTAAACAGGAGGCAGAGGTGGACAGTAGTCCCCTCGGTTCTCAATATTTCTGGCTGGAGCTGCTGAAGGGGAAGCCTCAGATGCCAGCAGTCCAACAGGATGACCCAGGGATGAAAAAGTTCCATTACGCCTTGATAGACGGTTCCTCCATGATTTAATATCCTTGTGAAATTCCAAAGGGAAAGAAGGATAGAGGGGGCCAGGAATGGTAGAAGAGGCTGACAGGTGGGGTGTTTCTGTTTCATCAGAAATTTCCAAAAAGGACGTCTGAAGCCTTGTGCTTATTCAGTCCCTTTCTCCCAGAGGTCCGCATTCCCTCATTCTGGGGGAGCGGGAGAAGTCAAAGAGGTTGAGACAAATTCTCCAGTTCACAAACTCTACTTCTATTTAAGAAAACCTCTGGTTATAACCAGTCTTTTTGTTAAGCACCTGAGTGCTCATGTGGTTCTGAGAAAATGAGTTTTCCTTGCATTTTCTGATTAGTAGAGAGGATGGCATGGGGATTTAGCATCTAGAAAATCCAATTTAAAGAGAAGAGGGCATTTGTAATAAATTCTTACAAATCCAAAATGAAATAGACCTCAAGAGTCTGTCATAGTTTTATAGAGGTTGGTACAGCTAGGTCTTTTAAATTGTTCACATATCCACAATTATCCCTTAGCCTTCCTTTGCTCCTGTCTGTCCATAGACATTGGTGAGGAGATCCTGTCCTCCTGCTGTGTGCTGGAATGACCACACCCTGCAATGCTGGGTACCAACGGGCAACTTTGGTTTTCAGCAACTTTGCCATTAACTGGACCAGTCTGACCAGACTTACCTGTTGTTACTCACATGGTTGATTTCAAAGAATTCAGGGCTAAAATGAGGGTGCAGGTAATTGAGTGTATGGTAGGAACATGCAACTGGGAGTCAGGGAACCAGTGTGCTAGCCTGGCACTATCATGCTCAGTGACTATGGGGTATTGAGTCACCCTCTCTGGACTTCTGTTGTGTTATCTGTAAATAGCTAATTGAAATAATTGACTAAGAATTAATGGCATTCTATATAAGAATAATTATTATCATTATTGTGTGTTTTATCAATATCAGTTCCTTAACCTTGATTTTATCTATCCGTCTGGCCGTGTAGCTGTCTGTCAAAGCTATTCTGCCCTCCCTTGGGGTGGCATGTACACCAACATATTCAGTGACTTGCCAGATCAAGTTATCCTTGGGACATTTACACCTTTTGGATGTGGTAGTATTTCTTTTCCTAAGAGGTACGTGAGATTCCAGACAAACTAGAACTTGTGGGTAAGTTAAGGGGTAGAGAAAGAGCTAAATCCTAACAAAGGGGAGGGTAGGAAAGCAATATTTTAGATGGTCAATCTAATTGGGAAAACCGGCAAGGAAAATGAAACATACACATGTGTTCATGACTGTTCCATGTGTGAACTTGCAAATCAGAACAAGCCAAAAGACGTTGGGTGTCAAAAGAATCCAATTGAGCCATTCATGAAGAGATGCTATGACTCTTAAGAACAGGGGGACCTATATGAATGCAAGACCTCCAAGAATGCACAGGTTGGGAGCTAAAACAGGGAGGCTGTTAATGGGTGAGCCAGGTGTCAGCTGGGCATGTCTGACCCCTTAAGAACTAGATACACTGACAGGACTCCCATTTCACACCCCATTAAACGTTGCTTGTCCTCCTCAAAATTTCTGCAAATTTCTTAGGGGTATGATCTTGTGGTCTCCTCTAGTTTTGAAACCCTGCCTTCTCTGAATATTGTTCTCTACTTTGTCTTGTGTCTGTGAGTTTATTTTGGCTTTTTATTTTTTTTAAATCTTTATTGTTGAAAGTATTACATATATCCCCTTGCTCCCCCGCTCCATTGACCTCTTCTAGTATCCCCCACATCCCCACCGCCCTTCACCACCCTATTGTCTGTGTCCATGGGTTATGCATATATGCATACACATTCTTTGGTTGATCTCTTCCCACTCACCCACCCTCCCCCAACTTCCCTCTGAAATTCCACAGTCTGTTGCATGCTTATCTTTTTATTTGAGCCAACTGGGGAATTTTCTCCTTTCCTTGACTTTCATACACTGTTCACCAGAGGCCTCTGTGAGGGTAGCAGAATTTCTTGGTGGTTTGAGTTACCTAGCATTCCCATTAAAAATGTCATGTACATGAACAGTGTAAATACTTGGAAGTTTTAAAATTTTCAAATTCACCTATTTGCTGAATTTGAATTTTTTGAATGAGTCCCAAACACATATTTTTCCCATACCCTGTGTTTTGACTTCTCTTGGTTACAAGACCCTGGGAGTTGGGAGTTAGGTCATCCAGAAAGCAAGGAACTCCCTTCTTTTTTCTTAACCAGTTAATAAATATGTGTTTGTGTATTTCTGCCATTTTCAGCACTTCATATACACTGACCATGCTTCTGGTGAAGCCCCTTCTCCCTGATTCCTTTCCTTGGCTGTTTTTATGAGCCAAATCACCTGTCAAAATGTGTCAACAGCTTGCCAGCTGAGAAAGTGCAGGTCAGCAAAAAGCTAAGAGAAATAAAAGGCTGGTGCTTGATTCTCAAGATGCAAATAGAAAAAGAGGCAGATTAATGGGGCAGCAAAGTGCCTCAGTGAGTGGCATGTATACACCTGTCCTTGGTGGGGAAGAGCTTTTCCCAACTTTGATGTTGAGATGAAAAGAAGATGACAGAATCAGGAAGCATTTCAAAGGCTGAGAAAGCACATACTTTCCTCTCCCAACCCTAGTAGTTGAACAGTTTTGAAAGAGTCGGAAACACTATGTAGTTTTTATGGCATTTTAACTTTCACATCTTATTCTGTGACACTACAGACAAAGTGGAAAAGTAACAATTTTTTTTATGAAGAACAAATATATTTTACTTGATTTTTAAGGGATTGTTAAAGTTAGATTCTTTTTTAAAAAATATATATTTTATTGATTTTTTTACAGAGAGGAAGGGAGAGGGATAGAGAGTTAGAAACATTGATGAGAGAGAAACATCGATCTGCTGCCTCCTGCACACCCCCTACTGGGGATGTGCCCACAACCAAGGTATATGCCCTTGACCGGAATCGAACCTGGGACCCTTCAGTCCGCAGGCCGATGCTCTATCCACTGAGCCAAACTGGTTAGGGCTAAAGTAAGATTCTTTAGAAACTTTTCTGGTGAGCTAGCTTAAAACATCTCCCCTTTATTAATTGCAGACATATATCACTTTAAGTCAAGAAAGCCCTTTTTTTAAAAAAAGTCAAGAGGTAACTTTTTGCCTAGCCATCATGGCTCAGTGGTTGAGCACTGACCTATAAGCCAGGAGGTCACAGATCAATAACCAAGAGGTCCCCAGTTTGATTCCCAGTCAGGGCATATGCCTGGATTGGGTTTCAGGCTCAACCCCTAGTGGAGGGCGTGCAGAAGGCAGCCAATAGATGATTCTCTCTCATCATTGATGTTTCTATCTCCCTCTCCCTCTCTCTTCCTCTCTGAAATCATTTTTTTTAAAGAGATAACTTTTCCATGTTTTTATTTTTCCCAGGAACCCTATGGTTAGGTCTAATTCCCACTTGAGGAAACTGAGGTTCAAAAAAGTTGTATACCTTTACCAAAGCCCTGTATAGAGAAAAGCATTGGTTAGTTTTCAGACTCTAATTGTGATGTGCTCTTTTCTCTTTCCAACCCTTAACATGTTGAGAGAGAGTATATACTACATGAATAATAATAATAAGAGTAGATGCTATAATGATGATGATGATGGTGGTGGTGGTGATGATGATGGTGATGCTTTGATTATGAATATGGGCTTTGGGGTTAGACATCTGTCACTTGACTAGAGCAACAGGGCAACTGGGGCATATGTCTCCAGTATCTGGCAGGCTTGCTCAGGTTTCTTCACATGGCGGCTGAGTTCTAAAAGCAACAATAGTGAAGATGAATCCCCAGTGCATAAGCACTTTTCCAGCCTCCTCAAGCATCGCGTTTGCTAATGATTCCCTGGTCAAAGCAAGTCACGTGGCCAAATCAGGAGATGGAGAAAATACTCTTACTCTTCTTGGGAGAAGCTGCAAACGATTGCAGCATTTATTTATTTATTTATTTATCTTTCTTTTTGCGTTTGATCACAAGGGCAACACCTGAATCTAAATTATTACTTCTCTCTCTCTGTCTCTTCCTTCTCTCTTTCTCTCTTCCTCTCTCTCTCCCTCCCCCCTTTGCCTCTCTCCATCCCCAATTCTATTTTGACCAATTATAGTAGAATTTGAGAAGTATAAACACATATAAGATGGATCATACTAGAATTCATCTGTTAACCACCAATCCCTCCTTTCAAAGGTTTCGATGAAAACTCACAAGGCTTGATTCTCTTCTTTCTCCTGGTTTTGGTCTAGATATTCTTATACTCTCACCTGGAAGTCTATGTCATCCTGTAATTCTTTTCTATATCCTGTGTTGGTACAACCTGGATTGATCACTCCCTTTTATCTTAGGTCTCTCCCTTTTATCTTCTGCTCATAAAGCTCAGACACTCTGAAGTCTGTATTTTTATAGCTTTTGTGATTTCTGCTCTTTAATATTCTACAGAATCCCACACTTTGTGAACCAATTAACAGTCACTCATTATTCCAATCCCTCACCTACAACCCTAGACAACTACTAATTTACTTTCTGCCCCTATAGATTCGTCTATTCCAGATATTTCCTATAAATGAAATAATATAATATGTGGTCTTTTGTGACTAGCTTTTTTCACTTACCATAAAGTTTTCATGGTGCATCTATGTTGTAGCATGTATTAGCACTTAGTTCTTTTTATGGCCAAATAATATTCCATTGTGTGGCTATACCACCTTTTGTTTCTCCATTCATCTGTTGATGAACATTTGTGTTGTTTCTACTTTTTGGCTTCTATGAATAATGTTGTTGTGAACATTCATGTATAAGTTTTATGTGGACATATGTTTTCATTTCTCTTTGGTAAATACCTACGAGTGGAATTGCTGGGTCATATGGTAACTATTTTATTTTATTTTTTACTTTTTGAGAAACTTGCAGACTGTTTTCCAATAAAACCTTTTCTAACCACCTTTTTTTAAAAAAAATTTTGAAATAGCAGATTGACACAGTGCTTTATTTCAGCTGTCTGTACAAAGGAAGATAAGGAGCACCCCTATCTGATATGTGTAAAAATATTAAGGATGTACAATGTACAAAAACAGTTTTTTGTCATTAGTTCATATCCTTGTGGGTCATGTACTTGAGGGAAGAAACGGGGTTTTTTGGTTTTTTAAAATATATTTTTAAAAAATATACATTTTATTGATTTTTTACACAAAGGGAGAGGGAGAGTTAGAACCATTGATGAGAGAGAAACATTCATCAGCTGCCTCCTGCATACCCCCATTGGGGATGTGCCCGCAACCAAGATACATGTCCTTGACCGGAATTGAACCTGGGACCCTTGAGTCCGCAGGCTGATGCTCTATCCATTGAGCCAAACCAGTTAGGGCAAGAAACAGTTTTAATATGACTGACAGTAATAGTGATACAATTCCTGACGTTCATAGTTGCGTCTGCTTAAAACCCTTAACCAGATGTCTAGATCTTGCACAGATCTAATGAAAGAACTAGCAAGGTCAAGAAATGTCACAAACTCTAAAGTTGCTGGGAGGTAATTCAATGACCAATTTAGAGGTTTTCTTTTTATTTAAATAAATACTTTACATTTCATGTTTGCCTATAAAGCATTCCCAAGAGCAAGATAAGGAGATTCTACCAGAAATGGTACAAAGAGTAGCAACAAAGTGTGGACACTGAGGTGTATGGAGACCCTGCAGTTAGGAAGGAAGGCCTTTGTCTGTCCTCCGGAGAAGGAAGTAGCCCCTGTGAGAACAGTCTAAGTCCCATCCTTTCCTTTTTATTACTCTAGTGATGACTTTATTTATTTATTTTCAGTACTAATCTTTTTTTTTAAGTATAAATATTTATTTTTATTTTTTTATTAAATCTTTATTGTTCAGATTATTACATTTGTTCCTCTTTTTTCCCC